>NC_091297.1:52273731-52383731 GCF_038502225.1 Cherax quadricarinatus
AGAATACCATCATATGTTTTTTCTTCTGCACATTTTCCCTATTTATCTTTGTTTTTACACAATTTCTGAAATTATCATTACCCAGAGTTACTCCATGACAGTTACTATTAAGATTCTTAATATCAGAGCATAAGTCAATATATCCATACTCATTATTAATCATTTCTAAACCCATACCTCTAACTAATCCTAGTTTAAAGTCCTAACAACCCCCTCAACTGAGTTAGCAAGAAAACTCACACCTGCCCTGGATAAGTGAACCCCATCCCTGGCATACATGTCATTTCGGCCATAGAAGTTGTCCCAGTTGTCAATGAATGGTACTGCATTATCCTTACAGTGTTTATCCAGCCAACAATTAATACCAATTGCTCTGGACAACCATTCATTACCAACACCTCTTCTTGGCAAAATGCCACATATAACAGGGCGCCCCCCCTTCTTCCTAATCATGTCTATAGCTGTCCTGAACTTTCTAACTAAATCCTCACTTCTACGCTTGCCTACATCATTGCCTCCAGCACTGAGGCAAATAATAGGATTGATCCCATTACCGTTCATGATGTTGTCAAGCCGGCTAACAATGTCCTCCATCCCAGCCCCAGGAAAGCATACCCTTTGTCTCCTACTCCTGTCCTTCAAGCAGAATGCCCTATCCATGTATCTAACCTGGCTATCCCCAACAACAACAATATTCTTACCTTCATTGTTGTCGTTCGTCGTGACGATCCCAGTAGTAGACTCACATTCGTCGGGTAGCACCGAGAATGCGTTGGAGGTTTCCACGGGAGTTTCCACAGCAGTCTCTTTCTTCTTCATCGTTTCTGGCTTTCCATTCGTCTTCTTGATCGTCAACTTCGTCGTCCCCTGCTGTCCAGCCACTGACCACGATCCCTTCTTGACCTGAGGACTCGAAACAGGAGGACTACTACGAATCCTCTTGTTTTCCTCGGTCAATCTCCGTATCTCCATCTTCGCTGCCCTCAATTCTTCCTTAAGTTGCTGGTAAAGTTGAACATTAAAATGGTATAAAATACCGACAGGTTGTTAGGTAAGACACATATGCAACAGTTAGGTATCTTTATTGTGAAACGTTTCGCCTACACAGTAGGCTTCTTCAGTCAAGTACAGAAAAGTTGATAGAAGCAGAAGATACTTGAAGACGATGTAATCAGTCCATCACCCTTAAAGTTTTGAGGTGGTCAGTCCCTCAGTCTGGAGAAGAGCATTGTTCCATAGTATGAAACAATATGGAGAAGAAGTGACAGGATGGAGCTTTTTATAGCCCCAAGAGGTGAGACGTAGGCCACTAGGAGAGGTAAGAACTCAGATGTTGAGAAGGCAGGTCCCTCTCAAATCCAGCCTCTCTCACTGGTGGAAGTTGTTCGACAACTTCCACCAGTGAGAGAGGCTGGATTTGAGAGGGACCTGCCTTCTCAACATCTGAGTTCTTACCTCTCCTAGTGGCCTACGTCTCACCTCTTGGGGCTATAAAAAGCTCCATCCTGTCACTTCTTCTCCATATTGTTTCATACTATGGAACAATGCTCTTCTCCAGACTGAGGGACTGACCACCTCAAAACTTTAATGGTGATGGACTGATTACATCGTCTTCAAGTATCTTCTGCTTCTATCAACTTTTCTGTACTTGACTGAAGAAGCCTACTGTGTAGGCGAAACGTTTCACAATAAAGATACCTAACTGTTGCATATGTGTCTTGCTGGTAAAGTTGCTCGATGGAGGGCATAACATAAGAACATAAGAAAGGAGGAACACTGCAGCAGGCCTGTTGGCCCATACTAGGCAGGTCCTTTACAATTCATCCCACTAACAAACATTTGACCTACCCAATTTTCAATGCTACCCAAGAAATAAGCTCTGATGTGCAAGTCCCACTCAAATCCAACCCATCCCACTCATGTATTTATCCAACCTAAATTTGAAACTACCCAAAGTCCTAGCCTCAATAACCCAACTAGGTAGACTGTTCCACTCATCTACTACCCTATTTCCAAACCAATACTTTCCTATGTCCTTTCTAAATCTAAACTTATCTAATTTAAATCCATTACTGCGGGTTCTCTCTTGGAGAGATATCCTCAAGACCTTGTTAATATCCCCTTTATTAATACCTATCTTCCACTTATACACTTCGATCAGGTCTCCCCTCATTCTTCGTCTAACAAGTGAATGTAACTTAAGAGTCTTCAATCTTTCTTCATAAGGAAGATTTCTAATGCTATGTATTAATTTAGTCATCCTACGCTGAATGTTTTCTAACGAATTTATGTCCATTCTGTAATATGGCGACCAGAATTGAGCTGCATAATCTAGGTGAGGCCTTACTAATGATGTATAAAGCTGCAGTATGACCTCTGGACTTCTGTTGCTTACACTTCTTGATATAAATCCCAGTAATCTATTTGCCTTATTACGTATGCTTAGGCATTGCTGTCTTGGTTTAAGGTTGCTGCTTACCATAACCCCCAAGTCCTTTTCGCAATCTGTATGGTTAAGTTCTACATTATTTAACTTATAAGTGCTAGGGTTATGGACACTCCCGAGCTTCAGAACCTTGCATTTATCTACATTGAACTGCATCTGCCACTTTTCTGACCAAGAGTAGAGTTTGTCTAAATCCTCCTGAAGTTCCCTAACATCTACGTTTGAATCAATTATCCTACCTATCTTCGTGTCATCGGCGAATTTGCTCATATCACTAGTAATTCCTTCATCAAGATCATTGATATATATTATAAACAACAACGGGCCCAAGACTGATCCCTGTGGAACGCCACTTGTTACTGATCCCCACTCGGATTTAACCCCATTTATGGACACTCTTTGCTTCCTGTCTGTGAGCCATGATTCGATCCACGAGAGCACCCTTCCCCCAATGCCATGAGCTGCTACTTTCTTCAACAGTCTTTGGTGCGGAACTCTATCAAATGCCTTACTAAAATCTAAGTAAATAATATCAAATTCTTTATCGTGGTCAGCAGCCTCAAAAGCTTTATTGAAGAAAGTTAATAAATTAGTTAGACAAGACCGGCCTCTTGTGAATCCATGCTGAGTATCATTAATCAAGCTATGCTTATGGAGATGGCATCTTGGTTCAGTCCACGGAGCAAACAAGACACTTCTTCGCAAAGTTAAGTATAGGTCAGCACTCAAAGTACAGGTCACAACTCAAGAGCACAGAAACAGGTCTTCACAGAGCTAAGTACACGTCACCACTGAGCTAAGTACACGTCACCACAATACAATACATGAAAATAATATGAAGACTAGAAATATATACAGCAGACAGTGAAAGATGAGGTAATCAGTCCTTCAGCCTAGGAGCAGGTGACGAGCATCGTAGTCAAGAAGAATCTGAAACACAGGCAGGAAAACTGGTATTTATATACTGGAGGAAAAGGACCTGCAGCAGATGAAAGCATTGGCAACGGTAGCTGGGATTTCCCAGTGAAAGTCATACCCAAGAGTTGAATCAGGAGTTAGCAAGTAGGTTGTGGTGATGTCCTCTCTACCAAGACTCCATGATGTTGCTATGTCTGTGTTGCGTCAGGAGGGGCAAGATTATTCGACTGATTATACCTTGTGGAACCAATTTGTGTATGGCCTTTGCCAAGGGGAGACCTCCAATAGCAATAAGGGTTTTTGTATGGCAATGTAGCCTTCTTATCCAAAGAGGCTTTATTTGTTAACCTTCTTACTTCCTTTCAGAATGACCATAACTCAAGAGTAAAATCCATTCCTTTAATAATAGTAACAAACTTAGAATGGATTTTCATATATCTATGAACCATAATCTTAATAAAGATCAAGAAATTACCTACCTTTCCCTTTCTACATAAAGGGTACAGTTATATATACAAATATTGTTGCAGTTACAAGATTTTACCGGGAAGACATAGATCCCATTGGTAAAGATAGACAAACATATAAGACGCATGAAATAATCAATACGTTACTGACACAGCTCGTATCAACAACTTTACAATGATATCAAATTCAAATTATCCGTACAAGAAGTTTGACCGAAGTTCCCATGCAAGGGGTCGGAATATGATTAGAGACTTCTAGAACGTTAGAGGCCAAGCTAAGCGAGCGAGTACAAGAGAGAGTAGCACTCGAAAATGAGTGGGTGAACCAACTGACTGCACCAGTGAGCGGTAACACAATGTCAGGATGGATCCCATGACTTAGCGGGAGGTAGGCAAGTTCCTGAACTGGTGACCGGCACTCCAGTGGTTAATCCACCACATGGAGATCACATACATAATATCATGAAAATCTAACAAAATATTCAATAATTATAATATTTACAATGTTGTTGAACATAAAACATCCTATACCATGGTATATGTAGTGTCACATAATAATATAAAGCGGACCATCTCCATTTTAGCTATTAATGGAGATGATCGCGATATAATATAAGGGGGAAACACTTTTTAGAAAATTTCTCAAATATAATGGCGCAATCTTAGTCAAAAGATGCAACAATCTGACACACTGTATATCAGTGCTATATATTCCTACACTTTACATATTACGTCCCTGTAGTGTATTGTATTAATTAAACCACAGGATGGTGAAACATCTATTAGTAAAGATACCCAGATGTTGCACATATAAGAACATAAGAACATAAGAAAGGAGGAACACTGCAGCAGGCCTGTTGGCCCATCCCACTAATAGAATAATTGACCTCATAAGAACATAAGAAAGAAGGAACACTGCAACAGACCTACTGGTCTATGCGAGGCAGCTCCAATTCTCCTCACAGGCATAAGCCAATGCCTTGACCTAGTGAGGTCAGACACGTCACTTAAGGGAGGAGCACTGCATCCGACCTAGTAGCTAGTCAGGTCCAACTCACACCTACCCACACCCACTCATGTATTTATCCAACCTTTTTTTTTAAACTACACAATGTCTTAGCGTCTATGACGGTACTCGGGAGTTTGTTCCACTTATCCACAACTCTAATTTATCCCTCTCTCTCATCACACACAAACACACACACACAGACAGGATGTTCCAGAGAGGGGACACAGAAACAAGGGGTCACAATTGGAAGCTGAAGGCTCAGATGAGTCAAAGGGATGTTAGGAAGTATCTCTTCAGCCACAGAGTTGTTAGGAAGTGGTATAGTCTGGTAAGCGATGTAGTGGAGGCGGGAACCATACATAGTTTCAAGACGAGGTATGATAAAGCTCATGGGGCGGGGAGAGGGAGGACCCCGTAGCGGTCAGTGAAGAGGCGGGGTCAGGAGCTGAGTCTCGGCCCCTGCAACCACAATTAGGTGAGTATTAGGTGAGTACACAGATTTTCTTCGCTCATGAGAGTGCCGACCCACACCCATGAATTTCCACAATCAGAGCATCTTAAGAGGGAGAATTCCTTCCACTTCTCCCAATCACAGATGAAAATTGATGCCCACCTTATATTTCACATTTCTTATCATTTTTCCATTTCCTTTTTCATCACATAAATATATTTTACTTAAAACCGCAACACTACAAGAACTTTCCTCATTTTTGAGTTGCCTTCTAACGAAGATTTTTTGTGCTAACGTTTTGGTCGCGGATTTTTTTTAATACTTCAGTGGGGAACGGGAGGCAAACAGGTCTGATCCAAGGACGACGAAGACAGTTCCAGTTCCCTGGATGACGAGCCCCTCGCCAGCGCCGAGGCACCTCCCTGGAGGGGCCTGTTTTACCTTAGTCGACGTTAAACTATAAGCACACAGAAAACCGGTAACATAGTATGGCCAATACTCTCTGTCATCTCGCACTGGATAAATCGACTTATTGAATTCGGATGCGGCGAGAAATATTACAGTGGGAGAGTAAAACAGTATTATATCCATATTACAGAGGTAATATTGGCGCGTATTATCGGGTTATACCTCGTTTGTTCTTTTTTTTTAACTGACGCGTTGAGAGGAAGCTGGTGTTGAGATACAATGTGTCGTAGAGAATAAAAACGCACAATGCCGTGACTGGAACAATACACAAATAAGCCGCACTTCTCTGTATGAAAAGTTAATGGTTGAAGTCGGACCGAAACGTCGTCATAAGTTTCATTCTCCTACGTGCGGGTTATTTGTCTATAATGTATTGCCCTCTGCAAAGGCAGATTTATTTCATACTAGTTGTGTGAGAGAGTTAAGAATTGATTCAGAGCATCCGATGTGTAGTGTCTTGGCTCGGCAGACACGGCGAGGCTGGAGTACTACCATGGACTCTGGAGGATGTGAAACATGGTTGACACCCTGAGGTTGGAGTACTACCATGGACTCTGGAGGATGTGAAACATGGTTGACACCCTGAGGTTGGAGTACTACCATGGACTCTGGAGGATGTGAAACATGGTTGACACCCTGAGGTTGGAGTACTACCATGGACTCGGGAGGATGTGAAACATGGTTGACACCCTGAGGTTGGAGTACTACCATGGACTCTGGAGGATGTGAAACATGGTTGTCACCCTGAGGTTGGAGTACTACCATGGACTCTGGAGGATGTGAAACATGGTTGTCACCCTGAGGTTGGAGTACTACCATGGACTCTGGAGGATGTGAAACATGGTTGTCACTCTGACATTGGTTGGTGGACAGGAGAGGTCGTACTAATTGCGCTGTAGTCGAGTGCTCTTTGAGAGTGTGAATGGAGTATTGTAGTTTCCTTATGTAACTTGTTCTGTGAATTTTGAGGACCGTTATCGTGATTTAGAATTAGAGCTGAGAGTCGCAAAGAATGAGGTTCAACTTCTCAAGGAGGATAATAAGGAATACAAAAGTTCACCTCGATAAGTAGAGCAATGAGTGCGAGGTTGCTGGGAGTAGGAAAGGTGAAGCAATAACCAAGGGACAATGGCCAGTAGTAAAATATGGAAGGTGGAATGCAGAAACAGGAAAAAGACATTGAGTAAAGTTGAAGGAGCAGGTTGGAAACAAAACCACCACCATTATAATCGCTTCCTTCTCCTCCTCCATCACCGCAACTACTACCACCATAACCACCACCACTACCACCACACCATTACCACCTACACAACCACCACCACTATCAAAACCATTACCCTCGCCACCACCACCACTCGACAGAATGACATGCCTGGTATTTATAGGAGATAATGCAGGCGAGCGGTTGCTATAATGGAGGTCCAGTGTGAGAAATTGACTTAAACAGAGCGACCATCAGTGACTTACAACACAGCCACCACCACTGATTACAACACAGCCACCACCACTGACTTAAAGCACAGCCACCACCACTGACTTAAAACACGGCCACCACCACTGACTTACAACGCAGCCACCACCACTGACTTACAACACAGCCACCATGTAATTACAACACAGCCACCACCACCGACTTACAACGCAGCCACCACTAGCGACTTACAACACAGCCACCACCACTGACTTACAACGCAGCCACCACCAGCGACTTACAACACAGCCACCACCACTGACTTAAAACACAGCTACCACCAATGACTTGCAACACAGCCACCACCACTGATTTACAACACAGCCACCTCTACTGACTTACAACACAGCCACCGCTACTGACAACACAGCCACCACCACTGACTTACAACACAGCCACCTCTACTGACTTACAACACAGCCATCGCTACTGACAACACAGCCACCACCACTGACTTACAACACAGCCATCGCTACTGACAACACAGCGACCACCACTGACTGACAACACAGCCACCACCACTGACTTACAACACAGCCATCGCTACTGACAACACAGCCACCACCACTGACTTACAACACAGCCATCGCTACTGACAACACAGCCACCACCACTGACTTAAAACACAGCTACCACCAATGACTTGCAACACAGCCACCACCACTGACTTACAACACAGCCACCTCTACTGACTTACAACACAGCCACCACCACTGACTTACAACACAGCCACCTCTACTGACTTACAACACAGCCATCGCTACTGACAACACAGCCACCACCACTGACTTAAAACACAGCTACCACCAATGACTTGCAACACAGCCACCTCTACTGACTTACAACACAGCCACCGCTACTGACAACACAGCCACCACCACTGACTTACAACACAGCCACCTCTACTGACTTACAACACAGCCATCGCTACTGACAACACAGCCACCACCACTGACTTAAAACACAGCCACCGCTACTGACAACACAGCCACCACCACTGACTTACAACACAGCCACCTCTACTGACTTACAACACAGCCATCGCTACTGACAACACAGCCACCACCACTGACTTACAACACAGCCACCACCACTGACTTACAACACAGCCACCTGACTTACAACACAGCCACCGCTACTGACAACACAGCCACCACCACTGACTTACAACACAGCCACCTCTACTGACTTACAACACAGCCATCGCTACACACAGCCACCTCTACTGACTTACAACACAGCCACCTCTACTGACTTACAACACAGCCATCGCTACTGACAACACAGCCACCACCACTGACTTACAACACAGCCACCACTCTACTGACTTACAACACAGCCACCACCACTGACTTACAACACAGCCCACCACTGACTTACAACACAGCTACTGACAACACAGCACTGACTTACAACACAGCCACCACTACTGACTTACAACACAGCCACCACCACTGACTTACAACACAGCGACCACCACTGACTTACAACACAGCCACCACCACTGACTTACAACACAGCCACCGCTACTGACAACACAGCCACCACCACTGACTTACAACACAGCCACCACCACTGACTTACAACACAGCCACCACCACTGACTTACAACACAGCCACCATGTAATTACAACACAGCCACCACCACCGACTTACAACGCAGCCACCACCACTGACTTACAACACAGCCACCATGTAATTACAACACAGCCACCACCACCGACTTACAACGCAGCCACCACTAGCGACTTACAACACAGCCACCACCACTGACTTACAACACAGCCACCATGTAATTACAACACAGCCACCACCACCGACTTACAACGCAGCCACCACTAGCGACTTACAACACAGCCACCACCACTGACTTACAACGCAGCCACCACCAGCGACTTACAACACAGCCACCACCACTGACTTAAAACACAGCTACCACCAATGACTTGCAACACAGCCACCACCACTGACTTACAACACAGCCACCTCTACTGACTTACAACACAGCCACCGCTACTGACAACACAGCCACCACCACTGACTTACAACACAGCCACCTCTACTGACTTACAACACAGCCATCGCTACTGACAACACAGCCACCACCACTGACTTACAACACAGCCATCGCTACTGACAACACAGCGACCACCACTGACTGACAACACAGCCACCACCACTGACTTACAACACAGCCATCGCTACTGACAACACAGCCACCACCACTGACTTACAACACAGCCATCGCTACTGACAACACAGCCACCACCACTGACTTAAAACACAGCTACCACCAATGACTTGCAACACAGCCACCACCACTGACTTACAACACAGCCACCTCTACTGACTTACAACACAGCCACCACCACTGACTTACAACACAGCCACCTCTACTGACTTACAACACAGCCATCGCTACTGACAACACAGCCACCACCACTGACTTAAAACACAGCTACCACCAATGACTTGCAACACAGCCACCACCACTGACTTACAACACAGCCACCTCTACTGACTTACAACACAGCCACCGCTACTGACAACACAGCCACCACCACTGACTTACAACACAGCCACCTCTACTGACTTACAACACAGCCATCGCTACTGACAACACAGCCACCACCACTGACTTACAACACAGCCACCACCACTGACTTACAACACAGCCACCTCTACTGACTTACAACACAGCCACCGCTACTGACAACACAGCCACCACCACTGACTTACAACACAGCCACCTCTACTGACTTACAACACAGCCACCTCTACTGACTTACAACACAGCCACCTCTACTGACTTACAACACAGCCATCGCTACTGACAACACAGCCACCACCACTGACTTACAACACAGCGACCACCACTGACTTACAACACAGCCACCACCACTGACTTACAACACAGCGACCACCACTGACTTACAACACAGCGACCACCACTGACTTACAACACAGCCACCACTACTGACTTACAACACAGCCACCACCACTGACTTACAACACAGCGACCACCACTGACTTACAACACAGCCACCACCACTGACTTACAACACAGCCACCGCTACTGACAACACAGCCACCACCACTGACTTACAACACAGCCACCACCACTGACTTACAACACAGCCACCACCACTGACTTACAACACAGCCACCATGTAATTACAACACAGCCACCACCACCGACTTACAACGCAGCCACCACCACTGACTTACAACACAGCCACCATGTAATTACAACACAGCCACCACCACCGACTTACAACACAGCCACAGCCACCACCACCACTGACTTACAACACAGCCACTTACAACACAGCCACCACCACTGACTTACAACACAGCCACCACTGTAATGACTACAACACAGCCACCACCACCGACTTACAACGCAGCCACCACTAGCGACTTGCAACACAGCCACCACCACTGATTTACAACACAGCCACCACCTTACAACACAGACTTACAACACAGCCACCACCACTGACTTAAAACACACCTCTACTGACTTACAACACAGCCACTGACACCACCACCACTGACTTACAACACAGCCACCTACTGACACAGCGACTGCCACCACCACTGACTTACAACACAGCCACCACCACTGACTTACAACACAGCCATCGCTACTGACAACACAGCCACCACCACTGACTTAAAACACAGCTACCACCAATGACTTGCAACACAGCCACCACCACTGACTTACAACACAGCCACCTCTACTGACTTACAACACAGCCACCACCACTGACTTACAACACAGCCACCTCTACTGACAAACACAGCCACCACCACTGACTTAAAACACAGCTACCACCAATGACTTGCAACACAGCCACCACCACTGACTTACAACACAGCCACCTCTACTGACTTACAACACAGCCACCGCTACTGACAACACAGCCACCACCACTGACTTACAACACAGCCACCTCTACTGACTTACAACACAGCCATCGCTACTGACAACACAGCCACCACCACTGACTTACAACACAGCCACCACCACTGACTTACAACACAGCCACCTCTACTGACTTAAAAGCCACCAATAGCTACTTACAACACAGCCACCACCACTGACTTACAACACAGCCACCTCTACTGACTTACAACACAGCCACCTCTACTGACTTACAACACAGCCACCTCTACTGACTTACAACACAGCCATCGCTACTGACAACACAGCCACCACCACTGACTTACAACACAGCGACCACCACTGACTTACAACACAGCCACCACCACTGACTTACAACACAGCGACCACCACTGACTTACAACACAGCGACCACCACTGACTTACAACACAGCCACCACCACTGACTTACAACACAGCCACCACCACTGACTTACAACACAGCGACCACCACTGACTTACAACACAGCCACCACCACTGACTTACAACACAGCCACCGCTACTGACAACACAGCCACCACCACTGACTTACAACACAGCCACCACCACTGACTTACAACACAGCCACCATGTAATTACAACACAGCCACCACCACCGACTTACAACGCAGCACAACACAGCCACCACCACTGACAACACACCCACCACCACTGACTCACAACCCAGCTACCACCAATGACTGGCAACACAGCCACCACCACTGACTTACAACACAGCCACCTCTACTGACTTACAACACAGCCACCACCACTGACTTACAACACAGCCACCTCTACTGACTTACAACACAGCCATCGCTACTGACAACACCGCCACCACCACTGACTTACAACACAGCCACCACCACCAACACAGCCACCTCTACTGACTTACAACACAGACTGACAACACAGCCACCACCACTGACTTACAACACAGCAGCCACCACTAGCGACTTACAACACAGCCACAACTGACAACACAGCTACCACCAATGACTTGCAACACAGCCACCACCACTGATTTACAACACAGCCACCACCACTGACTTAAAACACAGCTACCACCAATGACTTGCAACACAGCCACCACCACTGACTTACAACACAGCCACCAACACACTGACTTACAACACAGCCACCTCTACCACCACAGCCATGACTTGACAACACAGCCACCACCACTGACTTACAACACAGCCACCTCTACTGACTTACAACACAGCCACCGCTACTGACAACACAGCCACCACCACTGACTTACAACACAGCCACCTCTACTGACTTACAACACAGCCACCTCTACTGACTTACAACACAGCCACCTCTACTGACTTACAACACAGCCATCGCTACTGACAACACAGCCACCACCACTGACTTACAACACAGCGACCACCACTGACTTACAACACAGCCACCACCACTGACTTACAACACAGCGACCACCACTGACTTACAACACAGCGACCACCACTGACTTACAACACAGCCACCACTACTGACTTACAACACAGCCACCACCACTGACTTACAACACAGCGACCACCACTGACTTACAACACAGCCACCACCACTGACTTACAACACAGCCACCGCTACTGACAACACAGCCACCACCACTGACTTACAACACAGCCACCACCACTGACTTACAACACAGCCACCACCACTGACTTACAACACATCCACCATGTAATTACAACACTGGCTTACAACACAGCCACCATGTAATTACAACACAGCCACCACCACCGACTTACAACGCAGCCACCACCACTGACTTACAACACAGCCACCATGTAATTACAACACAGCCACCACCACCGACTTACAACGCAGCCACCACTAGCGACTTACAACACAGCCACCACCACTGACTTACAACGCAGCCACCACCAGCGACTTACAACACAGCCACCACCACTGACTTAAAACACAGCTACCACCAATGACTTGCAACACAGCCACCACCACTGATTTACAACACAGCCACCTCTACTGACTTACAACACAGCCACCGCTACTGACAACACAGCCACCACCACTGACTTACAACCACAGCCACCAGCCACCTCTACTGACTTACAACACAGCCATCGCTACTGACAACACAGCCACCACCACTGACTTACAACACAGCCATCGCTACTGACAACACAGCGACCACCACTGACTGACAACACAGCCACCACCACTGACTTACAACACAGCCATCGCTACTGACAACACAGCCACCACCACTGACTTACAACACAGCCATCGCTACTGACAACACAGCCACCACCACTGACTTAAAACACAGCTACCACCAATGACTTGCAACACAGCCACCACCACTGACTTACAACACAGCCACCTCTACTGACTTACAACACAGCCACCACCACTGACTTACAACACAGCCACCTCTACTGACTTACAACACAGCCATCGCTACTGACAACACAGCCACCACCACTGACTTAAAACACAGCTACCACCAATGACTTGCAACACAGCCACCACCACTGACTTACAACACAGCCACCTCTACTGACTTACAACACAGCCACCGCTACTGACAACACAGCCACCACCACTGACTTACAACACAGCCACCTCTACTGACTTACAACACAGCCATCGCTACTGACAACACAGCCACCACCACTGACTTACAACACAGCCACCACCACTGACTTACAACACAGCCACCTCTACTGACTTACAACACAGCCACCGCTACTGACAACACAGCCACCACCACTGACTTACAACACAGCCACCTCTACTGACTTACAACACAGCCACCTCTACTGACTTACAACACAGCCACCTCTACTGACTTACAACACAGCCATCGCTACTGACAACACAGCCACCACCACTGACTTACAACACAGCGACCACCACTGACTTACAACACAGCCACCACCACTGACTTACAACACAGCGACCACCACTGACTTACAACACAGCGACCACCACTGACTTACAACACAGCCACCACTACTGACTTACAACACAGCCACCACCACTGACTTACAACACAGCGACCACCACTGACTTACAACACAGCCACCACCACTGACTTACAACACAGCCACCGCTACTGACAACACAGCCACCACCACTGACTTACAACACAGCCACCACCACTGACTTACAACACAGCCACCACTAGCGACTTACAACACAGCCACCATGTACAACACAGCCACCACCACCGACTTACAACGCAGCCACCACCACTGACTTACAACACAGCCACCATGTAATTACAACACAGCCACCACCACCGACTTACAACGCAGCCACCACTAGCGACTTACAACACAGCCACCACCACTGACTTACAACACAGCCACCATGTAATTACAACACAGCCACCACCACCGACTTACAACGCAGCCACCACTAGCGACTTACAACACAGCCACCACCACTGACTTACAACGCAGCCACCACCAGCGACTTACAACACAGCCACCACCACTGACTTAAAACACAGCTACCACCAATGACTTGCAACACAGCCACCACCACTGATTTACAACACAGCCACCTCTACTGACTTACAACACAGCCACCGCTACTGACAACACAGCCACCACCACTGACTTACAACACAGCCACCTCTACTGACTTACAACACAGCCATCGCTACTGACAACACAGCCACCACCACTGACTTACAACACAGCCATCGCTACTGACAACACAGCGACCACCACTGACTGACAACACAGCCACCACCACTGACTTACAACACAGCCATCGCTACTGACAACACAGCCACCACCACTGACTTACAACACAGCCATCGCTACTGACAACACAGCCACCACCACTGACTTAAAACACAGCTACCACCAATGACTTGCAACACAGCCACCACCACTGACTTACAACACAGCCACCTCTACTGACTTACAACACAGCCACCACCACTGACTTACAACACAGCCACCTCTACTGACTTACAACACAGCCATCGCTACTGACAACACAGCCACCACCACTGACTTAAAACACAGCTACCACCAATGACTTGCAACACAGCCACCACCACTGACTTACAACACAGCCACCTCTACTGACTTACAACACAGCCACCGCTACTGACAACACAGCCACCACCACTGACTTACAACACAGCCACCTCTACTGACTTACAACACAGCCATCGCTACTGACAACACAGCCACCACCACTGACTTACAACACAGCCACCACCACTGACTTACAACACAGCCACCTCTACTGACTTACAACACAGCCATCGCTACTGACAACACAGCCACCACCACTGACTTACAACACAGCCACCACCACTGACTTACAACACAGCCACCTCTACTGACTTACAACACAGCCACCTCTACTGACTTACAACACAACCACCGCTACTGACAACACAGCCACCACCACTGACTTACAACACAGCGACCACCACTTACAACACAGCCACCACCACTGACTTACAACACAGCGACCACCACTGACTTACAACACAGCGACCACCACTTACAACACAGCCACCACCACTGACTTACAACACAGCCACCACCACTTACAACACAGCGACCATCACTTACAACACAGCCACCACCACTGACTTACAACACAGCCACCACCACTGACTTACAACACAGCCACCACCACTTACAACACAGCCACCACAACACAGCCACCACCACTGACTTACAACACAGCCACCACCACTGACTTACAACACAGCCACCACCACTTACAACACAGCCACCACCACTTACAACACAGCCACCACTGACACACAGCCACCATGTAATTACAACACAGCCACTTACAACACAGCCACCACCACTTACAACACAGCCACCACCACTTACAACACAGCCACCACCACTTACAACACAGCCACCACCACTTACAACACAGCCACCACCACTTACAACACAGCCACCACCACTTACAACACAGCCACCACCACTTACAACACAGCCACCACCACTTACAACACAGCCACCACCACCACTTACAACACAGCCACCACCACTTACAACACAGCCACCACCACTTACAACACAGCCACCACCACTTACAACACAGCCACCACCACTTACAACACAGCCACCACCACTGACTTACAACACAGCCACCACTTACAACACAGCGACCACCACTTACAACACAGCCACCACCACTGACTTACAACACAGCCTTCGCTACTGACAACACAGCCACTGACTTACAACACAGCCACGCTACTGACACTGACTTAAAACACAGCTACCACCAATGACTTGCAACACAGCCACCTCTACTGACTTACAACACAGCCACCGCTACTGACAACACAGCCACCACCACTGACTTACAACACAGCCACCTCTACTGACTTACAACACAGCCATCGCTACTGACAACACAGCCACCACCACTGACTTACAACACAGCCACCACCACTGACTTACAACACAGCCACCTCTACTGACTTACAACACAGCCACCGCTACTGACAACACAGCCACCACCACTGACTTACAACACAGCCACCTCTACTGACTTACAACACAGCCATCGCTACTGACAACACAGCCACCACCACTGACTTACAACACAGCCACCACCACTGACTTACAACACAGCCACCTCTACTGACTTACAACACAGCCATCGCTACTGACTTACAACACAGCCACCGCTACTGACAACACAGCCACCACCACTGACTTACAACACAGCCACCACCACTGACTTACAACACAGCCACCACCACTGACTGACAACACAGCCACCACCACTTACAACACAACGACCACCACTGACTTACAACACAGCCACCACCACTTACAACACAGCGACCACCACTGACTTACAACACAGCCACCACCACTTACAACACAGCCACCACCACTTACAACACAGCCACCACCACTTACAACACAGCCACCACCACTGACTTACAACACAGCCACCACCACTTACAACACAGCCACCACTTGTTTTTACTCTGCCATGCCCTGATGTGTTTACCTTGCCTTTGTCTTGCCTTGTTTTGTTTACTTTGCCCTTGTCCTATTGAGTTTACCCTGCCCTTGTCTTGCCCTGCTGTGTTTACCCTGCCCTTGTCTTGCTCTGTTGTGTTTACCTTGCCCTTTTCTTGTGTTGTTTACCCTGCCCTTGTCTTGCTCTGTTGTGTTTACCCTGCCATTGTCTTGGCCTGTTGTGTTTACCCTGCCATTGTCTTGCCCTGTTGTGTTTACCCTGCCCTTGTCTTGCCCTGTTGTGTTTATCCTGCCCTTGTCTTGCCCTGTTGTGTTTACCCTGCCCTTGTCTTGGCCTGTTGTGTTTATCCTGCCCTTGTCTTGCCCTGTTATGTTTACCTTGTCTTGCCCTGTTATGTTTACCTTGTCTTGCCCTGTTGTGTTTACCCTGCCCTTGTCTAGCCCTGTTTTGTTTATCCTGCCCTTGTCTTGCCCTGTTGTGTTTACCCTGCCCTTGTCTTGTCCTGTTGTGTTTATCCTGCCCTTGTAAAGTAAAAGGACACAAGTGCAACTAATGTGACATTTATTGTGGCAACGTTTCGCTCTCCAGGAGCGAAACGTTGCCACAATAAATGTCACATTAGTTGCACTTGTGTCCTTTTACTTTACATATTGTCGGTAATTCTACCAACTTTATTACAATACCCTGCCCTTGTCTAGCCCTGTTTTGTTCACCTTGCCGTTGTTTTGTTTACCGTGCCCTTGTCTTGTTGTGTTATCCCTGCCCCTGCCTTTTCCTGCAGTGTTTACCTTGCCCTTGTCTTGCCATGTTGTCTTTACACTGCCCTTGTCTTGCCTGTTGTGTTTTGCCTGCCATTGTCTTGCCCTGTTGTGTTTTCCCTGCTCTTGTCTTACCTGTTGTGTTTACCCTGCCCTTGTCTTGCCTGTTGTGTTTACCCTGCCCTTGTCTTACCTGTTGTGTTTACCCTGCCCTTGTCTTACCTGTTGTGTTTACCCTGCCCTGTTGTGTTTACCCTGCCCTTGTCTTGCCCTGTTGTATTTACCTTGCCCTGTTGTGTTTACCCTGCCCTTGTCTTGCCCTGTTGTGTTTACCCTGCCCTTGTCTTGCCCTGTTGTGTTTACCCTGCCCTTGTCTTGCCCTGTTGTATTTACCTTGCCCTGTTGTGTTTACCCTGCCCTTGTCTTGCCCTGTTGTGTTTACCCTGCCCTTGTCTTGCCCTGTTGTGTTTACCCTGCCCTTGTCTTGCCCTGTTGTGTTTACCCTGCCCTTGTCTTGCCTGTTGTGTTTACCCTGCCCTTGTCTTACCTGTTGTGTTTACCCTGCCCTTGTCTTACCTGTTGTGTTTACCCTGCCCTTGTCTTACCTGTTGTGTTTGCCCTGTCCTTGTCTTACCTATTCTGTTTACCCTGCTCTTGTCTTACCTATTCTGTTTACCCTGCTCTTGTCTTACCAGTTATGTTTACGCTGCCCTTATCTTACCCTGTTGTGTTTACCTTGCCCTGTTGTGTTTACCCTGCCCTTGTCTTGCCCTGTTGTGTTTACCCTGCCCTTGTCTTGCCCTGTTGTGTTTACCCTGCCCTTGTCTTACCTGTTGTGTTTGCCCTGTCCTTGTTTTGCCCTGTTGTATTTACCCTGCCCTTGTCTTGCCCTGTTGTATTTACCTTGCCCTGTTGTGTTTACCCTGCCCTTGTCTTGCCCTGTTGTGTTTACCCTGCCCTTGTCTTGCCCTGTTGTGTTTACCCTGCCCTTGTCTTGCCTGTTGTGTTTACCCTGCCCTTGTCTTGCCCTGTTGTGTTTACCCTGCCCTTGTCTTGCCCTGTTGTGTTTACCCTGCCCTTGTCTTGCCCTGTTGTGTTTACCCTGCCCTTGTCTTGCCCTGTTGTGTTTACCCTGCCCTTGTCTTGCCCTGTTGTGTTTACCCTGCCCTTGTCTTGCCTGTTGTGTTTACCCTGCCCTTGTCTTGCCCTGTTGTGTTTACCCTGCCCTTGTCTTGCCCTGTTGTGTTTACCCTGCCCTTGTCTTGCCCTGTTGTGTTTACCCTGCCCTTGTCTTGCCCTGTTGTGTTTACCCTGCCCTTGTCTTGCCCTGTTGTGTTTACCCTGCCCTTGTCTTGCCCTGTTGTGTTTACCTTGCCCTTGTCTTGCCCTGTTGTGTTTACCCTGCCCTTGTCTTGCCCTGTTGTGTTTTCCCTGCTTTTGTCTTACCTGTTGTGTTTACCCTGCCCTTGTCTTGCCCTGTTGTGTTTACCATGCCGTTGTCTTGCCCTGTTGTGTTTACCCTGCCCTTGTCTTGCCCTGTTGTGTTTACCTTGCCCTTGTCTTGCCCTGTTGTGTTTACCCGGCCCTTGTCTTGCCCTGTTGTGTTTACCTTGCCCTTGTCTTGCCCTGTTGTGTTTACCCGGCCT
Source organism: Cherax quadricarinatus (assembly GCF_038502225.1). Taxonomy (NCBI): domain Eukaryota; kingdom Metazoa; phylum Arthropoda; class Malacostraca; order Decapoda; family Parastacidae; genus Cherax; species Cherax quadricarinatus. The sequence goes on from NC_091297.1 coordinate 52,293,268, forward strand.
TTGTCTTGCTCTGTTGTGTTTACCCTGCCCTTGTCTTGCACTGTTGTGTTTACCCTGCTCTTGTCTTGCCCTGTTGTGTTTACCCTGCCCTTGTCTTGCCCTGTTGTGTTTACCCTGCCCTTGTCTTGCCCTGTTGTGTTTACCCTGCTCTTGTCTTACCTGTTGTGTTTACCCTGCCCTTGTCTTGCCCTGTTGTGTTTACCCTGCTCTTGTCTTACCTGTTGTGTTTACCCTGCCCATGTCTTGCCCTGTTGTGTTTACCCTGCCCTTGTCTTGCCCTGTTGTGTTTACCCTGCCCTTGTCTTGCCTTGTTGTGTTTACCTTGCCTTTGTCTTGCTCTGTTGTGTTTACCCTGCCCTTGTCTTGCCCTGTTGTGTTTACCCTGCTTTATTGTGTTTACCCTGCCCTTGTCTTTCCCTGTTGTGTTTACCCTGCCCTTGTCTTGCCCTGTTGTGTTTACCCTGCCCTTGTCTTGCCCTGTTGTGTTTACCCTGCCCATGTCTTGCCCTGTTGTGTATACCCTGCCCTTGTCTTGCCCTGTTGTGTTTACCCTGCCCTTGTCTTGCTCTGTTGTGTATACCCTGCCCTTGTCTTGCCCTGTTGTGTTTACCCTGCCCTTGTCTTGCTCTGTTGTGTTTACCCTCCCCTTGTCTTGCCCTGTTGTGTTTACCCTGCCCTTGTCTTGCCCTGTTGTGTTTACCCTGCCCTTGTCTTGCCCTGTTGTGTTTACCCTGCTCTTGTCTTTCCTGTTGTGTTTACCCTGCCCTTGTCTTACCTGTTGTGTTTACCCTGCCCTTGTCTTGCCCTGTTGTGTTTACTTTGCCCTTGTCTTGTGTTTACCCTGCCCTTGTCTTGCCCTGTTGTGTTTACCTTGCCCTTGTCTTGTGTTTACCCTGCCCTTGTTTTGCCCTGTTGTGTTTACCCTGCTCTTGTCTTGCCCTGTTGTGTTTACCCTGCCCTTGTCTTGCCTGTTGTGTTTACCCTGTCCTTGTCTTGCCTTGTTGTGTTTACTCTGCCCTTGTCTTGCCCTGTTGTGTTTGCCCTGTCCTTGTCTTGCTCTGTTGTGTTTACCCTGTCCTTGTCTTGCCCTGTTGTGTTTACCCTGTCCTTGTCTTGCTCTGTTGTGTTTACCCTGCCCTTGTCTTGCTCTGTTGTGTTTACCCTGCCCTTGTCTTGCTCTGTTGTGTTTACCCTGCCCTTGTCTTGCCTGTTGTGTTTACCCTGTCCTTGTCTTGCTCTGTTGTGTTTACCCTGTCCTTGTCTTGCCTGTTGTGTTTACCCTGTCCTTGTCTTGCCTGTTGTGTTTACCCTGTCCTTGTCTTGCCTGTTGTGTTTACCCTGTCCTTGTCTTGCTCTGTTGTGTTTACCCTGCCCTTGTCTTGCTCTGTTGTGTTTACCCTGCCCTTGTCTTGCCTGTTGTGTTTACCCTGTCCTTGTCTTGCTCTGTTGTGTTTACCCTGTCCTTGTCTTGCCTGTTGTGTTTACCCTGTCCTTGTCTTGCCTGTTGTGTTTACCCTGTCCTTGTCTTGCTCTGTTGTGTTTACCCTGCCCTTGTCTTGCCTGTTGTGTTTACCCTGTCCTTGTCTTGCTCTGTTGTGTTTACCCTGTCCTTGTCTTGCTCTGTTGTGTTTACCCTGTCCTTGTCTTGCTCTGTTGTGTTTACCCTGTCCTTGTCTTGCTCTGTTGTGTTTACCCTGCCCTTGTCTTGCTCTGTTGTGTTTACCCTGTCCTTGTCTTGCCTGTTGTGTTTACCCTGTCCTTGTCTTGCTCTGTTGTGTTTACCCTGTCCTTGTCTTGCTCTGTTGTGTTTACCCTGCCCTTGTCTTGCCTGTTGTGTTTACCCTGTCCTTGTCTTGCTCTGTTGTGTTTACCCTGTCCTTGTCTTGCCTGTTGTGTTTACCCTGTCCTTGTCTTGCCTGTTGTGTTTACCCTGTCCTTGTCTTGCTCTGTTGTGTTTACCCTGCCCTTGTCTTGCCTGTTGTGTTTACCCTGTCCTTGTCTTGCTCTGTTGTGTTTACCCTGTCCTTGTCTTGCCCTGTTGTGTTTACTCCGCCCTTGTCTTGCTCTGTTGTGTTTACCCTGTCCTTGTCTTACCCTGTTGTGTTTACCCTGTCCTTGTCTTGCCCTGTTGTGTTTACCCCGCCCTTGTCTTGCCCTGTTGTGTTTACCCCGCCCTTGTCTTGCCCTGTTGTGTTTGCCCTGCCCTTGTCTTGCCCTGTTGTGTTTACCCCGCCCTTGTCTTGCCCTATTGTGTTTACCCTGCTGTTGTCTTACTGACATTATTTACAAACAGATGTTACAGGCCTTGGATTGATACTTGTGTTTGTAATACAGGCGACGACTGTGATGTAGCAAGGTACGACTGTGATGTAACAAGGGACGACTATGATGGAACAGGGGACGACTATGATGGAACAGGGGACGACTATGATGTAACAGGGGACCACTATGTAACAGGGGACCACTATAATGTAACGGGACGACTATGATGTAACAAGTGACGACTATAATGTAAGAGGGGACGACTATGATACATGGGACGATTATGATGTAACAGGGGACGACTAAGATGCAATAAGGGACGATATGATGCAACAGATGACGACTGTGATGTAACAGGGGACGATTATGATGCAACAGAGAACGACTATGATATAACAGGGGACGACTATGATATAACAGGGGACGACTCTGATATAACAGGGGAGGACTATGATATAATAGGGGAGGACTATGATATAACAGGGGAGGACTATGATATTACAGGGGACGACTATGATATTACAGGGGACGTCTATGATATAACAGGGGACGACTATGATATAACAGGGGACGACTATGATATAACAGGGGACGACTATGATATTACAGGGGACGTCTATGATATTACAGGGGACGTCTATGATATAACAGGGGAGGACTATGATATAACAGGGGACGACTATGATATTACAGGGGACGACTATGATATTACAGGGGACGACTATAATATTACAGGGGACGTCTATGATATAGCTATGATATAACAGGGGAGGACTATGATATAACAGGGGAGGACTATGATATAACAGGGGACGACTATGATATAACAGGGGAGGACTATGATATAACAGGGGAGGACTATGATATAACAGGGGACGACTATGATATTACAGGGGACGACTATAATATTACAGGGGACGTCTATGATATAACAGGGGAGGACTATGATATAACAGGGGACGACTATGATATTACAGGGGACGACTATGATATTACAGGGGACGACTATAATATTACAGGGGACGTCTATGATATAGCAGGGGAGGACTATGATATAACAGGGGAGGACTATGATATAACAGGGGACGACTATGATATTACAGGGGACGACTATAATATTACAGGGGACGTCTATGATATAGCAGGGGAGGACTATGATATAACAGGGGAGGACTATGATATAACAGGGGAGGACTATGATATAACAGGGGAGGACTATGATATAACAGGGGAGGACTATGATATAACAGGGGAGGACTATGATATAACAGGGGAGGACTATGATATAACAGGGGAGGACTATGATATAACAGGGGAGGACTATGATATAACAGGGGAGGACTATGATATAACAGGGGAAGACTATGATATAACAGGGAAGGACTATGATATAACAGGGGAGGACTATGATATAACAGGGGAGGACTATGATATAACAGGGGAGGACTATGATATAACAGGGGAGGACTATGATATAACAGGGGAGGACTATGATATAACAGGGGAGGACTATGATATAACAGGGAAGGACTATGATATAACAGGGAAGGACTATGATATAACAGGGGAAGGATATAACAGGGGAGGACTATGATATAACAAGGGAGGACTATGATATAACAAGGGAAGACTATGATATAACAGGGGACGACTATGATATAACAGGGGAGGACTATGATATTACAGGGGAGGACTATGATATAACAGGGGAAGACTATGATATAACAGGGGAGGACTATGATATAGCAGGGGAGGACTATGATATAACAGGGGACGACTATGATATAACAGGGGACGACGATGATATAACAGGGGACGACGATGATGCATACTGAAAATAATATAAGATACCGACAAGTTGATGTGTAAGACACAAGTGCAACACTTGGGTATCTCTAGTGTTGAAATGTTTCACCTCTGCTTGAGGTTTGTTCAGTCAAATACAGACAATGGATTGAAAGCAGCACAAGTGATGAGGTGAAGATGATGTATGCAGTCCATCAACCTCGTGGGAATAGTTTCTGTCGGTCAGTCACTCATTGTGGAGAAGATTTCAGCTCCATAGTCTGGAAATATATGAAGAAGCATGATAATAGTCTTAAATACTGTGGAAGGTGAAGGTAAGGAAGGCAGACCCTACCATCATAGAGATGGTACCTCGCCTTTGGACCTGAAGTTGTGAAGTCAAAGTGGTGGTACCTCCCATATGGAGCTGACATCGTGAAGTCAGAGTTGGTACATCACCTATAGACCTGACATTATGAAGTCAGAGGTGGTACTTCACATATAAGGGACTGACATCGTGAAGTCAGAGACTTGGTACCTCACATATGGACCTGACATCGTGAAGTCAGAGTTGGTGCATCACCTATAAACCTGACATCGTGAAGTCAGAGCTTGGTACCTCACATATAGACCTGTTACAGATTTAACCTGAATGATGTCCGTTCAAGAGTGACATATCAAACGAAGTGATACCTCTTATCATTATAGCTAAAAATTCAAACTTTTTTAAGAATACATCTGGTGTGTTTGGGTGAGTTGGGTTCGAAATCAGTGGAGTACTCGAGGGTAAGGCTGCGTGCATCCTGCACACCACCAGTCAAGAATACCTTATTACCAAGAAGACTCACGTCAACTCAGTGTATGTATTCACGGTGTTATACATCAGTGGTATACAGTACCGACAAGTTGATGTGCTGAACACACCTGCAGACATCTGGGTATGTTTATTTTGTAGACGTTTTACCCAGTGATTTTATCTACACAGTACACAGACATAACGGAAGATCGTAGAAGAAGTGACCAGCCACTCAGCCTTGCATGCTGCGTTATGCTGTGTGTGTACAATGTTATGTTGTACAATGTTGTACTGTACAATGTTATGTTATACAATGTTGTACTGTACAATGTTATGTTGTACAATGTTGTACTGTACAATGTTATGTTGTACAATGTTGTACTGTACAATGTTATGTTGTACAATGTTGTACTGTACAATGTTATGTTATACAATGTTGTACTGTACAATGTTATGTTGTACAATGTTGTACTGTACAATGTTATGTTGTACAATGTTGTACTGTACAATGTTATGTTGTACAATGTACTGTACAGTGTTATGTTGTACAATGTTGTTTCTACCTGTATGATATTTCGGGGATCAACGCCCCCGAGGACCTGTCCACGACCAGGCCTCCCGGTGGATCAGGGCCTGATCAATCAGGCTGTTACTACTGGCCGCACGTAGTCCAACGTACGGACGAGAGCCTGGCTGATCCGGCACCGACTTTAGGTATCTGTCCAGCTCTCTCTTGAAGGCAGCCAGGGGTTTATTGGTAATTCCCCTTATTCTTGGTGGGGGGCTGTTGAACAGTCTTGGGCCCCGGACACTTATGGTGTTTTCTCTTAGCGTACCAATGGCATTCCTACTTTTAATTGGGGGTATTTTGCATCGCCTGCCCAGTCTTTTGCTTTCGTAGGGAGTGATTTCTGTGTGCAGATTCGGGACCATTCCTTCTAGGCTTTTCCAAGTGTAGTTTATGATATATCTCTCCCTCCTGCGTTCCAACGAGTACAAGTCACGTGCTTCCAAGCGTTCCCAGTAGTTAAGGTGTTTGATAGAGCTTGTATGTGCAGTAAAGGTTCTCTTACACTCTAGATCTTCAGTTTCATCTGCTATGAACGATGTTAATGTACAGCAGTATTCCAGCCTAGAGAGAACAAGTGATTTGAAAAGGATCATCAATGGCTTGGCATCTCTTGTTCTGAACGTCCTCATTATCCATCCTATCATTTTCTTTGCAGCTGTGATCGTGGCACTGTTGTGATCCATGAAAGTGAAAACCTCAGACATTACCACTTCCAGGTCCCTCACATTACTTTTCCGTTCTATTGTATGATCAGAGTTTATAGTATACTCAGTTCTAATTATTATCTCCTCCAGTTTTCCATAACGAAGTAGTTGGAATTTGTCTTGATTGAACATCATATTGTTTTCCGTTGCCCACTGGAAAACTTTGTTTATATCTTCTTGGAGGTTAACCGCGTCCTCAATAGATGACAGCCTCATGCAGATCCTAGTATCATCTGCAAAGGAAGATACGGTGCTGTGGTGTATATCTCTGTCTATGTCTGATATGAGGATGAGGAACAGGATGGGGGCGAGTACTGTGCCTTGTGGAACAGAGCTCTTCACTATGGCAGCCTCCGATTTAACTCTGTTGACCACTTCTCTTTGTGTTCGATTGGTTAGAAAGTTGAAGATCCATCTCCCCACTTTGCCAGTTATTCCTTTAGCACGTATTTTGTGCGCTATTACGCCATGATCGCACTTGTCAAAGGCTATTGTAAAGTCTGTGTACATTACATCTGCATTCTGTTTTTCTTCCAGTGCATCGAAGACCATATAGTGATCCAGTAGTTGTGAGAGGCAGGAGCGACCTGCTTTTAATCCATGTTGCCCTGGACTGTGTAGTTTTTGGGAACCTAAGCGGTTTGCAATCATGCTTCTTATCATTCAAAGATTTTTATGATGTGGGACTTTAGAGCTGTTGGTCTATAGTTCTTAGCTAATGCTTTGCTGCCACCTTTATGGAGTGGGGATATATTCGTTGATTTTAGTGACTGGAATTTCATCCATGTCCAAGCTCCTCCCCCGTAGTGTACTTAGGGCACGCGAGAGGGGTTTCTTGCAGTTCTTAATGAGCACAGAGTTCAACGGGTCTGGACCTGGGGCTGAGTGCATGGGCATGTTGTCAATGGCTTTCTCAAAGTCTAGTGAAGTTAGGATAATGTCAGAAATCTGGCATACATACACGGAGTTTTGAGGCACATTCATGAAAAAATAATTTAGATTGTCGATCTTTAGACTGATTAGTGGCTCGCTAAACACAGAATCGTAATGAGGTTTTGGGGTCTCATTCATTTGTTTGTTATCATCTGTGTAAGTTCCATCTTGTCCGAACAAGCGCCCGTTGCTGGATGTATGTATTTTTATTTTTTATTTTTTTTTTTTTTTTTTCATATGAAAAGAAATATTTCGAAGAATTTCTTTTAATTTCACTAATCGTTTTTGGCTCCTCCTGTCTCTCCTGGTTCCTCTGTGAATTCTTTAACTTAAGCTCGGTACTTTCCACTTCCGTGATCAGCGCTTCCTTCCATATATCAGTTAATCTAGCGTTCTTGGGGAGCTCAGTGATTCTCGTCGTCCTCTGTAGAGGGAGCGTCTTTCTCCAGTTTAATTCTTTTCTTCTTCTTTCTTAGGGGAATATACCTTGAATATACTTCAGCTGCCAAAAAGTTGATCCTTTCAAGGCACTGGTTTGGATCCATGTTATTTAAGATATCTTCCCAACATGTTTCATTTAGGACATGGTTTACCTGGTCCCAGTTGATGTTCTTGTTGTTGAAGTTGTATTTTGTGAAGACACCTTCACAGGTACATGCATTTTGCTGATCAGGACCCCTATGCATATAAGTCTGGGCTTCAATTAGATTGTGACCAGAATTAGTTGTTTTTGATATTGTTATGTCTCTTACCAGGTCCTCATTATTTGTGAAGATAAGGTTAAGTGTACTTTCCTGTCATCTTGGCTCCACTATCTGCTTACTTAGGGTGTGTTTATCGCAGAGATTTAGTAGCTCATTTGTGTGTGACCTTTCATCTGTGCTGCCTCCAGGGATTGTTTCTGCTATATTATTTTCATTTTGTTTGCCTTTGGTTGTAATCACCAGGCAGTAAGATGTTTGGGAATGGATCTGTAAGGCTTTCCAAGTAGTAAATAATTTTCAGTAGCTGCTCCTTGAACTGTTGGGAGGCTGCATCTGGTGGCTTAAGTACAACCACGATGACTAGGTTTTGGTTCTCGATTTTTATTGTTACCCACTTATCCATATTTCACTGTCAAAGTGATCTTTTGTGTGGGTCTCTATGATGGCTGCAGTCATCGCATTTGACTCCTCTAGAAGTCCATTGATAAAAGGTATTTTGTTGTTGGTGGATGGCTTAAGGCCCTGTATATTAGCAAATATAAACGAGGTTGTATTTTGTGTTTATTGGGGGGATTTTGTTATTAGCATCAGTAGTTGTGGTTCTGGAGTGTCCTGGGGAGTGGTTGGGGGGGACTACTGTCTGTGCCTCCAGCCTAACAAGGCTCCAAGGTGGTGAACTATTTTCATTTCCTTCCATTTTCTTTTTTCGTTTCCTGCCACTAGAAAATCACTTGGAGTGGGGTTGTCATAACTACTATTGTCTTGTGAGGTCTGTATCTCCTGGTCCCTTTTAGACGGTATGCAGGGCAGTTGGTGTTGTAGCACTGTTTCAGGAGGACCGGAGAGTGGCACATTTCTGGGTGAAAGAATTTACAGGAAGGAGAACGACATACTCCTTTAGACAGGAGGTCACGACATTTCTTAGGGTGCTCAGAGGTGCATGTCCCATTCGTTTTTCCTGACATCCCATGCTTACAGATTCCCCAAACATAGAATTTGCACAATTTCACTTTTGGATGGGTAAAATTTCTGGTAGGTGTGTTCTCAATTTGTGAAGTTTCTAGGACTGCACTATAATCCTCAGTATCCAAGCCAGAGCCACTCCGTCCTGCTTCCAGGGAACTACTTTTCCCAGAAGAAGACTCTTCCATTACATCTGTAATGTGGGCTATGGTCTTGTGCAATGATGGCTGTATATTTAAGGTTTCAGTAGTGACTGGTCGAGTCCCTAGTAGCGTCTGGACTGGCACTAGAGCTGGGGCTGAGCCTGTGCCAGCACCAGTTTTTGTGGGCAGTAGCACTGGGACTGGGGTCTGGGTCTGGGTTAGCACTGTGTTGGGGGGTTAACTGACGTTTTTGTTTCCTGTGTTTCTTTCAGTGGGTGACTATACAATTTCCAGTCATCTGTTGTGGTATGGGTATTCTGATTTTTTTTTCGTTCACTCCTCTATCTGTTAGGTAAGACACATATGCAACAGTTAGGTAACTTTATTTCGAAACGTTTCGCCTACACAGTTACCTAACTGTTGCATATGTGTCTTACCTAACAATCTGTCGGTATTTTATACCATTTTAATGTTCACTCCTCTATCTCTTCCTCGTATCTTGTATATATCTTCGGTAGACTGTCCAAGAGTTCATCTTAATTTTCATGTTCATTTTTATCATTTATTACCCTCCTTAGTACCTTTCTGATACCTACCCAAAGTTCTGTATCTTTATTTTGCAACCAGAAGCACCTTGCTACTTCCAGGTAGCAGTGTTTATTCTTGCACAAGAGATATGATGCTTGGAAAAGCACAGGTTGCATGTGATCCTGGATTTCCTTCCAAAGGATTTTTTTTACATGTCCTACAGGTATGCTGTACTGACATCCTGCCCGTATCCTACTTTACTCTGTATGCCACGAAAAAAAAAAAAACTAATTTCCACTTTACCTTTCTCTCTGGTGACAGTAGTATGTGAGATGTATTTATGGAAACCGAGGCTTGTGGCATGTGGGTAGTGGGTGAATTTTGGGGGGGTAGGAGTGACTATATTATGGCATTTAATTTTGTTTTGTTCTCTGTATAGCTCTTTCCAGATACATTCTTCACTACAGATCACTTATATATATTCTAATTTACTTATCTTAATGAGTTCCTTGCACTGATTTAGACTGGGCTATTGTGGAATTGGGTATATGGTGTTATATGGTTGTATATGGTAGTTTGTGTGGTTGCCTTGTAGCACTGCCAGACGTATGACTGTAATGCACCACCCCAGGGTACATGGCACTTCTCACATGTGATGCCACATTATAGTTTATACAATTCAAATTCAAATTCAAATTCAAAGCTTATTCTCTATAAGGATTACAATGCTGAGTTTACAGAATTTGGTTATTGTGTGGTTTACATGTAGTAAAATAATGATTACAGAGGGTGCCACTAGAACGCTTAGCATACTAGGCATTTCGGGCATACTTAGTTTAATTCTTAATTTTAAAATATTACAGATTATGAGGTAAGTTGGTATTATGGCTAAGTGACTAAATACTAGTTTGTGAGTTTAGCAATGTGAATGCTTTTGTTTTGGCACAGTACATAGTTTCAGTATTGGAGTATCACAGGATTCATTATTTTAACATTGAGATTAATATTTCTGTTTATGGTCAAATGGGTGAGTGAGTGTAAGTGTGAACCACCAGGTGGTATTCGTGTAGTTAGTTGACGGGGTGTATCAGGGAGATAAGATGTTTTCTAATGGTAGTTTTGAAGGTGATGAATGTGTCTGCAGTTCTAGAGTTCTCAGGTAGGGTGTTCCAGATTTTAGGGCCTTTGACATACATTGAATTTTTGTAAAGGTTTAGTCGGACACGGGGAATGTCGTAGAGATGTTTGTGTCTGGTGTTATGCCTGTGGGTTCTGTCACAACTATCAAGAAAGCATTTTAGGTCAAGGTTGACACTGGAGTTTAAGGTCCTGTAGATGTAGATTGCACAGTAGTAAGTGTGGATGTACTGAACAGGGAGTAAGTTTAGATCTATGAAGAGCGGGGGGGGGGGGAGGGGTGTTGCCAGGGATGGGATTTAGTGATTATTCTTACTGCAGCTTTTTGTTGGGTTATTATTGGCTTTAGGTGTATTGCTGCAGTTGATCCCAAAGCACAAATAGCATAGGTGAAGTATGGATAAATAAGTTAGTGGTATAGTGTGAGAAGGGCATTTTGCGGCACGTAGTATCGTATCTTGGAGAGGATCCCAACCGTTTTGGATACTTTTTTGGTTATGTGTTGGATATGGGTGCTGAAATTCAGGTTGTTGTCAAGGTATAGGCCTAGGAATTTGCCCTCATTATGTCTGGTAATTAGAGTGTTGTCGATCTTAATGTTAATTTGTGCATCTCCTGCTCTGCTACCAAACATAATATAGTAGGTTTTGTCAGTGTTAAGCGTAAGTTTATTGGCTGTCATCCAAGTCGATATTTTGATCAGCTCCTCGTTAACAATGGTGTTGAGGGTGGCAAGATTAGGGTGAGAGATGACATAAGTCGTGTCGTCAGCAAAGAGAATGGGTTTCAGGTGTAGGGATACGTTTGGAAGATCATTGATGTATATGAGGAAGAGCAGGGGACCAAGGACACTTCCCTGCGGAACTCCAGTATCAAGTGGCCGTGTTGTTGATGCTGTGTCTTTAATGGTGACATACTGATACCTATTAGTAAGGTAAGATTTGAAATAAGCAAGCGCATGGCCTCTTATACCGTAATGGTCAAGTTTGTTGAGTAGGATGTCGTGGTCTACTGTGTCGAAAGCTTTTCTTAGGTCAATAAAAATTCCTAGTGGATATTCCTTATTTTCCAATGCTGTGTAAAGCAGGTCTAGCATTTTTATGATTGCATCATTAGTGCTTTTATTTTTCCTGAATCCAAATTGGCAGGGGTTGAGTATGTTTTGAGCCGTTATAAATGAATATAGTCTCCTGTGCACGAGTTTCTCAAAGATTTTGGATAGCAATGGTAAGTTTGATATTGGCCTATAGTTGTTTAAGTCTGTAGGGTCACCACCTTTATGTATTGGTGTAACCCTTGCCGTCTTGAGTAGTTTCGGGAAAGTGCTAGTTTCTAGTGACTTGTTAAAAAGTAATGAAATAGCATGCGAAAGGACATGGGCCACTCGTTTGTACAATAATGGTGGGACATGAGACAGATTCCCTGAGTTATTTTTAAGTGACTTTATAATCTCGGTGACTTCCGTGGGCTCAGTTGGTACGATAGTCACTTGCTACGATAGTCACTTGCTACGATAGTACCTACATATTCTTGGTCAACAATGGTCTCTTTTCCTCTTAGAACTGCAGAATAAAATGTGTTCCTAGAAGTTTTGAAAGGTGTAGCTATCAAATGTTTATATGTTATACAATCTTGTGTTATACAATGTAATGTTATTTACTGTTATGTTATACAATATTTTGTTTGATAGTGTTATGTTCTACAATGTTATACAGTGTTATGCAGTATAATGTTATACAATATTATATTATGCAGTCTTATGTACATCTCTTCATGTACATAACTTTACATGTAATTTAAAAGTTCAGGACTTAAGTTCACACTGTAATCAGCGATGTTATTTTAATAAAATTTGATTATATACTTCCTTCACCAACTGATTCGCATATAACAAGTTGTTTTTCAGTTTATTGTTACACTGATATTATACGAGACTGACAACACGTGGGCGACATGTTGGTGTATTTATGTGAGGATGTTTCGCCAACCAATGGCTTCATGAGTTCAGTACAAAGTTGATATACGAAGACAGTAGGAGATGAGGTAATCAGTCCCTCAGCCTTGCAGAATTATACACAGAGGAGTGAAACATGAGATAATCTGTTCAGTCTGGAAGCAGGTGTTCAGTACCTTAGGCACTGAAATGAAAAAGCTACTGGCTGGCAGAACGTCGTCAAGCAGACGTACCTAAGTTTCATGTATGTGTCTCACTCCTCAGTTTGTGCCCCCAAAATAGCGTGACTATATAGAACATTCATCTATTATTTTAATTCCGTGTTTCCTCCCGTCTGACCTACATAAAGTTTGTCACATTTTGCTCACCTTAGTGAGGCTTCTGATTAATATTGTAATATAACGTGTGTATTTTCATGGGAATTTATAAGTTAATGTTTATTTTGTGGCATCTTGATCTTGAAATACGGCATTGCTGTTAATTTGGTTTGGTTTTTGAGAGTAGGAATGTAGGAACTTCACTTGCTACGATAGTCACTTGCTACGATAGTCACTTGCTACGATAGTCACTTGCTACGATAGTTACTTGCTACGATAGTCACTTGCTACGATAGTACCTACATATTCTTGGTCAACAATGGTCTCTTTTCCTCTTAGAACTGCAGAATAAAATGTGTTCCTAGAAGTTTTGAAAGGTGTAGCTATCAAATTTTTTTGGAGAGCTGACGTTATAGACTCATATATCTTCATTATTTCCTCCTATATGAACTGTAGGCTACAAAATACGTCGACTTCTCATAAACATCTAGAACATTGAATACTTAACAGTCCCATCATATAGACCTGACAGTATGACATATACAGTTCAAATTTAAATCAATTGTAATTTTGCAAGAATTAATATAATTATTTATATATGAAGAGATAATTGTCAGATAATGAATGACTAAATAAGAAAATTTTCGTATTTTAATATGATTTATAACTATAAAAATGTCTCTAACTCGGGAAGACAAAAGAATGTCATAATGGCGGTTTTGTTTACATTCGACTGTTGACTCAAGCCATTCAGCCTGAGAGGACGAACCAAAAGAAGATTATTTTCTTTTCATGATTTGTCAAGGATATCCATGTTCCTAGGAGAAAAAAAAGAGTGAAAGAGGAGAGAAAATAAATATATACGATAGAAAACTCAAATACATTTAAGTGATTGAAAGACAAGACGCTCGTTTTATTTACATCACGTATTGCATTTTTTGGGGGGTGGGGGATTGCGAGGTCAGAGAGACCATTATGAACTTTACTTTTGAGTAGATACAAGGCTTGTGTCGCTCTTCACCAGAATGACTTACACAATACAGATTTACTCAAAGGTAAATAAAGCTCATGGTGACCTCGGTCTTCTAATTTACCAAAGACTTCTCGACTAGGCATAGCAATATATTCACCATCTTGTGTAGAAATTGCAAACATATATATGGAGCGCCTGGAGGAGGAGAAGTTGAGGATTCCTATTGCTAGGGACGTGGCATGATTCCTAGACGCTTGAACTCTGTTAACTTTCTTAACAACATTAACAGAGCGGAACCTTTAATGAAGTTTACCATAGGGGAGGAACAAACAACAATAGATTCATTTTCTGGATGGTTTGATCATTAGAAACAAGGATAACGTTGACGTCATGGTTCATCGCAAGCCAACCACTAAGAGCATCCTCCTACACTTCTTATTCCACCACGACAATGGAACCAAACGAGGTGGTCATCGCCTGGTTCTACGTTAGAACACACTGACTCTCTGTAATATCACAGTCCTCTGTAAGGAATGGGACGAAAACTAAAAAGTCTTCATCGAGCGACACTTCCTCCCAAGACACTTTACCACCCACAGTGACACTAAAAACAGCAAAGATTCTACATAACACCTAGCTGGATCCCTTTGACAAACACGCAGTACACCCGGTTAAGTTAACAAGCAATAACCTAGCCAACACTATAGGCAACATCATTATCAGAGTTATGAAGATAACCACCAGAAGATAACCACCAACAAATACCACTGCAGAGGTATTACGAACATGGGTATTTTTAAACACCACTTAATGGGTATTACGAATACGAGTGGTTTAAAGACCTGTTACACCTGATCGTAATAGAAGGAGCACCAGCGAAGGTGCAGTCAATAGAATAATTGAGAAAATGAGGAATAAAATGCTCACCAAAAGTTAGCTTTAGAGTAACCGCACATTCCTACCACCAGACTTATTTATAAGTACTCTATGTCCAATATATCCATTGGATATAACAAATACCATAATACGAATGGGTTTTGACAAGAAAAATCTCACGAGCACAGCTTTTCGATATCCAGAGGACTAACTCTTATGGCGTGTTACCGAGCTTGAGGCTCGTAAGGAACTGAATCTCCAGGGAGAGCTCTAGATGCAAGGTAGCCTACCCTGGGACCCTCCATCTTACTCTGACCGGCAGATCTCCATCACAACTAGCGGTTACCCAGGATGTGAACGCTTCACACATTCACACAAACAATAAATTACCATGTTTAAAGCTAGTTATTGATTTTATAGATTATAGAGGATCGTGGTTACATCTGATGCACGTCGAACTTAATAATGTACTTACCAGGTCTATATCATATGTTGTGGAGGGTGTGGTCAATCTTAAATGAGGAAAACTTCCAGAGCGACAGCACTATATTGTGTGCGCAGTATATCGGAACGCTTGTAGCCAAGTAATGAACGACTCGGAAGCAAGATTAGTTATCGGGGAAGCAGATCAACTTAAGAGACTGTGTTTGGAATCACCTTTAGTCATTACTATCAACACCAGTTGGCAAAACTCGGGCAGGGTCCTTAACCAGCCATCTTCGAGATTTTAGCAAAGTTTATTCTACCTGAAACAGACAATACCTGATATCTCACTCACTCCCAGGTGACCTCACCCACTCACAGGTGACCTCACCCACTCACAGGTGACCTCACCCACTCACAGGTGACCTCACCCACTCACAGGCGTCCTTACCCACTCACAGATGACCTCATGACCTCATCCACTCACAGGTAACGTCATTCACTCATAGATGACCTCACCCACTCACAGGTGACCTTACACACTCACAGATGAACTCACCCACTTACAAGTGACCTCAACTTCCTCGCCTGACGGTTGTCTTCTCTGTCACATATAACGTCACTTCTAGTATCTTCATCACTAAATAAATTCCCTGCCTGGCAAAACTTCTTTTAATAAACTTCAACGTTGTCATTATTATCAACAACCACAATGGCTTTCTTGGCTTGATAATCTTTCATGGGTTAGCCTGGCTTACTAACTCTCCAGCTTGACCGACCATCTGATTAAAAATTTTTTTCTCTTGCCCTGCCAGTCTTCGTATATAATTCTCTCTGTGATTATGTCTCTCCTGTTAGTCTATCCTTTTCTTTGTCTGTCTTCGAATCAGTCTTTGTATATGTTTGTGTCTGACTGTCGTTGTCTTCTGTTCTGCCTCTATATTTGTCACCAATTCTATGTGTGTGTGGCTGCAACAGTACCTGATTCACTGTGTGTGTGTGTGGCCGCAGCAGTACCTGATTCACTGTGTGTGTGTGTGGCTGCAGCAGTACCTGATTCACTGTGTGTGTGTGTGGCTGCAGCAGTACCTGATTCACTGTGTGTGTGTGTGGTTGCAGCAGTACCTGATTCACTGTGTGTATGTGTGAGTGGCTGCAACAGTACCTGATTCACCGTGTGTGTGTGTGGCCGCAGCAGTACCTGATTCACTGTGTGTGTGTGTGTGTGTGGCTGCAGCAGTACCTGATTCACTGTGTTTGTGTGACTGTTGCAGTACCTGATTCACCGTGTTTGTGTGTGTGGCTGCAACAGTACCTGATTCACTGTGTTTGTGTGTGTGGCTGCAGCAGTACCTGATTCACTGTGTTTGTGTGTGTGGCTGCAGCAGTACCTGATTCACTGTGTTTGTGTGTGTGGCTGCAGCAGTACCTGATTCACTGTGTTTGTGTGACTGTTGCAGTACCTGATTCACAGCGGCAGCATCAGAAGCATCAGTAGCATCAACAGCGGCATCAGTAACATCAACAGCGGCAGCATCAGTAGCATCAACAGCGAAAGCATCAGTAGCATCAACAGCGGCAGCATCAGTAGCATCAACAGCGAAAGCATCAGTAGCATCAACAGCGGCAGCATCAGTAGCATCAACAGCGGCAGCATCAGTAGCATCAACAGCGGTAGCATCAGTAGCATCAACAGCGGCAGCATCAGTAGCATCAACAGCGGCAGCATCAGTAGCATCAACAGCGGCAGCATCAATAGCATCAGCAGCATCAACAGTAACAACAACAGCGGCAGCATCAGTAACATCAACCGCGAAAGCATCAGTAGCATCAGCAGCATCAACAGTAACAACAACAGCGGCAGCATCAGTAACATCAATAGCGCCAGCATCAGTAGCATCAGCAGCATCAACAGTAACAACAGCGGAAGCATCAGAAACATCAACAACAGCAGCATCAGAAGAATCAACAGCGGCAGCATCATTAGCATCAACAACGGCAGCATCAGAAACAGCATCAGTAGCATTAACAGCGGCAGCATCAATAGCATCAACAACGGCAGCATCAGCAACATCAACAGCGCCAGCATCAGTAACATCAACAGTGGCAGCTTCAGTAACATCAACAGCGCCAGCATCAGTAACATCAACAGCGCCAGCATCAGTAGTATCAGCAGCATCAACAGTAACAACAACAGCGGCAGCATCAGAAGCATCAACAGCGGCAGCATCAGAAGCATCAACAGCGGCAGCATCAGTAACATCAACAGCGGCAGCATCAGTAACATCAACAGCGCCAGCATCAGTAGTATCAGCAGCATCAACAGTAACAACAACAGCGGCAGCATCAGTAACATCAACAGCGGCAGCATCAGTAACATCAACAGCGGCAGCATCAGAAGCAGCATCAGTAACATTAACAGCGGCAGCATCAATAGCATCAACAACGGCAGCATCAGTAACATCAATAGCGGCAGCATCAGCAGCATCAACAGCGCCAGCATCAGCAGCATCAACAGCGCCAGCATCAGTAACATCAACAGAGGCAGCATCACTAACGTCAACAGCGCCAGTATCAGTAGTATCAGCAGCATCAAGAGTAACAACAACAGCCGCAGCATTAGGAGCATCAACAGCGGCAACATCAGAAGCATCAGTAGCATCAACAGCGGCATCATCAGTAGCATCAATACCGGCAGCATGAGAAATAGCATCAGTAGCATCAACAGCGGTAGCATCAGTAGCATCAACAGCGGCAGCACCAGAAGCAGCATCAGCAGGGGCAGCATTTTAAGCATCATCAGTAACATCACCAGCGACAGCATCAGTAGCATCAGCGGCAGTATCAGCATCAGTAGCCTCAGCAACATCAGCAGCGGCAGTATCAGCAGCATCAGTAACCTCAGCAACATCAGCAGCGGCAGTATCAGCAGCATCAGTAGCCTCAGCAACAGCAGCAGCGGCAGTATCAGCAGCATCAGTAACCTCAGCAACATCAGTAGCGGCAGCATCAGTAGCCTCAGCAACATCAGCAGCGGCAGTATCAGCAGCATCAGTAACCTCAGAAACATCAGCAGCGGCAGTATCAGCAGCATCAGTAGGCTCAGCAACAGCAGCAGCGGCAGTATCAGCATCAGTAGCCTCAGCAACATCAGCAGCGGCAGTATCAGCAGCATCAGTAGCCTCAGCAACAGCAGCAGCGGCAGTATCAGCAGCATCAGTAGCCTCAGCAACAGCAGCAGCGGCAGTATCAGCAGCATCAGTAGGCTCAGCAACATCAGCAGCGGCAGTATCAGCAGCATCAGTAACCTCAGCAACAGCAGCAGCGGCAGTATCAGCAGCATCAGTAGCCTCAGCAACATCAGCAGCGGCAGTATCAGCAGCATCAGTAGCCTCAGCAACATCAGCAGCGGCAGTATCAGCAGCATCAGTAGCCTCAGCAACATCAGCAGCGGCAGTATCAGCAGCATCAGTAGCCTCAGCAACATCAGCAGCGGCAGTATCAGCAACATCAGTAGCCTCAGCAACATCAGCAGCGGCAGTATCAGCAGCATCAGTAGCCTCAGCAACATCAGCAGCGGCAGTATCAGTAGCCTCAGCAACATCAGCAGCGGCAGTATCAGTAGCCTCAGCAACATCAGCAGCGGCAGTATCAGCAACATCAGTAGCCTCAGCAACATCAGCAGCGGCAGTATCAGCAGCATCAGTAGCCTCAGCAACATCAGCAGCGGCAGCATCAGTAGCCTCAGCAACATCAGCAGCGACAGCATCAGTAGCCTCAGCAACATCAGCATCAGCAGCATCAGTAGCCTCAGCAACATCAGCAGCGGCAGCATCAGTAGCCTCAGCAACATCAGCAGCGGCAGCATCAGTAGCCTCAGCAACATCAGCAGCGACAGCATCAGTAGCCTCAGCAACATCAGTATCAGCAACATCAACAGCGGCAGCATCAGTAGCCTCAGCAACATCAGCAGTGGCAGCATCAGTAGCCTCAGCAACATCAGCAGCGGCAGCATCAGTAGCCTCAGCAACATCAGCAGCGGCAGCATCAGTAGCCTCAGCAACATCAGCAGCGGCAGCATCAGTAGCCTCAGCAACATCAGCATCAGCAGCGGCATCAGTAGCCTCAGCAACATCAGCAGCCTCAGCATCAGCAACATCAGTAGCCTCAGCAACATCAGCAGCGGCAGTATCAGCAACATCAGTAGCCTCAGCAACATCAGCAGCGGCAGTATCAGCAGCATCAGTAGCCTCAGCAACATCAGCAGCGGCAGTATCAGCAGCATCAGTAGCCTCAGCAACATCAGCATCAGAAGCATCAGTAGCCTCAGCAACATCAACAGCGGCAGCATCAGTAGCCTCAGCAACATCAGCAGCGGCAGCATCAGTAGCCTCAGCAACATCAACAGCGGCAGTATCAGTAGCCTCAGCAACATCAACAGCGGTAGCATCAGTAGCCTCAGCAACATCAGCAGCAGCAGCATCAGTAGCCTAAGCAACATCAGCAGCGGCAGCATCAGTAGCCTCAGCAACATCAGCAGCGGCAGCATCAGTAGCCTCAGCAACATCAGCAGCGGCAGCATCAGTAGCCTCAGCAACATCAGCAGTGGCAGCATCAGTAGCCTCAGCAACATCAACAGCGGCAGCATCAGTATCCTCAGCAACATCAGCAGCGGCAGTATCAGCAGCATCAGTAGCCTCAGCAACATCAGCAGCGGCAGTATCAGCAGCATCAGTAGCCTCAGCAACATCACCAGCGACAGCATCAGTAGCATCAGCGGCAGTATCAGCATCAGTAGCCTAAGCAACAGCAGCAGCGGCAGTATCAGCATCAGTAGCATCAGCAACAGCAGCAGCGGCAGTATCAGCATCAGTAGGCTCAGCAACATCAGCAGCGGCAGTATCAGTAGCCTCAGCAACATCAGCAGCAGCAGCAGCATCAGTAGCCTCAGCAACAGCAGCAGCGGCAGCATCAGTAGCATCTCAGCAACATCAGCATCAGCAAGCATCAGTAGCCTCAGCAACATCAGCAGCGGCAGCATCAGCAACATAGCCTCAGCAACATCAGCAGCGGCAGCATCAGTAGCCTCAGCAACATCAGCAGCGGCAGCATCAGTAGCCTCAGCAACATCAGCAGCGGCAGCATCAGTAGCCTCAGCAACATCAACAGCGGTAGCATCAGTAGCCTCAGCAACATCAGCATCAGCAGCATCAGTACCATCAGCAACATCAGTATCAGCAACATCAGCAGCGGCAGCATCAGTAGCCTCAGCAACATCAGCAGCGGCAGCATCAGTAGCCTCAGCAACATCAACAGCGGAAGCATCAGTAGCCTCAGCAACATCAACAGCGGCAGCATCAGTAGCCTCAGCAACATCAGCAGCATCAGTAGCCTCAGCAACATCAGCATCAGTAGCCTCAGCAACATCAGCAGCGGCAGCATCAGTAGCCTCAGCAACATCAGCAGCGGCAGCATCAGTAGCCTCAGCAACATCAACAGCGGCAGCATCAGTAGCCTCAGCAACATCAACAGCGGCAGCATCAGTAGCCTCAGCAACATCAACAGCGGCAGCATCAGTAGCCTCAGCAACATCATCAGCAGCATCAGTAGCCTCAGCAACATCAGCAGCGGCAGCATCAGTAGCCTCAGCAACATCAGCAGCGGCAGCATCAGTAGCCTCAGCAACATCAACAGCGGCAGCATCAGTAGCCTCAGCAACATCAACAGCGGCAGCATCAGTAGCCTCAGCAACATCAGCAGCGGCAGCATCAGTAGCCTCAGCAACATCAGTATCAGCAACATCAACAGCGGCAGCATCAGTAGCCTCAGCAACATCAACAGCGGCAGCATCAGTAGCCTCAGCAACATCAGCAGCGGCAGCATCAGTAGCCTCAGCAACATCAGCAGCGGCAGCATCAGTAGCCTCAGCAACATCAGCAGCGGCAGCATCAGTAGCCTCAGCAACATCAGCATCAGCAGCATCAGTAGCCTCAGCAACATCAGCAGCGGCAGCATCAGTAGCCTCAGCAACATCAACAGCGGCAGCATCAGTAGCCTCAGCAACATCAACAGCGGCAGCATCAGTAGCCTCAGCAACATCAGCAGCGGCAGCATCAGTAGCCTCAGCAACATCAGCAGCGGCAGCATCAGTAGCCTCAGCAACATCAGCAGCATCAGTAGCAGCATCAGTAGCCTCAGCAACATCAGCATCAGCAGCACCAGTAGCCTCAGCAACATCAGCAGCGGCAGCATCAGTAGCCTCAGCAACATCAGCAGCGGCAGTATCAGCAGCATCAGTAGCCTCAGCAACATCAGCAGCGGCAGTATCTGCAGCATCAGTAGCCTCAGCAACATCAGCAGCGGCAGTATCTGCAGCATCAGTAGCCTCAGCAACATCAGCATCAGAAGCATCAGTAGCCTCAGCAACATTAACAGCGGCAGCATCAGTAGCCTCAGCAACATCAGCAGCGGCAGCATCAGTAGCCTCAGCAACATCAGTAGCATCAGTCAGCAACATCAGCATCAGCAACATCAGCAGCATCTGCAACATCAGCTGCGGCAGCATCAGTAGTCTCAGCAAGATCAGTATCAGCAACATCAGCAGCGGCAGCATCAGTAGCCTCAGCAACATCAGCATCAGCAGCATCAGTAGCCTCAGCAACATCAGCAGCGGCAGCATCAGTAGCCTCAGCAACATCAGCATCAGCAGCATCAGTAGCCTCAGCAACATCAGCATCAGCAGCATCAGTAGCCTCAGCAACATCAGCATCAGCAGCATCAGTAGCCTCAGCAACATCAGCAGCGGCAGCATCAGTAGCCTCAGCAACATCAGCAGCGGCAGCATCAGTAGCCTCAGCAACATCAGCAGCGGCAGCATCAGTAGCCTCAGCAACATCAGCAGCGGCAGCATCAGTAGCCTCAGCAACATCAGCAGCGGCAGCATCAGTAGCCTCAGCAACATCAGCAGCGGCAGCATCAGTAGCCTCAGCAACATCAGCAGCGGCAGCATCAGTAGCCTCAGCAACATCAGCAGCGGCAGCATCAGTAGCCTCAGCAACATCAGCAGCGGCAGCATCAGTAGCCTCAGCAACATCAACAGCGGCAGCATCAGTAGCCTCAGCAACATCAACAGCGGCAGCATCAGTAGCCTCAGCAACATCAGCAGCAACAGCATCAGTAGCCTCAGCAACATCAGCAGCGGCAGCATCAGTAGCCTCAGCAACATCAGCAGCGGCAGCATCAGTAGCCTCAGCAACATCAGCAGCGGCAGCATCAGTAGCCTCAGCAACATCAACAGCGGCAGCATCAGTAGCCTCAGCAACATCAGCAGCGGCAGCATCAGTAGCCTCAGCAACATCAGCAGCGGCAGCATCAGTAGCCTCAGCAACATCAGCAGCGGCAGCATCAGTAGCCTCAGCAACATCAGCAGCGGCAGTATCAGCAGCATCAGTAGCCTCAGCAACATCAGCAGCGGCAGCATCAGTAGCCTCAGCAACATCAGCAGCGGCAGCATCAGTAGCCTCAGCAACATCAGCAGCGGCAGCATCAGTAGCCTCAGCAACATCAGCAGCGGCAGCATCAGTAGCCTCAGCAACATCAGCAGCGGCAGCATCAGTAGCCTCAGCAACATCAGCAGCGGCAGCATCAGTAGCCTCAGCAACATCAGCAGCGGCAGCATCAGCAGCCTCTGCAACATCAGCAGTGGCAGCATCAGTAGCCTCAGCAACATCAACAGCGGCAGCATCAGTAGCCTCAGCAACATCAACAGCGGCAGCATCAGTAGCCTCAGCAACATCAGCAGCGGCAGCATCAGTAGCCTCAGCAACATCAACAGCGGCAGCATCAGTAGCCTCAGCAACATCAGCAGCGGCAGCATCAGTAGCCTCAGCAACATCAACAGCGGCAGCATCAGTAGCCTCAGCAACATCAGCATCAGCAGCATCAGTAGCCTCAGCAACATCAGCATCAGCAGCATCAGTAGCCTCAGCAACATCAGCAGCGGCAGCATCAGTAGCCTCAGCAACATCAACAGCGGCAGCATCAGTAGCCTCAGCAACATCAGCAGCGGCAGCATCAGTAGCCTCAGCAACATCAGCAGCGGCAGCATCAGTAGCCTCAGCAACATCAGCAGCGGCAGCATCAGTAGCCTCAGCAACATCAACAGCGGCAGCATCAGTAGCCTCAGCAACATCAGCAGTGGCAGCATCAGTAGCCTCAGCAACATCAGCAGCGGCAGCATCAGTAGCCTCAGCAACATCAGCAGCGGCAGCATCAGTAGCCTCAGCAACATCAGTATCAGCAACATCAGCAGCGTCAGTATCAGCAACATCAGTAGCCTCAGCAACATCAGTATCAGCAACATCAGCAGTGGCAGCATCAGTAGTCTCAGCAACATCAGCTAGTGGCAGCATCAGTAGCCTCAGCAACATCAGCAGCGGCAGCATCAGTAGCCTCAGCAACATCAGCAGTGGCAGCATCAGTAGCCTCAGCAACATCAGCATCAGCAACATCAGTAGCCTCAGCAACATCAGTATCAGCAACATCAGCAGCGTCAGTATCAGCAACATCAGTAGCCTCAGCAACATCAGCAGTGGCAGCATCAGTAGCCTCAGCAACATCAGCAGTGGCAGCATCAGTAGCCTCAGCAACATCAGCATCAGCAACATCAGTAGCCTCAGCAACATCAGCAGTGGCAGCATCAGTAGCCTCAGCAACATCAGCATCAGCAACATCAGTAGCCTCTGCAACATCAGCAGCGGCAGCATCAGTAGTCTCAGCAAGATCAGTATCAGCAACATCAGCAGCGGCAGCATCAGTAGCCTCAGCAACATCAGCATCAGCAACATCAGTAGCCTCTGCAACATCAGCAGCGGCAGCATCAGTAGCCTCAGCAACATCAGCAGCGGCAGCATCAGTAGCCTCAGCAACATCAGCAGCGGCAGCATCAGTAGCCTCAGCAACATCAGCAGCGGCAGCATCAGTAGCCTCAGCAACATCAGCAGCGGCAGCATCAGTAGCCTCAGCAACATCAGCAGCGGCAGCATCAGTAGCCTCAGCAACATCAGCAGCGGCAGCATCAGTAGCCTCAGCAACATCAGCAGCGGCAGCATCAGTAGCCTCAGCAACATCAGCAGCGGCAGCATCAGTAGCCTCAGCAACATCAACAGCGGCAGCATCAGTAGCCTCAGCAACATCAGCAGCGGCAGCATCAGTAGCCTCAGCAACATCAGCATCAGCAGCATCAGTAGCCTCAGCAACATTAACAGCGGCAGCATCAGCAACATCAACAGCGGCAGCATCAGTAGCCTCTGCAACATCAGCAGCGGCAGCATCAGTAGCCTCAGCAACATCAGCAGCGGCAGCATCAGTAGCCTCAGCAACATCAGCATCAGCAGCACCAGTAGCCTCAGCAACATCAGCATCAGCAGCATCAGTAGCCTCAGCAACATCAGTATCAGCAACATCAGCAGCGGCAGCATCAGTAGCCTCAGCAACATCAGCAGCGGCAGCATCAGTAGCCTCAGCAACATCAACAGCGGCAGCATCAGTAGCCTCAGCAACATCAGCAGTGGCAGCATCAGTAGCCTCAGCAACATCAGCAGCGGCAGCATCAGTAGCCTCAGCAACATCAACAGCGGCAGCATCAGTAGCCTCAGCAACATCAGCAGCGGCAGCATCAGTAGCCTCAGCAACATCAACAGCGGCAGCATCAGTAGCCTCAGCAACATCAGCAGCGGCAGCATCAGTAGCCTCAGCAACATCAGCAGCGGCAGCATCAGTAGCCTCAGCAACATCAGCAGCGGCAGCATCAGTAGCGTCAGCAACATCAGCATCAGCAGCACCAGTAGCCTCAGCAACATCAGCAGTGGCAGCATCAGTAGCCTCAGCAACATCAACAGCGGCAGCATCAGTAGCCTCAGCAACATCAGCAGCGGCAGCATCAGTAGCCTCAGCAACATCAGCAGCGGCAGCATCAGTAGCCTCAGCAACATCAGCAGCGGCAGCATCAGTAGCCTCAGCAACATCAACAGCGGCAGCATCAGTAGCCTCAGCAACATCAGCAGCGGCAGTATCAGTAGCCTCAGCAACATCAGCATCAGCAGCATCAGCAGCCTCAGCAACATCAACAGGGGCAGCATCAGTAGCCTCAGCAACATCAGCAGCGGCAGTATCAGTAGCCTCAGCAACATCAGCATCAGCAGCATCAGCAGCCTCAGCAACATCAACAGTGGCAGCATCAGTAGCCTCAGCAACATCAACAGCGGCAGCATCAGTAGCCTCAGCAACATCAGCAGCGGCAGCATCAGTAGCCTCAGCAACATCAGCAGCGGCAGCATCAGTAGCCTCAGCAACATCAACAGCGGCAGCATCAGTAGCCTCAGCAACATCAGCAGCGGCAGCATCAGTAGCCTCAGCAACATCAACAGCGGCAGCATCAGTAGCCTCAGCAACATCAGCAGCGGCAGCATCAGTAGCCTCAGCAACATCAACAGCGGCAGCATCAGTAGCCTCAGCAACATCAACAGCGGCAGCATCAGTAGCCTCAACAACATCAGCAGCGGCAGCATCAGTAGCCTCAGCAACATCAACAGCGGCAGCATCAGTAGCCTCAGCAACATCAGCAGCGGCAGCATCAGTAGCCTCAGCAACATCAGCAGCGGCAGCATCAGTAGCCTCAGCAACATCAACAGCGGCAGCATCAGTAGCCTCAGCAACATCAGCAGCGGCAGCATCAGTAGCCTCAGCAACATCAGCATCAGCAACATCAGTAGCCTCAGCAACATCAGCAGCGGCAGCATCAGTTATCTTTGTGCTGTCAACTTGGGTTCCGTCTGTTCCTCGTCTTCCACAAGTAATTAGAACAAACTACTCATAAAACGGGAACATAAAAAATAACGAAGGTAATCCACATCTCAAGTGAAATGCTTCCTGAAATAAAGAAAATACGCCCAATTAAGACATTTTCTTTCAAAGGCACGGAGATAGAGAGAGAGAGAGAGAGAGAGAGAGAGAGAGAGAGAGAGAGAGAGAGAGAGAGAGAGAGAGAGAGAGAGAGAGAGAGAGAGAGAGAGAGAGAGAGAGAGAGAGAGAGAGAGAGAGAGAGAGAGAGAGAGAGAGACATCAGCACACAAGAGGGGAAGGGGGTGGGGGTAATGTGAAAAAAACGCTGCAGAGAGAATGCTCTTTTTAAAACAAAGACTCTGCTTTCACGTTTGTCTTTTGTGAAGATGAGAAAAAATTATGAAAGCCTTTGACAATAAGCTGAAAATACTGAATGAACTCGAAATATAAATATATTTTCCACAAGAGAATAAAAGTTTCAATATATACAAATATCTTTACAAACTATTAAATGCATACTTAAATATGAAGGCAAGATATATATATATATATATATATATATATATATATATATATATATATATATATATATATATATATATATATATATATATATATATATATATATATATATATAAATCAATGAAATCACGAAACAAGTGATTTTAAATCATTTCCTAAACTGCGGCAGGCCAGGACTCGACTACACCTCACAGTCACGTCATAACAACACGACTACACCTCACAGTCACGTCATAACAACACGACTACACCTCACAGTCACGTCATAACAACACGACTAAACCTCACAGTCACGTCATAACAACACTACTACACCTCACAGTCACGTCATAACAACAGGAGTACACGTCACAGTCACGTCATAACAACACGAGTACACCTTACAGTCACGTCATAACACGACTACACCTCACAGTCACGTCATAACAACACGACTACACATCACAGTCACGTCATAACAACACTACTACACCTCACAGTCACGTCATAACAACACGAGTACACGTCACAGTCACGTCATAACAACACGAGTACACCTCACAGTCACGTCATAACACGACTACACCTCACAGTCACGTCATAACAACACGAGTACACGTCACAGTCACGTCAAAACAACACGAGTACACCTCTCAGTCACGTCATAACAACACGAGTACACCTCACAGTCACGTCATAACACGACTACACCTCACAGTCACGTCATAACAACACGAGTACACGTCACAGTCACGTCATAACAACACGAGTACACCTCTCATTCACGTCATAACAACACGAGTACACCTCACAGTCACGTCATAACACGACTACACCTCACATTCACGTCATAGCAACACGAGTACACGTCACAGTCACGTCAAAACAACACGACTACACCTCACAGTCACGTCATAACAACACGACTACACCTCACAGTCACGTCATAACAACACGTCTACACCTCACAGTCACGTCATAACAACACGACTACACCTCACAGTCACGTCAAAACAACACGACTACACCTCACAGTCACGTCATAACAACACGACTACACCTCACAGTCACGTCATAACAACACGACTACACCTCACAGTCACGTCATAACAACACGTCTACACCTCACAGTCACGTCATAATAACACGACTACACCTAACAGTCACGTCATAACAACACGACTACACCTAACAGTCACGTTATAACAACACGTCTACACCTTGCAGTCATGTCATAACAACACGACTACACCTCACAGTCACGTCATAACAACACGTCTACACCTCACAGTCACGTCAAAACAACACGACTACACCTCACAGTCATGTCATAACAACACGACTACACCTCACAGTCACGTCATAACAACACGACTACACCTAACAGTCACGTCATAACAACACGTCTACACCTTGCAGTCATGTCATAACAACACGACTACACCTCACAGTCACGTCATAACAACACGACTACACCTCACAGTCACGTCATAACAACACGTCTACACCTCACAGTCACGTCATAACAACACGACTACACCTCACAGTCACGTCATAACAACACGACTACACCTCACAGTCACGTCATAACAACACGTCTACACCTCACAGTCACGTCATAACAACACGACTACACCTCACAGTCGCGTCATAACAACACGACTACACCTCACAGTCACGTCATAACAACACGACTACACCTCACAGTCACGTCATAACAACACGTCTACACCTCACAGTCGCGTCATAACAACACGTGTGCACCTCACAGTCGCGTCATAACAAAACGTCTACACCTCACAGTCACGTCATAACAACACGACTACACCTCACAGTCACGTCATAACAACACGACTACACCTCACAGTCACGTCATAACAACACGACTACACCTCACAGTCACGTCATAACAACACGTCTACACCTCACAGTCACGTCATAACAACACGACTACACCTCACAGTCGCGTCATAACAACACTACTACACCTCACAGTCACGTCATAACAACACGTCTACACCTCACAGTCACGTCATAACAACACGTCTACACCTCACAGTCGCGTCATAACAACACGTCTACACCTCACAGTCGCGTCATAACAACACGTCTATACCTCACAGTCACGTCATAACAACACGACTACACCTCACAGTCACGTCATAACAACACATCTACACCTCACAGTCACGTCATAACAACACGAGTACACCTCACAGTTACGTCATAACAACACGACTACACCTCACAGTCACGTCATAACAACACGACTACACCTCACAGTCACGTCATAACAACACGACTACACCTAACAGTCACGTCATAACAACACGTCTACACCTTGCAGTCATGTCATAACAACACGACTACACCTCACAGTCACGTCATAACAACACGACTACACCTCACAGTCACGTCATAACAACACGTCTACACCTCACAGTCACGTCATAACAACACGACTACACCTCACAGTCACGTCATAACAACACGACTACACCTCACAGTCACGTCATAACAACACGTCTACACCTCACAGTCACGTCATAACAACACGACTACACCTCACAGTCGCGTCATAACAACACGACTACACCTCACAGTCACGTCATAACAACACGTCTACACCTCACAGTCACGTCATAATAACACGTCTACACCTCACAGTCGCGTCATAACAACACGTGTGCACCTCACAGTCGCGTCATAACAAAACGTCTACACCTCACAGTCACGTCATAACAACACGACTACACCTCACAGTCACGTCATAACAACACGACTACACCTCACAGTCACGTCATAACAACACGACTACACCTCACAGTCACGTCATAACAACACGTCTACACCTCACAGTCACGTCATAACAACACGACTACACCTCACAGTCGCGTCATAACAACACTACTACACCTCACAGTCACGTCATAACAACACGTCTACACCTCACAGTCACGTCATAACAACACGTCTACACCTCACAGTCGCGTCATAACAACACGTCTACACCTCACAGTCGCGTCATAACAACACTTCTACACCTCACAGTCACGTCATAACAACACGACTACACCTCACAGTCACGTCATAACAACACGACTACACCTCACAGTCACGTCATAACAACACGAGTACACCTCACAGTCACGTCATAACAACACGACTACACCTCACAGTCACGTCATAACAACACGACTACACCTCACAGTCACGTCATAACAACACGACTACACCTCACAGTCACGTCATAACAACACGACTACACCTCACAGTCACGTCATAACAACACGTCTACACCTTACAGTCACGTCATAACAACACGACTACACCTCACAGTCGCGTGACAACACTCGACTCTGAAACACAACTAATATTCTACCAGTGTATTAATATTTTTTACTTGTCTAATATATCATTAAATTTTTCGCAAATTTTATTAGAAATGAGTCCAATTTATATAAGCCAAAACAAATGTTCATATTATTTACAAAGATATTTACACACACACACACACACACACACACACACACACACTCACATATATATATATATATATATATATATATATATATATATATATATATATATATATATATATATATATATATATATATATATATATATATATATATATATATATATATATATATATATATATATATATATATATATATATATATATATATATATATATATATATATATATATATATATATATATATATATATATATATATATATATATATATATATATATATATATATATGCAATAAGATCACAGTGAACAGGTGATTTCAAAATATGCAAAACAACCACTCTGAAAGAATAGAGAAATTCCAAGCGCTTTCGTGACTACTCACATTATCAAGGAACTATGCAAGTGAAGCATCCAAGGAAGCTATATAAGGGGTCCGGCCAGCACCTCACTATCAGATCCCACAACGGTTAAACACGTGATGCGCGGCGAGCCAACTTGGATAGGTCCTTTGCACAACTCACC
Organism: Cherax quadricarinatus; assembly: GCF_038502225.1. Taxonomy (NCBI): domain Eukaryota; kingdom Metazoa; phylum Arthropoda; class Malacostraca; order Decapoda; family Parastacidae; genus Cherax; species Cherax quadricarinatus. The sequence goes on from NC_091297.1 coordinate 52,323,683, forward strand.
CCCAAGCTATTCTACCCCAAAAAATTTAAAAATTATTTGTCCAGTGTATTATTAAATTCTTCCCAAATTCTATTAATTATAAATGGATCTAATTTATATAAACCAAAGGAAATATTCATATTATTGTCAAAACTGCTTTTTATGAAACAAGATTCAATTATATTCCTGTCGACCATGGACTTGCTTGATACTACTTTCTCAACTTTTTGAAAATCAATTGGATGGTTAAAATCTCTTACATGAATAAATAGAGCATTGGAATCTTGTCCAGTTCTAATGCTATATTTATGTTGTTTTAATCTTAGTTCGAGATTTTTACCAGTTTGACCGTAATAAACTTTATCGCAAATTTTACAAGGAATCTTATAGACACATCCATCAGCATTTTGGGGGGGAATTCTTTATCAAAAGTTTTTTTACTGTATCAAGATTTTTGAATACAACTTTAATATTAAAAGTCTTAAGAAGAGAAGGCATATCAACCAAGTTTTCATGGTAAGGGAGAACCAACATATTTTTAGTTGAATAAGGCTGGTTGCCCCTTTTTGGATTATAAAAAGTGTTTCTAGCAACTTTAAAAGATTTATCAATTACATTTCTTGGGTATTTTAAATCATTACCTATTTCATAAATTTTGGATATTTCCTCATCTATAAACTCTGGACTACAAATTCGTAAAGCTCTCAAAAACATTGATGAGAAAACAGACAGTTTGACTCTATCTTGATGCGAGGAATAATAGTGGACATAGGAACAGTTATTTGTAGGTTTTCTGTAAATTTTAAATTTGAATTCATAATTACCCTTAATAATTAAAACAACTAGAAAAGGCAATGAGTTATTTTCTTCAAACTCAACAGTAAAGTTTATAGAATGGGCTAAGCTATTTAATTTGCCAAGAAAATGGTGTATATCTACATTTTTGGGCATAAGACACAAAATATCATCGACATATCTGAACCATTTAGCTCTATCAGGGAGGATTGTGTTAAGTAACCTTTAGTAACCTAACACAGCTTAACCTGGAGTAACCTAACTCAGCTTAACATGGAGTAACCTAACTCAGCTTAACCTGGAGTAACCTAACTCAGCTTAACATGGAGTAACCTAACTCAGCTTAACCTGGAGTAACCTAACACAGCATAACCTGGAGTAACCTAACACAGCTTAACCTGGAGTAACCTAACACAGCTTAACCTGGAGTAACCTAACACAGCTTAACCTGGAGTAACCTAACACAGCTTAACCTGGAGTAACCTAACACAGCTTAACCTGGAGTAACCTAACAGAGCTTAACCTGGAGTAACCTAACACAGCTTAACCTGGAGTAACCTAACACAGCTTAACCTGGAGTAACCTAACACAGCTTAACCTGGAGTAACCTAACCCAGCTTAACCTGGAGTAACCTAACTCAGCTTAACCTGGAGTAACCTAACACAGCTTAACCTGGAGTAACCTAACACAGCTTAACCTGGAGTAACCTAACACAGCTTAACCTGGAGTAACCTAACACAGCTTAACCTGGAGTAACCTAACACAGCTTAACCTGGAGTAACCTAACCCAGCTTAACCTTGAGTAACCTAACTCAGCTAAACCTGGAGTAACCTAACACAGCTTAACCTGGAGTAACCTAACACAGCTTAACCTGGAGTAACCTAACACAGCTTAACCTGGAGTAACCTAACACAGCTTAACCTGGAGTAACCTAACACAGCTTAACCTGGAGTAACCTAACTCAGCTTAACCTGGAGTAACCTAACACAGCTTAACCTGGAGTATCCTGACACAGCTTAACCTGGAGTAACCTAACTCAGCTTAACCTGGAGTAACCTAACTCAGCTTAACCTGGAGTAACCTAACTCAGCTTAACCTGGAGCAACCTAACACAGCTTAACCTGGAGTATCCTAACACAGCTTAACCTGGAGTAACCTAACATAGCTTAACCTGGAGTAACCTAACACAGCTTAACCTGGAGTAACCTAACACAGCTTAACCTGGAGTAAGCTAACACAGCTAAACCTGCAGTATGCTAACACAGCTTAACCTGGAGTAACCTAACACAGCTTAACATGGAGTAACCTAACTCAGCTTAACCTGGAGTAACCTAACACAGCTTAACCTGGAGTATCCTAACACAGCTTAGCATGGAGTAACCTAACTCAGCTTAACCTGGAGTAACCTAACACAGCTTAACCTGGAGTAACCTATCACAGCTTAACCTGGAGTAACCTAACACAGCTTAACCTGGAGTAACCTAACACAGCTTAACATGGAGTAACCTAACTCAGCTTAACCTGGAGTAACCTAACACAGCTTAACCTGGAGTAACCTAACACAGCTTAACCTGGAGTAACCTAACACAGATTAACCTGGAGTAACCTAACACAGCTTAACCTGGAGTAACCTAGCACAGCTTAACCTGGAGTATCCTAACTCAGCTTAACCTGGAGTATCCTAACTCAGCTTTACCTGGAGTAACCTAACACAGCTTAACCTGGAGTAACCTAACAGAGCTTAACCTGGAGTAACCTAACACAGCTTAACCTGGAGTAACCTAACACAGCTTAACCTAGAGTAACCTAACACAGCTTATCTTGGAGTAACCTAACTCAGCTTAACCTGGAGTAACCTAACACAACTTAACATGGAGTAACCTAACACAGCTCAACGTGGAGTAACCTAACACAGCTTAACCTGGAGTAACCTAACACAGCTTAACCTGGAGTATCCTAACACAGCTTAACCTGGAGTAACCTAACACAGCTTAACCTGGAGTAACCTAACACAGCTTAACCTGGAGTAACCTAACACAGCTTAACCTGGAGTAACCTAACACAGCTTAACCTGGAGTAACCTAACACAGCTTAACCTGGAGTAACCTAACACAGCTTAACCTGGAGTAACCTAACACAGCTAAACCTGGAGTAACCTAACACAGCTTAACCTGGAGTAACCTAACACAGCTTAACCTAGAGTATCCTAACACAGCTTAACCTGGAGTAACCTAACACAGCTTAACCTGGAGTAACCTAACACAAATTAAACTGGAGTAACCTAACACAGCTTAACCTGGAGTAACCAAACACAGCTTAACCTGGAGTAACCTAACACAGCTTAACCTGGAGTAACCTAACTCAGCTTAAAATGGAGTAACCTAACACAGCTTAACCTGGAGTAACCTAACACAGCTTAACCTGGAGTATCCTAACACAGCTTAACCTGGAGTAACCTAACGCAGCTTAACCTGGAGTAACCTAACACAGCTTAACTTGGAGTAACCTAACACAGCTTAACCTGGAGTAACCTAACACAGCTTAACCTGGAGTAACCTAACATAGCTTAACCTGGAGTAACCTAACACAGCTTAACCTGGAATAACCTAACACAGCTTAACCTGGAGTAACCTAACACAGCTTAACCTAGAGTAACCTAACACAGTTTAACCTGGAGTAACCTAACACAGCTTAACCTGGAGTAACCTAACACAGCTTAACCTAGGGTAACCTAACACAGCTTAACCTGGAGTAACCAAACACAGCTTAACCTGGAGTAACATAACACAGCTTAACCTGGAGTAACCTAACTCAGCTTAACATGGAGTAACCTAACTCAGCTTAACCTGGAGTAACCTAACACAGCATAACCTGGAGTAACCTAACACGGCTTAACCTGGAGTAACATAACACAGCTTAACCTGGAGTAACCTAACTCAGCTTAACCTGGAGTAACCTAACTCAGCTTAACATGGAGTAACCTAACTCAGCTTAACCTGGAGTAACCTAACACAGCATAACCTGGAGCAACCTAACACAGCTTAACCTGGAGTAACCTAACACAGCTTAACCTGGAGTAACCTAACACAGCTTAACCTGGAGTAACCTAACACAGCTTAACCTGGAGTAACCTAACACAGCTTAACCTGGAGTAACCTAACACAGCTTAACCTGGAGTAACCAAACACAGCTTAACCTGGAGTAACCTAACACAGCTTAACCTGGAGTAACCTAACACAGCTTAACCTGGAGTAACCTAACTCAGCTTAACCTGGAGTAACCTAACACAGCTTAACCTGGAGTATCCTGACACAGCTTAACCTGGAGTAACCTAACTCAGCTTAACCTGGAGTAACCTAACTCAGCTTAACCTGGAGTAACCTAACTCAGCTTAACCTGGAGCAACCTAACACAGCTTAACCTGGAGTATCCTAACACAGCTTAACCTGGTGTAACCTAACATAGCTTAACCTGAAGTAACCTAACACAGCTTAACCTGGAGTAACCTAACACAGCTTAACCTGGAGTAAGCTAACACAGCTTAACCTGCAGTATGCTAACACAGCTTAACCTGGAGTAACCTAACACAGCTTAACATGGAGTAACCTAACTCAGCTTAACCTGGAGTAACCTAACACAGCTTAACCTGGAGTATCCTAACACAGCTTAACATGGAGTAACCTAACTCAGCTTAACCTGGAGTAACCTAACACAGCTTAACCTGGAGTAACCTAACACAGCTTAACCTGGAGTAACCTAACACAGCTTAACCTGGAGTAACCTAACACAGCTTAACATGGAGTAACTTAACTCAGCTTAACCTGGAGTAACCTAACACAGCTTAACCTGGAGTACCCTAACACAGCTTAACCTGGAGTAACCTAACACAGATTAACCTGGAGTAAAATAACACAGCTTAACCTGGAGTAACCTAGCACAGCTTAACCTGGAGTATCCTAACTCAGCTTAACCTGGAGTATCCTAACTCAGCTTTACCTGGAGTAACCTAACACAGCTTAACCTGGAGTAACCTAACAGAGCTTAACCTGGAGTAACCTAACACAGCTTAACCTGGAGTAACCTAACACAGCTTAACCTAGAGTAACCTAACACAGCTTATCCTGGAGTAACCTAACTCAGCTTAACCTGGAGTAACCTAACACAGCTTAACCTGGAGTAACCTAACACAGCTTAACGTGGAGTAACCTAACACAGCTTAACCTGGAGTAACCTAACACAGCTTAACCTGGAGTATCCTAACACAGCTTAACCTGGAGTAACCTAACAGAGCTTAACCTGGAGTAACCTAACACAGCTTAACCTGGAGTAACCTAACACAGCTTAACCTGGAGTAACCTAACACAGCTTAACCTGGAGTAACCTAACACAGCTTAACCTGGAGTAACCTAACACAGCTTAACCTGGAGTAACCTAACACAGCTAAACCTGGAGTAACCTAACACAGCTTAACCTGGAGTAACCTAACACAGCTTAACCTAGAGTATCCTAACACAGCTTAACCTGGAGTAACCTAACACAGCTTAACCTGGAGTAACCAAACACAGTTTAAACTGGAGTAACCTAACACAGCTTAACCTGGAGTAACCAAACACAGCTTAACCTGGAGTAACCTAACACAGCTTAACCTGGAGTAACCTAACTCAGCTTAAAATGGAGTAACCTAACACAGCTTAACCTGGAGTAACCTAACACAGCTTAACCTGGAGTATCCTAACCCAGCTTAACCTGGAGTAACCTAACGCAGCTTAACCTGGAGTAACCTAACACAGCTTAACTTGGAGTAACCTAACAAAGCTTAACCTGGAGTAATGTAACACAGCTTAACCTGGAGTAACCTAACATAGCTTAACATGGAGTAACCTAACACAGCTTAACCTGGAGTAACCTAACACAGCTTAACCTGGAGTAACCTAACACAGCTTAACCTGGAGTAACCTAACACAGCTTAACCTGGAGTAACCTAACTCAGCTTAACCTGGAGTAACCTAACACAGCTTAACCTGGAGTATCCTGACACAGCTTAACCTGGAGTAACCTAACTCAGCTTAACCTGGAGTAACCTAACTCAGCTTAACCTGGAGTAACCTAACTTAGCTTAACCTGGAGCAACCTAACACAGCTTAACGTGGAGTATCCTAACACAGCTTAACCTGGAGTAACCTAACATAGCTTAACCTGGAGTAACCTAACACAGCTTAACCTGGAGTAACCTAACACAGCTTAACCTGGAGTAAGCTAACACAGCTTAACCTGCAGTATGCTAACACAGCTTAACCTGGAGTAACCTAACACAGCTTAACATGGAGTAACCTAACTCAGCTTAACCTGGAGTAACCTAACACAGCTTAACCTGGAGTATCCTAACACAGCTTAACATGGAGTAACCTAACTCAGCTTAACCTGGAGTAACCTAACACAGCTTAACCTGGAGTAACCTAACACAGCTTAACCTGGAGTAACCTAACACAGCTTAACCTGGAGTAACCTAACATAGCTTAACATGGAGTAACCTAACTCAGCTTAACCTGGAGTAACCTAACACAGCTTAACCTGGAGTAACCTAACACAGCTTAACCTGGAGTAACCTAACACAGATTAACCTGGAGTAACCTAACACAGCTTAACCTGGAGTAACCTAGCACAGCTTAACCTGGAGTATCCTAACTCAGCTTAACCTGGAGTATCCTAACTCAGCTTAACCTGGAGTAACCTAACACAGCTTAACCTGGAGTAACCTAACAGAGCTTAACCTGGAGTAACCTAACACAGCTTAACCTGGAGTAACCTAACACAGCTTAACCTAGAGTAACCTAACACAGCTTATCTTGGAGTAACCTAACTCAGCTTAACCTGGAGTAACCTAACACAACTTAACCTGAAGTAACCTAACACAGCTTAACGTGGAGTAACCTAACACAGCTTAACCTGGAGTAACCTAACACAGCTTAACCTGGAGTATCCTAACACAGCTTAACCTGGAGTAACCTAACACAGCTTAACCTGGAGTAACCTAACACAGCTTAACCTGGAGTAACCTAACACAGCTTAACCTGGAGTAACCTAACACAGCTTAACCTGGAGTAACCTAACACAGCTTAACCTGGAGTAACCTAACACAGCTTAACCTGGAGTAACCTAACACAGCTAAACCTGGAGTAACCTAACACAGCTTAACCTGGAGTAACCTAACACAGCTTAACCTAGAGTATCCTAACACAGCTTAACCTGGAGTAACCTAACACAGCTTAACCTGGAGTAACCTAACACAGTTTAAACTGGAGTAACCTATCACAGCTTAACCTGGAGTAACCTAACACAGCTTAACCTGGAGTAACCTAACACAGCTTGACCTGGAGTAACCTAACTCAGCTTAAAATGGAGTAACCTAACACAGCTTAACCTGGAGTAACCTAACACAGCTTAACCTGGAGTATCCTAACACAGCTTAACCTGGAGTAATCTAACGCAGCTTAACCTGGAGTAACCTAACACAGCTTAACTTGGAGTAACCTAACACAGCTTAACCTGGAGTAACCTAACACAGCTTAACCTGGAGTAACCTAACACAGCTTAACCTGGAGTAACCTAACACAGCTTAACCTGGAGTAACCTAACACAGCTTAACCTGGAGTAACCTAACACAGCTTAACCTAGAGTAACCTAACACAGTTTAACCTGGAGTAACCTAACACAGCTTAACCTAGGGTAACCTAACACAGCTTAACCTGGAGTAACCTAACACAGCTTAACCTGGAGTAACATAACACAGCTTAATCTGGAGTAACATAACACAGCTTAACCTGGAGTAACCTAACACAGCTTAACCTGGAGTAATATAACACAGCTTAACCTGGGGCAACCTAACGCAGCTTAACATAGAGCAACCTAACACAGCTTAACATGGAGTAACGTAACACAGCTTAACCTGGGGTAACCTAACACAGCTTAACCTAGAGTAACCTAACACAGCTTAACCTGGAGTAACATAACACAGCTTAACCTGGAGTAACCTAACACAGCTTAACCTGGAGTAACCTAACACAGCTTAACCTAGAGTAACCTAATACAGCTTAACAAGGAGTAACCTAACTCAGCTTAACCTGGAGTAACCTAACACAGCTTAACCTGGAGTAACATAACACAGCTTAACCTGGAATATCCTAACACATCTTAACCTGGAGTAACCTAACACAGCTTAACCTGGAGTAACATAACTCAGCTTAACCTGGAGAAACCTAACACAGCTTAACCTGGAGTAACATAACACAGCTTAACCTGGGGTAGCCCAACACAGCTTAACCTAGAGTAACCTAGCACAGCTTAACATGGAGTAACGTAACTCAGCTTAACCTGGAGTAACCTAACACAGCTTAACCTGGAGTAACCTAACACAGCTTAACATGGAGTAACCTAACTCAGCTTAACCTGGAGTAACCTAACACAGCTTAACCTAGAGTAACCTAACACAGCTTAACATGGAGTAACCTAACTCAGCTTAACCTGGAGTAACCTAACTCAGCTTAACCTGGAGTAACCTAACACAGCTTAACCTGGAGTAACCTAACACAGCTTAACCTGGAGTAACCTAACACAGCTTAACCTAGAGTAACCTAACAGCTTAACATGGAGTAACCTAACTCAGCTTGACCTGGAGTAACCTAACACAGCTTAACACGAAATAACATAACACAGCTAAACCTGGGGTAACCTAACACAGCTTAACCTAGAGTAACCTAACACAGCTTAACATGGAGTAACCTAACACAGCTTAACCTGGGTTAACCTAACACAGCTTAACATGGAGTAACCTAACTCAGCTTAACCTGGGGTATCCTAACACAGCTGAACCTGGAGTAACCTAACACAGCTTAACATGGAGTAACCTAACTCAGCTTAACCTGGAGTAACCTAACTCAGCATAACCTGGAGTAACCTAACACAGCTTAACCTGGAGTAACCTAACACAGCTTAACCTGAAGTAACCTAACACAGCTTAACATGGAGTATCCTAAAACAGCTTAACCTGGTGTACCCTTACACAGGTTTTATACTGGTTTACCCTGACTCCGATTGACCTGGTTTATCCTATTACGGTTTGACCTGGTTTATCCTAACAGAGGTGGACCTGGTTTATCCTAACTAAGGTTGTCCTGGCTTACCCTAACAGAGGTTGACCTGGTTCATCGAAACACAGGTTGACCTGGTTTATCCTAACACAGGTTTATCTGGTTTATCCTAACATATGTTGACCTGGTTTACTCTAACAAGAGTCACCTGGTTTATCCTAGCACAGCTGGGCCTGGTTTATCCTAACAGAGGTTGACCTGGCTTATCCTAATAAAGATTGACCTGGTTTATCCTAACACTGGTTGACCTGGTTTACCCCTGCACAGACTGACCTGGTTTATCCTTATAAGGATTCACCTGGTATATCCTAACACAAGTTGAACTGGATTAACCTAACACAGGTTGTCCTTGTTCATTCTAACACAGGTTTACCTTTTTTATCCTAACACAAGTTGACCTAGTTTACCCTAAGTGTGGAGAAATTTTCTCCAGGAGGGAGTATCAGCCCCCTTCAGCCCCTTTCAGCCGTGAGGGGCCCAGCCCTCTCAGAAGGGGTAAGCGTCTTGTTTACTGCTACAGTGAGTAATTGATCACAGATGCCGTACGAGTATGCGACGTGGTCAAGTGACCGCTGCTCCTTGCAGTCCTGTGTTGCAAAGTGTAGCTTAATAAAAGACAGTTCATCTCTTACCTTAGCAGGACAATTAAGGAAAATCCTGCTCTCACTTTATTACCATAGTAAAGATAGTGGACATTGTTGTCTATGCATAAGACAGCAAGATTTAAACATTCTGCTTTTCTTCATCGAGGAAGTGGCAAGGAAGCAAAAGTACTAGGTCAGCTTTTTCTTTGTGCTAGGGGAGTGACGGCATGGGGTGCTGTGGCGTCTTCAGATTTCTTTTGACTCTACTGAGAGTGACACTGACGCCAGGATAACCAACAAAGAACACTGATCTGTGCGTTAGTGTGAACAAAGTATCTCATAAAACACAATAAACACTTAAGAGAAGTGTGATCAGCTTCTTCAGTGATAACATTGTGAACAATAAAGACAAATCTTGTGGAACATAGTGTACCAGTGTGCGTTTCCTAGACAATGGAAGACGTGGACATCCAAGGACACTTCAGCTTCTATCAAGTCACCGATACCTGTCGAAGGTGTGAAGAACACCATAGCTCACGCTACAAGAGCAAGGTAGGTTATGAATTTCTTGTAATATAGGGGAATGCGCAGTTCTTGTGTCGCAAGGAGTTTGTAATCAACCTATAGTCGGCAGTAAGGTGCGGACTTTTGAGTCCAAACAAGTAAGTCTGTCAGCCATCAGTGAATGAAATATGCTGACATAACACCCCCTAGGGGTAATTTATAATCTTACAAATTATAACTCTTTACAGCCCGTTGAGAGATGAGTCGACAGCTTCTAGACCTCGTCTGCAGGGGCGGCTGTGCAGGCGATGAGTTGTCTTTAAGTTAAGTTTTCACTGTTTAAACTTAGCTGATAACCCATTTCTCAACATAATTGGTCGTGCTCGAACCGGATAAAGGCCACACTGTGGTCCAAATACGTTTTACTACAGTGTACAAATAACCTACGAGCCAAGGTCCTTCGAAAAAAGCTGTAAAACTAGTGTTTTACAATATAAACCAGTATAAATGAGTCCCTCCAGACTCAATCACAGAGAATGGGCAGCCAAAAGAAAACGGGCGCTCACCCAGCGTTCACCCAAAGAAAACGGGAGCTGGGTGACTCACCCAACAAGAAAACGGGGGATGGCACTCGGCATCCTCTGCTCCAATCTCGAAAGTGCTGACCAAGACAACAACAACCCAACTGATGTTCAGTTTGTCTGAGTGTATATACACATAGTGTTTATAATGTTTATAGACAGAAATTAAGAGACAAGATTGCGTTAAAGTTTGTTTCTTATAGATATACCTGTTATATTAAAGGAACTATATATAAAAGTGTAAGCTTTCAAATATATATTAACAGTGACATTTATATATGTGTAAGTAATATTCACGTGTGATTTACAGTTATACAGTGACATTTATAGTGTATAGTGAATGAAGTGTATAACATCGTTATTTACGATTAATCATCGTGGTCAGGCTGACACAGCAAACTCAAGCCATAAACACCAGCCACATGTACTGTGTACCCTTCATGGTCATTGACCCTGAGGTTAAGCTTAGTGGGTCAGTAGTGTCTGACTCGATTATTGCTGACTTAAGCATAACAAAAACTCAGCTGTTTATAGCAGTACAGTGTTTTTTAAACACTCTAAGTGTGGTGCTAGAATTTTCAGTATACCATTAAAATGGCTTGTTTGAAAACTCAGTTTCAGTCTTTACAGACTAAGATTACACAATTAGAAAATCTAATTTCAGTCTGCATAGGATTAACTCAAGATACAAACATAGATTTTGATGATCTTGAGGTCAAATTTGGATTACTTACACGACGTCTGGAAATAATTAATTCAGACTATACACATTATGAAAATAAATTTCTTGAATCAGATCCGTCTGAGGATGAAATTAAAAATGTTTTGGATACTTTTAGTAATCAACAATTAAGGTGGACAGGAGTACAGGCTATCTGCCGCAAAACTCTGTCACAGAGAGCTACTGTAACTAGTGGTCAAACACCTGTTACACCTGTAACAACAACAAGTGTCCCATTACCAAGCTTACCTACATTGTCATTACCTATTTTCCAAGGTCATAATTATGAAGAATTCATTAGTGGTTTTCAATCCATAGTAAATTCACGAACTGACATAGATGAGATTGCTAAGTTCAATTATCTTAAATGTCTTGTGAAGGGAGAACCCTATGAACTGATTAAGTCATTTCCGGTGGTTAAAGGTAATTATCAAATAGCCTTACGTGTCTTAGCAGACAATTACTTTGATGCTGACAAGGCCAGAGTTAGACATGCAGTCTTAATATCAAGTTTGAAGCCACCCAAACATTGTTTTTCAGACTTACAGGCATTTAGAATCACATTAGACAATAGTCTCAGATCTCTAGATGCTAAATATGACCTAAGACAATGTGATTGGTTTATCAGTGGTATTGTACAAGATAAGTTGTCACCACAAACTATTGAACGATTAAATATTATGTTCAATAAACGCTATTTCACTTGTGAGGAAATTAGCAATGGTTTACAAACAATAGTTTCATGCATGCAAGCAACGAGACAAGATGAAAAATCCACAAATCCAGTGGATAATAAACCTTCAACTCAGTATAAAAAGAGTATACCTACTCCCACTAAACCACATAATGGGAAATCCCATATAGGCATTTATCAAGCTGTGAATACAACAGACAGTAAACAGACTGTCATACATAAACGTACTCCAAAATGTGTACTTTGTGATGGAACACATTGGGCACAGTATTGTAGTCAATACACATCAATGGAGGCACGTAAACAACGTGTTCATCAGCTGAAAAGGTGCATCAAGTGTTTAGGTGAACACAAGGGAGGAAAATGCTCACTGAAGAAGTGTTTTAAATGCAAGGGTATGCATCATACAGCATTATGCCCAAATACTTTTGCTGAACAGCAGAAGACTTCCACAGAATCAGGAAGTCAACAAGCAACAGCATTAAATGTGAGAGATAAGTTTAAAGCAACTGCTCTCCCGATAGCTCGAGTTGAGTTATCTAATAAATTACACAAAACCAATGTGCTAACACTATTTGATCAAGGCTCACAAAGGTCCTTCATAAGAAGAACAGTGTTGCAGAAACTGAATAAACAACCCTATGCCAAAATACAGTTATATATAGCTGGTTTTTTCCACAATTCTGGTAAACAGACATATGACCTAGCCAGAATCACTATTGGTCTAGGAAACAGGAAAAAGACAGTAGAAGCTGTGGTAGTAGATGATTTGCCTAAGTCTGTGCAGATCCAGGGATTAAAAGAAACAGTTGCAGCACTGAAAGCAGCTAAGGTCAAGTTAGCCTGTCCTAACATACAGACGGACACTATTAGTCCAATTGATTTAATCATTGGAAGTGATTATTATCACTGTTTTGTGCAAAATATAGTAAGTAAACATGATGTTCACTTGCTGAAAACAGCAGGAGGCCACATGATATGTGGTCCCATTCCCTCTCAAAGTGGGAAAGAAGCTGATATTGATTCAGTGGAAAATGTACTAGTTACGAGAATAACCGCTGATCATGTACCACAGCAAAAATTATCATTACTGGAAGAAATGAATGAACCAGTTGATAAGTTGTGGGATTTAGATGCGATAGGTATTGCTGTAAATAAACCAAGCCCACAAGAGTCTCAGACTTATAACCAATATTTGGACACTGTCAAATATAAAGATGGACAGTATTGGGTTAGGTTACCATGGAAATTAAATCCACCACATCTGCCTAGCAATTATCGCATGGCTTTCGGACAAATGAAAGCACAAATACATGAGCTCAGGAAGAATCCAGAGCTACTGACTGTCTATGATAATATCATACAAGAACAGTTGGACAATAAATTTATTGAGGAAATAGTCGAAGATAAGTTGAAGACAGACGCTCATTATCTCCCGCACCATGGAGTCAGAAAAGATTCTGAAACCACTCCACTACGTGTTGTATATAATTGCAGCGCACGTGCAAATAAAGATGTAGCAAGTCTTAATGACTGTCTGATGACCGGACCCTCACTAACTGAGAAGCTTGGAGACGTGCTTATGAAATTTCGCACAAACCCATATGCCTACACGGCTGATATTTCCAAAGCTTTCTTAAGAGTAGGACTACAAGAAATAGATAGAGATTATACTCGATTCTTGTGGCCTGAAAATCCACATGATCCTCAAAGTCCTGTGAAAACTTATCGTTTCAAATCAGTATTATTTGGTGCAACATCCTCTCCATTCTTACTAGAAGCTACTCTAAATACACATTTGAAGAAATCTGAAAGTCCCTTCAAAGAAATCTTAAAGAAAAGTTTCTTTGTAGACAATCTTCAAGGTACTGTGAATAAAGAGGAGGATTTGAAATCCTTATACAGAGAAGCTAACAAGGAGATGAAGGAAGCAAATATGCCTCTAAGGATGTGGAATACTAATTCAGAGCAATTAAGGGAACTTATCAAAGAAGATTTCCCTGAAGCTGAAATTCCTGATTGCAACAATATGCTGGGACTTAATTGGAACACACAGGAAGATACTTTGAGTCTCAAAAAGATAAACAATAAATCATGCAGTACACTCACTAAACGTAGTTTACTGTCAGAGGTATCACAATGTTTTGATCCTCTAGGACTCGTCTCACCAATTACCATAAAAGGTAAAATGCTTATGCAAGATGCATGGAAGCTCAAAATTGGATGGGATGAGAACTTGCCTCTAGAAATGAGTCAAGCATGGGATGAAATATCCAAGGAGTTTAAGCAACTTCATCAAATTAAATTTCCCAGACAAATAGGTCAAGAGGGAAACAAGTACACATTACATGTGTTCTGTGATGCGTCAACCAGAGGTTATGGCGCTGTAGCTTACATGAGTAATGCTGAAGGAAGTACACTAATTACTTCAAAGGCCAGGGTAGCACCCTTGAAGGTCAGAACAGTACCACAATTGGAACTGACAGCACTCTATGTAGGTACAAAATTAGCTGTCTATCTCAACAAAGTACTTGATCATCTCACTATTGAAAAAACCGTGATCTGGAGTGATAATGAGGCAGTTCTCCAGTGGTTAAGAAATAATAAGAGTAAGTTGGTCTATGTACAGAACAGAGTAGCAGAAATAAAAGAGATGCAGAGAGATTATCTCTTTCTCCACGTCTCTACCCAAGAGAATCCAGCTGACATGTTGTCACGTGGTGTCCCACTTAAGAAATTTGTGGATAATAAATTATGGCTCCACGGACCGAACTGGCTCTCTAATGAAAATAACTGGCCTCAGCAAAAAGCTCACATTATGCCAGAAGAAACAGTCTGCTTGAACACAGCAGAAATAAGTTGTGTAAATACTGCAGACACAACAGAAATAGTCATTGATGGATCTAAATACTCATCTTTGGGTAAACTCTTAAGAGTTACAGCTCTTGTCTTTAAATTCATTAAAGGAATAAAACCTGATTATGAATATCTTGAACCCATTAAATACTGGGTGAAACTAATACAGAAAGATGTTTTCTCTACAGAATATAAATTTCTGGAAACACAAGATAAATCCCCAAAGAAACCTGTCATAATTAATTCTTTAGGACTTTATCTCGACTCAGAAAAGATTATAAGATGTCGAGGAAGAATTCATAATTCTTCACTACCTAAAGAAGCCATACATCCAATATTGATCCCCAAGAATCATTGGCTAACAAAACTGATTGTGCAAAACGCCCACAGTAACGTGTTACATGGTGGGGTAGCTGACACACTTTGTCATATACGACAATCCTACTGGATACCTCAAGGTCGACAAAGTGTGAAAAAACAAATAAGGGACTGTATTACTTGTCGTCACTACGATATGCGAGTATGTCAGTATCCAGGTCCACCTCCATATCCCTCTGAAAGAGTTTGTCATATCACTCCATTTGAGGTGACCGGTGTAGATTACACTGGACCAATAATTTTAACCAAAACAGTTGACAAAGTTCCCATCAAGGTGTACATCTGTTTGTTCACTTGTGCTACAACTAGAGCAGTACATCTAGAAGTAGCCACTGACATGTCTGCTGAAACCTTTATCAAATTATTCAGAAGGTTTGCAGCCAGAAGGGCATGTCCCAGACTGATGATTTCAGATAATGCAACGAACTTTGTTGCTGGTGCTGCTTATATAAGCAAGATCTTTGATCAACCGGAAGTACAACAGATGCTGAATCAACGCAGTTGTCGTTGGAGATACATTCCTCCTAAATCTCCATGGCACGGTGGATTTTATGAAAGAATGATCGGCATTGTAAAACGTTGTTTAAGGAAGACTCTTCATCGTCAGAGAATAGACTTAGAAGAATTCCGTACAGTTGTGACTGAAATAGAAAATAGAGTCAACAACAGACCTCTAACTTATGTTACCGATGATCTGGACAATTTAGAAGTGTTAAGTCCATCTCATTTACTCCATGGCAGAAGGCTCGAACCTGTTCCTCCCATGAATGATAAAGAAATCATAGAGGATCCTACTTATTTCGAACCTGAGCAACTCAGACGTAAATTCAAACACCTTAATAAAGTGATTGAACGTTGGGAGAAAATTTGGCGAGAAGACTATCTCACCTCATTGAGAGAACACTTCTATGGAGCTCGTGTTCCTGAAAATCATAAGTCCTTAAGACCTGGTGACATAGTGATTATTGACAATGATGGTCCGAGGTCCCAATGGCCACTTGGAAAAATTGTGACCATATGTCCTGATGCAAATGGAATCATCAGGACAGCTGATGTTTTAAGCAAAGGTGTAGTGAATAAGCGGACAATAAATAAACTGGTGCCGTTAGAATTGCACAGTGTTGAAAACAAAATTAGTGATTCTCCAGAAACCACACAGACTAAAGCTGTTCAGAAAAGACAAGCAGCAGTGGTGGCGAGTAAGAAAATCAAATTAACGTTAAGTGATGAATAGTTCACCTGCAGCGAACCTCCGCCGCCCCCCAGTGTGGAGAAATTTTCTCCAGGAGGGGGTATCAGCCTCCTTCAGCCCCTTTCAGCCCTGAGGGGCCCAGCCCTCTCAGAAGGGGTAAGCGTCTTGTTTACTGCTACAGTGAGTAATTGATCACAGATGCCGTACGAGTATGCGACGTGGTCAAGTGACCGCTGCTCCTTGCAGTCCTGTGTTGCAAAGTGTAGCTTAATAAAAGACAGTTCATCTCTTACTTTAGCAGGACAATTAAGGAAAATCCTGCTCTCACTTTATTACCATAGTAAAGATAGTGGACATTGTTGTCTATGCTTAAGACAGCAAGATTTAAACATTCTGCTTTTCTTCATCGAGGAAGTGGCAAGGAAGCAAAAGTACTAGGTCAGCTTTTTCTTTGTGCTAGGGGAGTGACGGCATGGGGTGCTGTGGCGTCTTCAGATTTCTTTTGACTCTACTGAGAGTGACACTGACGCCAGGATAACCAACAAAGAACACTGATCTGTGCGTTAGTGTGAACAAAGTATCTCATAAAACACAATAAACACTTAAGAGAAGTGTGATCAGCTTCTTCAGTGATAACATTGTGAACAATAAAGACAAATCTTGTGGAACATAGTGTACCAGTGTGCGTTTCCTAGACAATGGAAGACGTGGACATCCAAGGACACTTCAGCTTCTATCAAGTCACCGATACCTGTCGAAGGTGTGAAGAACACCATAGCTCACGCTACAAGAGCAAGGTAGGTTACGAATTTCTTGTAGTACAGGGGAATGCGCAGTTCTTGTGTCGCAAGGAGTTTGTAATCAACCTATAGTCGGCAGTAAGGTGCGGACTTTTGAGTATAAACAAGTAAGTCTGTCAGCCATCAGTGAATGAAATATGCTGACATAACACCCCCTAGGGGTAATTTATAATCCTACAAATTATAACTCTTTACAGCCCGTTGAGAGATGAGTCGACAGCTTCTAGACCTCGTCTGCAGGGGCGGCTGTGCAGGCGATGAGTTGTCTTTAAGTTAAGTTTTCACTGTTTAAACTTAGCTGATAACGCATTCCTCAACACTAACAGAGGTTCACCGGGTTTATCAAAACACAGGTTGACCTGGTTTATCCAAGCACAGGTTTACCTGGTTTATCCTAAAATATATTGACTTGATTTTTCCTAGCACAGGTGGACCTGGTTTATCCTAACACAGGTTGACCTGGTTTGTCCTAAGAGAGGTTGACCTGGTTTATCCTAACACAGGTTGACCTGGTTTATCCTAACAGGTTGACCTGGTTTATCCTAACACAGGTTGACCTGGTTTATCCTAACAGAGGTTGACCTGGTTTAACCTAACACAGGTTGACCTGGTTTATCTTAACACAGGTTGACCTGGTTTGTTCTAACAGAGGTTGACCTGGTTTGTTTTAACACAGGTTGACCTGGTTTGTCCTAACACAGGTTGACCTGGTTTAATCTAACACAGGTTGACCTGGTTTATCCTAACACAGGTTGACCTAGTTTACCCTAACAGAGGTTCACCTGGTTTATCAAAACACAGGTTGACCTGGTTTATCCAAGCACAGGTTTACCTGGTTTATCCTAAAATATGTTGACTTGATTTTTCCTAGCACAGGTGGACCTGGTTTATCTTAACACTGATTGACCTGGATTGTCCTAAGACAGGTTGACCTGGTTTATCCTAACACAGGTTGACCTGGTTTATCCTAACAGGTTGACCTGGTTTATCCTAACAGGTTGACCTGGTTTATTCTAACACAGGTTGACCTGGTTTATCCTAACACAGGTTGACCTGGTTTATCCTAACAGAAGTTGACCTGGTTTAACCTAACACAGGTTGACCTTGTTTATCTTAACACAGGTTGACATGGTTTGTTCTAACACAGGTTGACCTGGTTTATCCTAACACAGGTTGACCTGGTTTATCCTAACAGAGGTTGACCTGGTTTAACCTAACACAGGTTGACCTTGTTTATCTTAACACAGGTTGACCTGGTTTGTTCTAACACAGGTTGACCTGGTTTGTCCTAACACAGGTTGACCTGGTTTAACCTAACACAGGTTGACCTGGTTTATCCTAACACAGGTTGACCTCGTTTGTCCTAACACAGGTTGACCTGGCTTATCCTGACACTGGTTGACCTGGTTTGTCCTAACACAGGTTGGCCTGGTTTGTCCTAAAACAGGTTGACCTGGTTTGTCCTAACGGAGGTTGACCTGGCTTATCCTAACACAGGTTGACCTGGTTTGTCCTAACACAGGTTGACCTGGTTTGTCCGAACACAGGTTGACCTGGTTTGTCCTAACGGAGGTTGACCTGCCTTATCCTAACACAGGTTGACCTGGTTTATCCTAACACAGGTTGACCTGGTTTATCCAAACACAGGTTGAACTGGTTTATCCTAACACAGGCTGACCTGGTTTGTCCTAACACAGGTTGGCCTGGTTTGTCCTAACACAGGTTGGCCTGGTTTGTCCTAACACAGGTTGATCTGGTTTGTCCTAACACAGGTTGACCTGGTTTGTCCTAACGGAGGTTGACCTGGCTTATCCTAACACAGGTTGACCTGGTTTATCCTAACACAGGTTGACCTGGTTTATCCTAACACAGGTTGACCTGGTTTATCCTAACACAGGTTGACTTGGTTTGTCCTAACACAGGTTGGCCTGGTTTGTCCTAACACAGGTTGACCTGGCTTATCCTAACACAGGTTGACCTGGTTTGTACTAACACAGGTTGACCTGGTTTGTCCTAACACAGGTTGGCCTGGTTTGTCCTAACACAGGTTGGCCTGGTTTGTCCTAACACAGGTTGGCCTGGTTTGTCCTAACACAGGTTGGCCTGCTTTGTACTAACACAGGTTGACCTGGTTTGTCATAACACAGGTTGACCTGGTTTTTCCTAACACAGGTTGACCTGATTTGTCCTAACACAGGTTGACCTGGTTTGTCCTAACAGAGGTTGACCTGGTTTGTCCTAACACAGGTTGACCTGGTTTGTCCTAACACAGGTTGACCTGGTTTGTCCTAACACAGGTTGACCTGGTTTGTCCTAACAGAGGTTGACCTGGTTTGTCCTAACACAGGTTGACCTGGTTTGTCCTAACACAGGTTGACCTGGTTTAATCTTCTAGATGAGGTTATCTCAGAGTACAACACCGTCGTTCAGAACGAAAGTTAATTTCCCGACCAAGGTGTTTGTCCCTCACCCAGCACTGCTCCACTCTCACCCAGCACTGCTCCACTCTCACCCAGCACTGCTCCACTCTCACCCAGCACTGCTCCACTCTCACCCAGCACTGCTCCACTCTCACCCAGCACTGCTCCACTCTCACCCAGCACTGCTACACTCTCACCCAGCACTGCTCCACTCTCACCCAGCACTGCCACACTCTCACCCAGCACTGCTCCACTCTCACCCAGCACTGCCACACTCTCACCCAGCACTGCTCCACTCTCACCCAGCACTGCTCCACTCTCACCCAGCACTGCTACACTCTCACCCAGCACTGCTCCACCCTCACCCAGCACTGCTTCACTCTCACCCAGCACTGCCACACTCTCACCCAGCACTGCTCCACTCTCACCCAGCACTGCTCCACTCTCACCCAGCACTGCTCCACTCTCACCCAGCACTGCTCCACTCTCACCCAGCACTGCTCCACTCTCACCCAGCACTGCCACACTCTCACCCAGCACTGCTCCACTCTCACCCAGCACTGCTCCTCCCTCATCCAGCACTGCTCCTCCTTCACCCAGCACTGCTCCACGCTCACCAAGCACTGCTCCTCCCTCACCCAGCACTGCTCCACTCTCACCCAGCACTGCTCCACTCTCACCCAGCACTGCTCCATTCTCACCCAGCACTGCTCAACTCTCACCCAGCACTGCCACACTCTCACCCAGCACTGCCACACTCTCACCCAGCACTGCTCCTCCCTCATCCAGCACTGCTCCTCCCTCACCCAGCACTGCTCCACTCTCACCCAGCACTGCCACACTCTCACCCAGCACTGCTCCACTCTCACCCAGCACTGCCACACTCTCACCCAGCACTGCTCCACTCTCACCCAGCACTGCTCCACTCTCACCCAGCACTGCTCCACTCTCACCCAGCACTGCTCCACCCTCACCCAGCACTGCTTCACTCTCACCCAGCACTGCTCCTCCCTCACCCAGCACTGCTCCACTCTCACCCAGCACTGCTCCACCCTCATCCAGCACTGGTCCACTCTCACCCAGCACTGCTACACTCTCACCCAGCACTGCTACACTCTCACCCAGCACTGCTACACTCTCACCCAGCACTGCTCCACCCTCACCCAGCACTGCTCCACTCTCACCCAGCACTGCTCCACTCTCACCCAGCACTGCTCCACCCTCAACCAGCACTGCTCCACTCTCACCCAACACTGCTTCACTCTCACCCAGCACTGCTCCACCCTCACCCAGCACTGCTTCACTCTCACCCAACACTGCTCCACTCTCACCTAGCACTGCTCCACCTTCACACAGCACTGCTCAACCCTCACCCAGCACTGCTCCACTCTCATCCAGCACTGCTCCACCCTCACACAGCACTGCTCCACCCTCACCCAGCACTGCTCCACTCTCACCCAGCACTGCTCCACTCTCACCCAGCACTGCTCCACCTTCACACAGCACTGCTCAATCCTCACCCAGCACTGCTTCACCCTCACCCAGCACTGCTCCACCCTCACCCAGCACTGCTCTACCCTCACCCAACACTGTTCCACCCTCACCCAGCACTACTCCTCCCTCACCCAGCACTGCTCTACTCTCACCCAGCACTGTTCCACCCTCACCCAGCACTGCTCCACCACACCTAGCACTGCTCCTCCCTCACCCAGCACGGCTCCTCTCACCCAGCACTGCTACTCTCACACCAAGCACTCTTCTACCCTCTCCCAGCACTGCTCCACCCTCACCCAGCAATGCTCCTCCCTCACCCAACACTACTCCTCCATCACCCAGCACTGCTCCACCATCACCCAGCACTGCTCCACCATCACCCAGCACTGCTCTTCCCTCACCCATCACTGCTTCTCTCTCACACTGCACCGCTCCTCCCTCACCCAGCACTGCTACTCCCTCTCCCAGCACTGCTCCACCCTCACCCAGCACTGCTCCTCCCACACCCAGCACTTCTCCTCCCTCACCCGGTACTGCTCCTCCCTCACAAGGCACTGCTCCACCCTCACCCAGCGCTGCTCCTCCCTCTCCCAGCACTGCTTCTCCCTCACCCAGCACTGCTCCTCCCTCATCCAGCACTGCTCCTCCCTCACCCAGCACTGCTCAACGCTCACCAAGCACTGCTCCTCCCTCACCCAGCACTGCTCCTCACTCACCCAGCACTGCTCCTCCCTCTCCAAGCACTACTCCCCCTCTCACCCAGCACTGTTAGTCCCTCACCCAGCACTGCTCCTCCCTCACCCAGCACTGCTCCACGCTCACCGAGCACTGTTAGTCCCTCACCCAGCACTGCTACTCCCTCATCCAGCACTGCTCCTCCCTCACCCAACACTGCTCCACGCTCACCCAGCACTGTTCCTCCCTCACTCAGCCCTGCTACTTCCTCATCCAGCACTGCTCCCCCCTCACCCAGCACTGCTCCTCCCTCACCCTGCACCGCTCCTCCCTCACCCAGCACTGCTCCTCCCTCACCCAGCACCGCTCTTCCCTCACCCAACATGGCTCGTCCCTCACCCTGCACCGCTCCTCCCTCACCCTGCACTGCTCCTCCCTCACCCTGCACTGCTCCTCCCTCACCTGCACTGCTCCTCCTTCACTCAGCATTGCTTATCCCTCACCCAGCACTGCTCCTCCCTCACCCAACACCGCTCCTCACTTACCCAGCACTGCTCCTCCCTCACAAAGCACTGCTCCTCCCTCACCCAGCACTGCTCCACGCTCACCCAGCACTGTTAGTCCCTCACCCAGCACTGCTCCACGCTCACCCAGCACTGTTAGTCCCTCACCCAGCACTGCTACTCCCTCATCCAGCACTGCTCCTCCCTCACCCAGCACTGCTCCACGCTCACCGAGCACTGTTAGTCCCTCACCCAGCACTGCTACTCCCTCATCCAGCACTGCTCCTCCTTCACCCAGCACTGCTCCACGCTCACCCAGCACTGTTCCTCCCTCACTCAGCCCTGCTACTTCCTCATCCAGCACTGCTCCTCCCTCACCCAGCACAGCTCCTCCCTCACCCAGCACTGCTCCTCCCTCACCCTGCACCGCTCCTCCCTCTCCCAGCACTGCTCCACCCTCACCCAGCACTGCTCCTCCCTCACCCAGCACTTCTCCCTCACCCGGTACTGCTCCTCCCTCACATGGCACTGCTCCACCCTCACCCAGCGCTGCTCCTCCCTCTCCCAGCACTGCTTCTCCCTCACCCAGCACTGCTCCTCCCTCATCCAGCACTGCTCCTCCCTCACCCAGCACTGCTCCACGCTCACCAAGCACTGCTCCTCCCTCAACCAGCACTGCTCCTCCCTCACCCAGCACTGCTCCTCCCTCACCAAGCACGGCTTCCCCTCACCCAGCACTGTTAGTCCCTCACCCAGCACTGCTACTCCCTCATCCAGCACTGCTCCTCCCTCACCCAGCACTGCTCCACGCTCACACAGCACTGTTAGTCCCTCACCCAGCACTGCTACTCCCCCATCCATCACTGCTCCTCCCTCACCCAGCACTGCTCCACGCTCACCGAGCACTGTTAGTCCCTCACCCAGCACTGCTACTCCCTCATCCAGCACTGCTCCTCCCTCACCCAGCACTGCTCCACGCTCACCCAGCACTGTTCCTCCCTCACTCAGCCCTGCTACTTCCTCATCCAGCACTGCTCCCCCCTCACCCAGCACTGCTCCTCCCTCACCCTGCACCGCTCCTCCCTCACCCTGCACCGCTCCTCCCTCACCCTGCACTGCTCCTCCCTCACCCTGCACTGCTCCTCCCTCACCTGCACTGCTCCTCCTTCACTCAGCATTGTTTATCCCTCACCCAGCACTGCTTCTCCCTCACCCAACACCGCTTCTCACTTACCCAGCACTGCTCCTCCCTCACAAAGCACTGCTCCTCCCTCATCCAACACTCCTCCTCCATCACCCAGCCTTTCTCCACCCTCACCCAGCACTGCTCCTCCCTCATCCAACACTCCTCCTCCATCACCCAGCCTTTCTCCACCCTCACCCAGCACTGCTCCTCCCTTTCAAAGCACTGCTCCTCCCTCACACAGCACTGCTCCACCCTCACACAGAACTGCTCCTCCCTCACCCAACACTGCTTCTCTCTCAAACTGCACCGCTCCTCCCTCACCCAGCACTGCTCCACCCTCACCCAGCACTGCTCCTCTCTCGCCCAGCACTGCTTCTCTCTCAAACTGCACCGCTCCTCCCTCACCCAGCACTGCTCCTCCCTCACCCAGCATTGCTCCTACCTCACCCAGTAGTACTCCACCCTCACCCAGCACTGCTCCTCCCTCATCCAGCACTGCTCCTCCCTCACCCGGCACTACTTCCCCTCACCCAGCACTTCTCCACCCTCACCCAGCACTTCTCCTCCCTCACCATGCACTGCTCCACCCTCACCCAGCACTGCTTCTCCCTCATCCAGCACTGCTCCTCCCTCATCCAGCACTGCTCCTCCCTCACCCAGCACTGCTCTACTCTCACCCAGCACTGCTCCACCCTCACCTAGCACTGCTCCTCCCTCACCCAGCACGGCTCCTCTCTCACCCAGCACTGCTACTCTCACACCAAGCACTGTTCTCCCCTCACCCAGCACTGCTCCACCCTTACCCAGCAATGCTCCTCCCTCACCCAACACTACTCCTCCCTCACCCAGCACTGCTCCACCCTCACCCAGCACTGCTCTTCCCTCACCCAGCACTGCTTCTCTCTCACACTGCACCGCTCCTCCCTCACCCAGCACTGTTACTCCATCTCCCAGCAATGCTCCACCCTCACCCAGCACTGCTCCTCCCTCACCCAGCACTTCTCCTCCCTCACCCGGTACTGCTCCTTCCTCACAAGGCACTATTGCACCCTCACCCAGCACTGCTACTCCCTCACCCAGCACTGCTCCTCCATCATCCAGCACTGCTCCTCCCTCATCCAGCACTGCTCCTCCCTCACCCAGCACTGCTCCTCCCTCACCAAGCACTACTCCCCCTCACCCCGCACTGTTAGTCCCTCACCTAGCACTGCTACTCCCTCATCCAGCACTGCTCCTCCCTCACCCAGCACTGCTCCACGCTCACCCAGCATTGTTAGTCCCTCACCCAGCACTGCTACTAACTCATCCAGCACTGCTCCTCCCTCACCCAGCACTGCTCCAAGCTCACCCAGCACTGTTCCTCCCTCACTCAGCCCTGCTACTCCCTCATCCAGCACTGCTCCTCCCTCATCCAGCACTGCTCCTCCCTCACCGAGCACTGCTCCACGCTCACCCAGCACTGTTCCGCCCTCACTCAGCACTGCTACTCCCTCACCCAGCACTGCTCTTCACTCACCCAGCACTGCTCCTCCCTCACCCAGCACTGCTCCTCCTTCACCCGGCAATGCTCCTACCTCACCCAGCACTGCTCCTCCCTCACCCAGCACTGCTCCTTCCTCATCCAGCACTGCTCCTCCCTCACCCAGCACTACTTCCCCCTCACCAAGCACTGCTCTACCCTCACCCAGCACTTCTCCTCTCTCACCCAGCACTGCTCCACCCTCACCCAGCAAAGCTCCTCACTCACCCAGCACTACTCCCCCCTCACCCAGCACTGCTCCTACCTCTCCCAGCACTGCTCCTTCCTCAACCAGCACTGTTCCTCCCTCACCCAGCACTGCTCCTCCCTCACCCAGCACTGCTTCTCCCTCACCCAGCACTGCTCCTCCCTCACCAAGTACTGCTCCTCCCTCACCTGGTACTGCTCCTCCCTCACCCAGCACTGCTCCTCCCTCATCCAGCACTGCTCCTCCCTCACCCAGCACTGCTCCACGCTCACCAAGCACTGCTCCTCCCTCACCCAGCACTGCTCCTCCCTCACCCAGCACTGCTCCTCCCTCACCAAGCACTACTCCCCCTCACACAGCACTGTTAGTCCCTCACCCAGCACTGCTACTCCCTCATCCAGCACTGCTCCTCCCTCACCCAGCACTGCTCCACGCTCACCCAGCACTGTTAGTCCCTCACCCAGCACTGCTACTCCCTCATCCAGCACTGCTCCTCCCTCACCCAGCACTGCTCCACGCTCACCCAGCACTGTTCCTCCCTCAATCAGCCCTGCTACTCCCTCATCCAGCACTGCTACTCCCTCATCCAGCACTGCTGCTCCCTCACCCAGCACTGCTCCACGCTCACCCAGCACTGTTCCTCCCTCAATCAGCCCTGCTATTCCCTCTCCCAGCACTACTCCTCCCTCACCCAGCACTGCTCCTCCCTCACCCAGCACTGCTCCTAATTCACCCGGCACTGCTCCTACCTCACCCAGAAGTGCTCTACCCTCACCTAGCACCGCTCCTCCCTCACCAGCACCGATTCTCCCTCAACTGGCACTACTTCTCCCTCACCAGCGCGGCTCCTCCCTCACCCAGCACTGCTCCTCCCTCACCCTGCACCGATCCTTCCTCACTCAGCACCGCTCCTCCCTCATCCAGCACTGCTCCTCCCTCACCCAGCACCGCTCCTCCCTCACCCAGCACTGCTCCTCCCTTACCCAGCACCGCTCCTCCATCACCCAACATGGCTCGTCCCTTACCCTGCACCGCTCCTCCCTCACCCAGCACTGCTTCTCCCTCACCCTGCACTGCTCCTCCCTCACCTGCACTGCTCCTACTTCACTCAGCATTGCTTATCCCTCACTCAGCGCTGCTTTTTCCTCACCCAACACAGCTCCTCAGTTACCCAGCACTGCTCCTCCCTCATGAAGCACTGCTCCTCCGTCATCCAACACTCCTCCATCACCCAGCCTTTCTCCACCCTCACCCAGCACTGCTCCTCCCTTTCAAAGCACTGCTCCTCCCTCACACAGCACTGCTCCACCCTCACACAGCACTGCTCCTCCCTCACCCAACACTGCTCCTCCCTCACACAGCACTGCTCCACCCTCACACAGCACTGCTCCTCCCTCGCCCAGCACTGCTTCTCTCTCAAACTGCACCTCTCACCCCTCACCCAGCACTGCTCCTCCCTCACCCAGCATTGCTCCTACCTCACCCAGTAGTGCTCCACCCTCACCCAGCACTGCTCCACCCTCACCCAGCACTGCTCCTCCCTCACCCAGCATTGCTCCTACCTCACCCAGTAGTGCTCCACCCTCACCCAGCACTGCTCCTCCCTCACCCAGTAGTGCTCCACCCTCACCCAGCACTGCTCCTCCCTCACCCAGCATTGCTCCTACCTCACCCAGTAGTGCTCCACCCTCACCCAGCACTACTCCTCCCTCACCCAGCATTGCTCCTACATCACCCAGTAGTGCTCCACCCTCACCCAGCACTGCTCCACCCTCACCCAGAACTTCTCCTCCCTCACCAGGCACTACTCCACCCTCACCCAGCACTGCTCCTCCCTTACCCAGCACTGCTTCTCCCTCACCCAGCACTGTTCCACTCTCACCTAGCACTGCTCCTCCCTCAGCCAGCACTGCTCCTCCCTCACCCATCACTGCTCCACCCTCACCCAGCACTGCTCCACCCTCACCCGGTACTGCTCCTCCGTCACCCAGCACTGTTCCTTCCTCACCCAGCACTGCTCCACCCTCAACCAGCACTGCTCCTCTTTCACCCAGCACTACTCCACCCTCATCCGGCAATGCTCCACCCTCAACGAGCACTGCTCCACCCTCACCCGGTACTGCTCCTCCCTCACCCAGAACTGCTCCTCCTTCACCAAGTACTGCTTCTCCCTCACCCAGCACTGCTCCACCCTCACCCAGCACTGCTTCACCCTCACCCAGCACTGCTCCACCCTCGCCCAGCACTGCTTCACCCTCACCCAGCACTGCTCTAACCTCACCCAGCACTGTTCCTCCTTCACCCAGCACTGCTCCTCCCTCACCAGCACTGTTCCACTCCCACCCAGCACTGTTCCTAACTCACCCAGCACTGCTCCACCCTCACTCAGCACTGCTTCACCCTCACACAGCACTGCTCCACCCTCACCCAGCACTGCTCCACCCTCACCCGGCAGTGCTCCTCACTCACCCAGGACTGCTCCACCCTCGCCTAGCACTGCTCCACCCTCGCCCGGCACTGCTCCACCCTCACTCGACACTGCTCCACCCTCACTCGGCACTGCTCCTCCCACACCCAGCACTGCTCCTCCCTCATCCAGTCCTGCTTCTTCTTCCACTTTCGTGCTTCACAGGGTTGTGTTTCAGACTGTGGTGCCTCACGGTGGTGCCTCAAACGGTTTTGCTTCAGACTGTGGTGCCTCACTCAGTGGTGCCTCACAACTTGGTGCTTCACACTGTGGTACGTCACACGGTGGTGCCTCACACCTTGGTGCTTCACAAGGATGTACGTCAAACAGTGGTGCCTCACTCCTTGGTGCTTCACACGGTGGTACGCCACACGGTGGTGCCTCACACCTTTGTGTTTCACACGGTGGTACGTCACACAGTGGTGGATCACACCTTGATGCTTCACTCGGTGGTACGTCGCACGGTGGTGCCTCACACCTAGGTGCTTGAATAGGATGTACGTCACACAGTGGTGCCTCACACCTTGGCGCTTCACAAGGATGTACGTCGTAGAGTGGTGCCTCACACCTTTGTGTTTCACAAGGTGGTACGTCACACAGTCGTGCCTCACACCTTGGTGCTTCACACGGTGGTGCGTGACACCTAGGTGCTTCACAAGGTGGTACGTCACACAGTGGTCCCTCACACCTAGGTGCTTCGCAAGGTGGTACGTCTCACGGTGGTGCCTCACACCTTGGTGTTTCACACGGTGGTACGTCACACGGTGGTGCCTCACACCTAGGTGCTTCACAAGGATGTGCGTCACACAGTGGTGCCTCATACCTTGGTTCACACGGAGGTGCGTCACACCTAGGTGCTTCACTAGGTGGTATGTCACACAGTGGTGCCTCACACCTTGGTGTTTCACACGGTGGTTCGTCACACAGTGGTGTCTCGCACCTAGGTGCTTCACAAGGTGGTACGTCACAGAGTGGTGCCTCACACCTAGGTGCTTCGCAAGGTGGTACGTCGCTCAGTGGTGCCTCACACCTAGGTGTATCACAAGGTGGTACGTCAACTGGTGGTGCCTCACACCTTGGTGCTTCACACGGTGGTGCGTCACAGGGTGGTGCCTCACACCTTAGTGCTTCACACGGTGGTACGTCACACGGTGGTGCCTCACACCTTGGTGCTTCACAAGGTGGTGCGTCACACGGTGGTGCCTCACACCTAGGTGCTTCAAAAGGTGATACGTCACTCAGTGGTGCCTCACACCTTGGTGCTTCACTCGGTGGTACGTCAGAGGGTGGTGCCTCAGACTTTTTTGCTTCACAAGGTGGTACGTCACACGGTTGTGCCTCACACCTTGGTGCTTCACACAGTGGCACGTCACACGGTGGTGCCTCACTCCTTCGTGCTTCACAAGGTGGTACGTCCCACGGTGGTGCCTCACACCTAGCTGCTTCAAAAAGTGATACGTCACTCAGTGGTGCCTCACACCTTGGTGCTTCACACGGTGGTGCGTCGCACCTAGGTGTTTCACAAGGTGGTACGTCACACAATGGTGCCTCACACCTTGGTGCTTCACACAGTGGTACGTCACACAGTGGTGCTTCACACCTAGGTGCTTGAATAGGATGTATGTCACACAGTGGTGCCTCACACCTTTGCGTTTCACAAGGATGTACGTCACAGAGTGGTGCCTCACACCTAGGTGCTTCACAATGTGGTTCGTCACACTGTGGTACCTCACACCTAGGTGCTTCACAAGGTGGTACGTCACACAGTGGTGCCTCACACCTAGGTGTTTCACAAGGTGGTACGTCACACATCTGTTACGCAGGGTTCTGCATGACATCGTAATGTACATATAGTGGAGAAGTGTGCCATAATAATATGAATATTATAGTTGTAAGGAATAATTTTATAATTGATAATGTGCATTTGGGGGTACTGTAAAGTACTCTAACTGTAATTATAAAGAAATTCTGTTAATGATTTATTTTCCAAGGATGTTTGGGTACGCGGAGTAAGCGTGGTTAGGGAGTCACGTGATGTTAGCATGGTGTGTAGAGGCTGGCGTCGGAGATGCTGTGTGTTTAAGATAAGTTTGTAGTTGTGCACTTATTTTGTTTATCCAACTCAAGCCATAGGCTTTCATATAGCTTACCTGTATGTTCACCCAGGCTCTGACATGGTCAGAGTGCTGTAGGAGGAGTGAGGAAATAAGAAATGAGGTGTGGAGTAGAGTGGGCCTGACGCTGACGAGGCCTAGTGGTTATGGTGGCTGGACCTCCAGCCAGCTGTGGTTTGTGTACCCTCATTTGGGCGTTTAGGATTAAGGTTTTTCTGTTATGTTATGTTATGGTGACTAAATAGATATATTTTCCTAATTGGGATTTTTGACTAATCCTCTGTTACTCAACCCCTTTAAGTACACATACCAGTTTAGCGCTTTCTGTTTTGTCTGGGATAGCCCTGGGTGGCCGGTTTGGGCTTGAGATGTGTGTAACTTTTACCTTTGCCCTTAGACCAGGCTCAAGCCCCCAGCTATCTCACATTTTTGAATAACAGTGCCTCACACCTAGGTGCTTCACAAGGTGGTACGTCACACAGTGGTGCCTCATACTTAGGTGCTTCACAAGGTTGTGCGTCACACAGTGGTGCCTCACACCTAAGTGCTTCACAAGGTGGTACGTCACACATTGGTGCCTCACACCTAGGTGCTTCACACGGTGGTACGTCACACAAAGGTGCCTCACACCTTGGTGCTTCACACTGTGGTGCCTCACACCTAGGTGCTTCACAAGGTGGTACGTCACACGGTGGTGCCTCACACCTAGGTGCTTCACACGTTGGTACGTCACACTGTGGTGCCTCACATCAGGGTGCTTCACACGATGGTACGTCACACTGTGGTGCCTGACACCTTGGTGCTTCACACGGTCGTACGTCACACGGTGGTGCCTCACACCTAGGTCCTTCACACGATGGTACGTCACACGGTGGTGCGTCATACCTTGGTGCTTCACACGGTCGTACGTCACACAGTGGTGCCCCACACCTTGGTGCTTCACAAGGTGTTACGTCACACAGCGGTGCTTCACACCTAGGTGTTTCACAAGGTGGTACGTCACACAGTGGTGCCTCACACCTAGGTGCTTCACAAGGTGGTACGTCTCAAAGTGGTGCCTAACACCTAGGTACTTCACAAGGTGGTACGTCACACAGTGGTGCCTCACACATTGGTGCTTCACAAGTTGGTGTTTCACACCGTGGTAAATCACACGGTGGTGCCTCACATCTAGGTGCTTCACAAGGATGTGCGTCACACAGTGGTACCTCACGCCTTGGTTCACACGGAAGTGCGTCACACCTAGGTGATTCACAAGGTGCTACGTCACACAGAGGTGCCTAAAACTTAGGTGCTTCACAAGGTAGTACGTTACACAGTGGTGCCACGCACCTAGGTGCTTCACAAGGTGGTACGTCACACAGTGGTGCCTCACACCTCGGTGCTTCACAAGGTGGTACGTCACATAGTGGTGCCTCACACCTTGGTGCTTCACAAGGTGGTTCATCACTCAGTTGTGCCTCACACCAATGTGTTTCAGAAGGTTGTACGTCAACCGGTGGTGCCTCAAACCTAGGTGCTTCACACGGTGGTGCGTCACACGGTCGTGCCTCACACCTTAGTGCTTCACACGGTGGTACGTCACACGGTGGTGCCTCGCACCTAGGTGCTTCACAAGGTGGTATGTCACACAGTGGTGCCTCACACCTCGGTGCTTCACACGGTGGTCCGTCACACCTAGGTGCTTCACAAGGTGGTTCGTCACACAGTGGTGCCTCACACCTAGGTGCTTCACACGGTGGTGCGTCACACCTAGGTGCTTCACAAGGTGATACGTCACACAGTCGTGCCTACACCTAGGTGCTTCACAAGGTGGTACATCACACAGTGGTGCCTCACACATAGGTGCTTCACAAGGTAGTACATCACACAGTGGTGCCTCACACCTAGGTGCTTCACAAGGTGGTACGTCACAGAGTGGTGCCTCACACCTAGGTGCTTCACAAGGTTGTACGTCACACAGTGGTGCCTCACACCTAGGTGCTTCACAAGGTGGTACGTCTCACAGTGGTACCTCACACATTGGTGCTTCACAAGGTGGTACGTCACACAGTGGTGCCTCACACCTAGGTGCTTCACACCTAGGTGCTTCACAAGGTGGTACGTCACACAGTTGTGCCCCACACATAGGTGCTTCACAAGGTGGTACGTCACACAGTAGTGCCTCACACCTAGGTGTTTCACAAGGTGGTACGTCACGCAGTGGTGCCTCACACCTAGGTGCTTCACAAGGTGGTACGTCACACATTGGTGCCTCACACCTTGGTGCTTTACACGATGGTGCCTCACACCTAGTTGCTTCACAGGGTGGTACGTCTCACTTTGGTGCCTCATACCTAGGTGCTTCACAAGGTTGTACGTCACACAGTGGTGCCTCACACCTAAGTGCCTCACAAGGTGGTACGTCACACATTGGTGTCTCACACCTAGGTGCTTCATAAGGTTGAACGTCACACAGTAGTGTCTCACACCTAGGTGCTTCACACGGTGGTACGTCACACAATGGTGCCTCACACCGTCGTGCTTCACACTGTGGTGCCTCACACCTAGGTGCTTCACAAGATGGTACGTCACACGGTGGTGCCTCACACCTTGGTGCTTCACAAGGTTGTACGTCACACGATGGTGCCTCACTCCTATTTTCTTCACACGATGGTACGTCACACGATGGTGCCTCTCACCAGGGTGCTTCACACGATGGTACGTCACATGGTGGTGCCTGACACCTTGGTGGTTGACACTGTCGTACGTCACACGGTGGTGCCTCACTCCTAGGTGCTTCACACGATGATATGTCACACCGTGGTGCGTCACTCCTTGGTGCTTCACAAGGTTGTACGTCACACGGTGGTGCCTGACACCTTGGTGTTTCACACGGTCGTACGTCACACGGTGGTGCCTCACTCCTAGGTGCTTCACAAGGATGTACGTCACACAGTGGTGCCTCACAGCTTGGTGCTTCACATGGTTGTGCATCACACCTAGGTGCTTCACAAGGTGGTACGTCACACATTGGTGCCTCACACCTAGGTGCTTCATAAGGTGGTACGTCACACAGTAGTGCCTCACACCAAAGTGCTTCACAAGGTGGTACGTCACACAGTGGTGCCTCACACCATGGTGCTTTACACGGTGGTGCGTTACACCTAGTTGCTTCACAAGGTGGTACGTCACACAGTCGTGCCTCTCACCTAGGTACTTCATAAGGTGGTACGTCACACAATGGTGCCTCACACCTTGGTGCTTCACACTGTTTTGCCTCACACCTAGGTGCTTCACAAGGTGGTACGTCACACGGTGGTGCCTCACACCTAGGTGTTTCACACGATGGTACGTCACACGGTGGTGCCTCACACCTTGGTGCTTCACAAGGTTGTACGTCACACGGTGGTGCCTGACACCTTGGTGCTTCACACGATCGTATGTCACACGGTGGTGCCTCACACCTTAGTGCTTCACACAGTGGTACGTCACACGGTGGTGCCTCACTCCTAGGTGCTTCACAAGGATGTACGTCACACAGTGGTGTCTCACACCTTGGTGCTTCGCACGTTGGTGCCTCACACCTAGGTGCTTCACAAGGTGGTACGTCACACAGTCGCGCCTCACCTTGGTGCTTCACACGGTGGTACGTCACACATTGGTGCCTCACACCTTGGTGCTTCTCACGGAGGTGCGTGACACCTAGGTGCTTCACAAGGTGGTACGTCACACATTTTTGCCTCACACCTAGGTGCTTCACAAGGTGGTTCGTCTCACATTGGTGCCTCACACCTTGGTGCTTCACAAGTTGGTACGTCACACAGTGGTGCCTCACACCTAGGTGCTTCACAAGGTGGTACGTCAGACAGTGGTGCCTCACACCTTGGTGCTTCACACGGAGGTGCGTGACACCTAGGTGCTTCACAAGGTGGTACATCGCACAGTGGTGCCTCACTCCTAGGTGCTTCACAAGGTGGTTCGTCTCACATTGGTGCCTCACACCTTGGTGCTTCACAAGGTGGTACCTCACACAGTGGTGCCTCACACCAAGTTGCTTCACAAGGTGGTACGTCACACAGTGGTTCCTCACAAATTGGTGTTTCACAAGGTGGCACGTCACACAGTGGTGCCTCACACCTAGGTGCTTCACAAGGTGGTACGTCACACAATGGTGCCTCACACCTAGGTGCTTCACAAGGTGGTACGTCATTCATTGGTTCCTCACACCTAGATGCTTCACACAGTGGTGTCTCACACGTTGGTGCTTCACACGGTGGTGTTTCACACCTTGGTGCTTCACACAGTGGTGCCTCACACCTATGTGCTTCACAAGGTGGTACGTCACACAGTGGTGCCTCACACCTAGGTGCTTCACAAGGTGGTACGTCACACAGTGTTACCTCACACCTAGGTGCTTCACAAGGTGGTACGGCACACAGTGGTGCCTCACACCTAGGTGCTTCACACTGTGGTACGTCACACAGTAGTGCCTCACTCCTAGGTGCTTCGCACAGTGGTGCCTCACACCTAGGTGCTTCACACGGTGGTGAATCGCAACTGTGGCTGCTGGGTTCATACATTTTCTGCCTCTCACACACTGAAGGAGAGGAAAGAATATTTGTAGCTTTGAGGGGCATCTGAACACACACACACACACACACACAGACACACACACACACACACACACACATATATATATATATATATATATATATATATATATATATATATATATATATATATATATATATATATATATATATATATATATATATATATATATATATATATATATATATATATATATATATATATATATATATATATATAAAGGTATTGGTCCAGTGTGGGTAGATTGTTAAAGCACTGCGTACCTTGTCCTAAGGTTCGTAGGTTCGAGTCTCCTTCAGCCAGAGATCAGTGTTTGTGTATATTTCGCATGCTCTCGCGAATTCCTTGCATATATATATATATATATATATATATATATATATATATATATATATATATATATATATATATATATATATATATATATATATATGTATATATATATATATATATATATATATATATATATATATATATATATATATATATATATATATATATATATATATATATATATATATATATATATATATATATATATATATATATATATATAACCCCTCCTTCAGAGTACATACACTCATCTCCAGGACTTAAGTCCGGCCTGCCGGTTTCCCTGAATTCCTTCATAAATGTTACCCTCCTCCAACAGCACGTCAAGTCCTAATGCCCATTTGTCTCCCCCCATTTCTATCAAACACGCTCAGGCATGCTTGCTGGAAGTCCAAGCCCCTCGCACACAAAACCTCCTTTACCCCCTCCCTCCAACCCTTCCTTGGCCTACCCCTACCCCGTCTTCCCTCCACTACAGATTTATGTGCTCTCGAAGTCATTTTATTTCCTTCCAACCTCTCTACATGTTCGAACCACCTCAACAACCCCTCCTCAGGTCTCTGGATAATAGTTTTGGTAGTCCCACGCCTCCTCCTAATTTTCAAACTACGAATTCTCTGCATTATATTCACGCCACATAGTGCTCTCAGACATAACATCTCTCCTGTCTCCAGCCTTCTCCTTTTTGCAACATTCACCACCCATGCTTCACACCCATATAAGAGCGTTGGTAAAACTATACTCTCATATATTCCCTCTTTGCTTCAATGGACAAAGTTCTTTGTCTCCACAGACTTATAAGTGCAACACTCACCTCTTTCGCCACATCAATTCTATGATTCACCTCATCTTTCACAGACCCATCTGAGGACACGTCCACTCCTAAATGTCTAAATACATTCACCTCCTCCATACTCTCTCCCTCCAACCTGATATCCAATCTTTCGTTACCTCATTTTTTTTGTGAACCTCATCACCTTACTCCTTTCTATATTCACTTTTAATTTTCTTCCTTTACATACCCTACCAAACTCATCCCCCAGCCTCTGCAACTTCTCTTCAGAATCTCCCAAAAGCACAGTGTCATCAGCGAGGAGCAACTGTGACAACTCCCACTTTGTGATAGATTCTTTATGTTTTAACTCCACACCTTTTGCCAACTCCCGAATATTCACTTCTCCTACATCCCCATCTATAAATATATTGAACAACCATGGTGACATCAAATATACTTTTCTAAGGCCTATTTTTTCTGGGAAATGAACTCCCTCTCTCCTACATACCCTACCCTGATCCTCACTATCCTCGTGAAAACCGTTCACTACTTTCAGTAACCTACCTCCTATTCCATACATTTGCAACATCTGCCACATTGCCCACCTATCCACCCTGTTATTTTCCTCTTCCAAATCCATAAATACCGCAAAAACCACTTTACCCTTTAGCAAAATACTGTTCACCTATATGTTTCACTGTAAGCATTTGGTCTACACACGCCCTACGTTTCCTAAAGCCTCCTTGTTCATCTGCTATCCTACTCTCCGTCTTACTCTTAATTCTTTGAATAATAACTCTACCATACACTTCATCAGATATACTCAACAGACTTATTCCTCTATAATTTTTGCACTCTCTTTGTCCCCTTTGCCTTTATGCAAAGAAACTGTGCATGCTCGCTGCTACTCCTTAGGTACCTTACCCTCTTCCATACATTTATTAAATAAAAGCACCAACCACTCCAAAACTATATCCCCACCAGCTTTTAACATTTCTGTCTTAACCCCTTTCATTCCCTGCTGCCTTAGCCCCTTTCATTGTACCCACTGGCTCATGAACTTCCCCCACACTCACAACCAGCTCTTCCTCACTCCTACAAGATGTTATTCCTCCTTGCCCTATACACGAAATCACAGCTTCCCTATCTTCATCAACATTTAACAAGTCCTCAAAATATTCCCTCCATTTTCCTAATACCTCTAACTCTCTATTTAATAACTCTCCTCTCCTATTTTTAACCATCAAATCCACTCGTTCTCTAGGCTCCTCAGGTTATTAATCTCACTTCAAAACTTTTTCTTATTTTCAACAAAATTTGTTGATATCTCTCCCACTCTCTCATTTGCTCTCTTTTTACATTGCTTAATTAACGTCTCTTTTTCTCTCCATATACTCCTCCCTCCTTGCATCACTTCTACTTCGTATAAACCTCTCATAATATGTGCTTACTTTTTCTCTCTTGCTACTCTTTACATCATCGTTCCACGAATTGCTCTTCTTCCCTCCCGCATCCACTTTCCTGAAACCACAAACTTCTGCTGAACACTTTAACACTACATTCTTAAACCTACCCCATACATCTACTTCATTGCCTATACCCTTACTAGCCCATCTATCCTCCAATAGTTGTTTATATCTTACCCTAACTGCCTCCCCCTTTAGTTTATAAACCTTCACCTCTCCTCTCTTCGTTGCTGCTTTTATTTTCCTTGTATCCCACCTATCTTTTACTCTCACTGTAGCTACAACTGAAACGTGATCTATCTGTGGCCCTTTTGTAAATATGTACATCCTGAAGTCTGCCTCAATACGTGGTCCAACAAACTCATGTCATTATGACATGTATCATATACATGTATTGTATATTGTATATTGTATATTGTATACATTTTTATCCTCTTTTTTCTTAAAATATGTATTACCTATACTCAAACCTCTTTCTATACAAAGTTCAAAGGGCCCCCATTATCATTTACACCTACCACACCCTCTCTAAATGTTTCTCCTACTTTAGAATTTAGGTACCTTACCACAATTACTCTCTCACTTGGTTCAAAAGTTCCTACACACTCGCTTAACATCTCCCAAAATTTCTCTCCCTCCTCTACACTCCTCTCTTCTCCAGATATATATACACTTATTATGACCCACTAATCGCATCCAACCCTTAATTTAATCCACATAATCCTTGAATTTATACATTTATATTCCCTCTTCTATTTCCTTAACTCATCCTTCAACATTATTGTGACCCCTTCCTTAGCTCTATCTAAGATATTCCTGACTTAATTCCATTTGTTTCTACCTCACTGAAACTCACTAACCCCCTTCAATTTTGTTTCGCTTACAGCTAGGATATCGAACTTGTTTTCTTTCATAACATTAGCAATCATCTTTCTTATCAACTGCACTACACACACACACACACACACACACACACACACACACACATATATATATATATATATATATATATATATATATATATATATATATATATATATATATATATACATATATATATATAAATATATATATATATATATATATATACATGTATATATATATATATATGGGTCCACCTCTGGTGTAAATTGTGGGATCCACAGCCTCGGAGAAGTGGATAAAAAGGCTTCAAGGATGAATATTTGGATTTCTTCCTGAAGCCGTTTGAATATTCCACTTTCCCTACCACCCCATCTTTTCATATTTTTTTTTTTACCAGTAGGAACATTTTATTACATAATATGGTACAAAAGATTTAAGAGATACATTGTTAATATAAAGGTGGCATATACGGTACATGTTGTTACGTGTGTATCACCGATTATAAGGCGAAAATCTCATCCAGCTCCTCAGAGCTGGGGCGTGTGCCCAAAATACAGCAGGCATTACCCCTCTGAACAGCCGCACTGAGTCGCTGGAACAGAAAACTAGCTGCCCTGGGATCACTAGTTACCCTGATGAGTCTTTTTCCCAGCTCCTTAAGGAATTTAGATGCATTCTTTCCCCATGAGCCAAGGGTCTCTGAGCCTATGGGAACAAACATATAATGATGGGCAAGTTCTCCATATTTTCTAGACTTTTGAGACTCCCTGAAGCTGGCAGCTGCCCCTCCTTCCTCCCTGGTGTATTGGAGATAGGTATCAGCCAAGGTAGATGCACATGTATAGTCCCACACCACCTGCTTCCCATCTGTCAAGGCTTGAATTGTGATACCATCTGGACGCTTCTGGCTGCCATCAGATCTGCATAGCTGGGGTGGCTCCCTTACTGCTGGGCATCCGGCTGTTGAGAGGCTCCTCTTGATAATGTTATTAACCTCCTCATATCTTGCAATCTTTCCCTCGGATTTACGGTACACAAAACCATGGTATCCGAATCGGTCTGCTGCTTCACTGCCACAAATACACCTGTGTTCGGCGAGAATAGGGGCGGCAAGTCGAAGGGCAACACCGATGCGGATGGTCTGTGGGTCGAGGCGTGTGCCAAGGCTGGAGTTGGGAACAGCCAATACATGTATGTATGTATGTATATATATATATATATATATATATATATATATATATATATATATATATATATATATATATATATATATATATATATATAATATATATATATATATATATATATATATATATATATATATATATATATATATATATATATATATATATATATATATATATATATATATATATATATATATATATATATATGTCGTGCCGAATATGTAAAACTGGTCAATTAGCAAGAACTCATTTAAAATTAAGTCCTTTCTAAAATTTTCTCTTATACGTTTAAAGATATATTTTTTCATTAATATTGATATAAAAATTTATAATTTTGCACCGAAAGGAACTTAGAAAACTTACCTAACCTTATTATAACAAACGCAATTTATTTTAGCCTAACCCAACTAAATATATTTTAGATTTGTTTACAATAATTTAATACCAAACAAACACAGTGAAATATATTTTTTTCGTTAGGTTCAGAATGATTTTGGCGAAATTATGACATACACAAATTTTCACTTGTCCTATATGGCAAAATGAGCGTTGCTATTTAAGCCAAGATAGCAAGTTCTGCCTATTCGGCACGACATATATATATATATATATATATATATATATATATATATATATATATATATATATATATATATATATATATATATATATATATATATATATATATATATATATATATATATATATATATATATATATATATATATATATATATATATATATATATATATATATATATATTATCACACTGGCCGATTCCCACCAAGGCAGGGTATCCCGAAAAATAAAAACTTTCACCATCATTCACTCCATCACTGTCTTGCCAGAAGGGTGCTTTACACTACAGTTTTTAAACTGCAACATTAACACCCCTCCTTCAGAGTGCAGGCACTGTACTTCCCATCTCCAGGACTCAAGTCCGGCCTGTCGGTTTCCCTGAACCCCTTCATAAAAGTTACTTTGCTCGCACTCCAACAGCACGTCAAGTATTAAAAACCATTTGTCTCCATTCACTCCTATCAAACACGCTCACGCATGCATGCTGGAAGTCCAAGCCCCTCGAACACAAAACCTCCTTTACCCCCTCCCTCCAACCTTTCCTAGGGCGACCCCTACCCCGCCTTCCTTCCACTACAGACTGATACAATCTTGAAGTCACTCTGTTTCACTCCATTCTCTCTACATGTCCGAACCACCTCAACAACCCTTCCTCAGCCCTCTGGACAACAGTTTTGGTAATCCCGCACCTCCTCCTAACTTCCAAACTACGAATTCTCTGCATTATATTCACACAACACATTGCTCTCAGACATGACATCTCCACTGCCTCCAGCCTTCTCCTCGCTGCAGCATTCATCACCCATGCTTCACACCCATATAAGAGCGTTGGTAAAACTATACTCTCATACATTCCCCTCTTTGCCTCCAAGGACAAAGTTCTTTGTCTCCACAGACTCCTAAGTGCACCACTCACCCTTTTTCCCTCATCAATTCTATGATTCACCTCATCTTTCATAGACCCATCCGCTGACACGTCCACTCCCAAATATCTGAATACATTCACCTCCTCTATACTCTCTCCCTCCAATCTGATATCCAATCTTTCCTCACCTAATCTTTTTGTTATCCTCATAACCTTACTCTTTCCTGTATTCACTTTTAATTTTCTTCTTTTGCACACCCTACCAAATTCATCCACAAATCTCTGCAACTTCTCTTCAGAATCTCCCAAGAGCAGTGTCATCAGCAAAGAGCAACTGTGAGAACTCCCACTTTATGTGTGATTCTTTATCTTTTAACTCCACGCCTCTTGCCAAGACCCTCGCATTTACTTCTCTTACAACCCCATCTATTAATATATTAAACAACCACGGTGACATCACACATCCTTGTCTAAGGCCTACTTTTACTGGGAAATAATTTCCCTCTTTCCTACATACTCTAACTTGAGCCTCACTATCCTCATAAAAACTCTTCACTGCTTTCAGTAACCTACCTCCTACACCATACACCTGCAACATCTGCCACATTGCCCCCCTATCCACCCTGTCATACGCCTTTTCCAAATCCATAAATGCCACAAAGACCTCTTTAGCCTTATCTAAATACTGTTCACTTATATGTTTCACTGTAAACACCTGGTCCACACACCCCGTACCTTTCCTAAAGCCTCCTTGTTCATCTGCTATCCTATTCTCCGTCTTACTCTTAATTCTTTCAATAATAACTCTACCATATACTTTACCAGGTATACTCAACAGACTTATCCCCCTATAATTTTTGAACTCTCTTTTGGCCCCTTTGCCTTTATACAAAGGAACTATGCATGCTCTCTGCCAATCCCTAGGTACCTTACCCTCTTCCATACATTTATTAAATAATTGCACCAACCACTCCAAAACTATATCCCCAACTGCTTTTAACATTTCTATCTTTATCCCATCAATCCCGGCTGCCTTACCCCCTTTCATTTTACCTACTGAATCACGAACTTCCCCCACACTCACAACTGGCTCTTCCTCACCCCTACAAGAAGTTATTCCTCCTTGCCCTATACACGAAATCACAGCTTCCCTATCTTCATCAGCATTTAACAATTCCTCAAAATATTCCCTCCATCTTCCCAATACCTCTAACTCTCCATTTAATAACTCTCCTCTCCTATTTTTAACTGACAAATCCATTTGTTCTCTAGGCTTTCTT
Organism: Cherax quadricarinatus; assembly: GCF_038502225.1. NCBI lineage: Eukaryota > Metazoa > Arthropoda > Malacostraca > Decapoda > Parastacidae > Cherax > Cherax quadricarinatus. The sequence continues at coordinate 52,365,444 of NC_091297.1, forward strand.
AACTTGTTAATCTCACTCCAAAACTTTTTCTTATTTTCAACAAAATTTGTTGATAACATCTCACCCACTCTCTCATTTGCTCTCTTTTTACATTGCTTCACCACTCTCTTAACCTCTCTCTTCTTCTCCATATACTCTTCCCTCCTTGCATCACTTCTACTTTGTACAAACTTCTCATATACTAACTTTTTCTCCCTTACTACTCTCTTTACATCATCATTCCACCAATCGCTCCTCTTCCCTCCCGCACCCACTTTCCTTCTGCTGAACACTCTAACACTACATTTTTAAACCTACCCCATACCTCTTCGACCCCATTGCCTATGCTCTCATTAGCCCATCTATCCTCCAATAGCTGTTTATATCTTACCCTAACTGCCTCCTCTTTTAGTTTATAAACCTTCACCTCTCTCTTCCCTGATGCTTCTATTCTCCTTGTATCCCATCTACCTTTTACTCTCAGTGTAGCTACAACTAGAAAGTGATCTGAGATATCTGTGGCCCCTCTATAAACATGTACATCCTGAAGTCTACTCAACAGTCTTTTATCTACCAATACATAATCCAACAAACTACTGTCATTTCGCCCTACATCATATCTTGTATACTTATTTATCCTCTTTTCTTAAAATATGTATTACCTATAACTAAACCCCTTTCTATACAAAGTTCAATCAAAGGGCTCCCATTAACATTTACACCTGGCACCCCAAACTTACCTACCACACCCTCTCTAAAAGTTTCTCCTACTTTAGCATTCAGGTCCCCTACCACAATTACTCTCTCACTTGGTTCAAAGGCTCCTATACATTCACTTAACATTTCCCAAAATATCTCTCTCTCCTCTGCATTCCTCTCCAGGTGCATACACGCTTATTATGACCCACTTTTCGCATCCAACCTTTACTTTAATCCACATAATTCTTGAATTTACACATTCATATTCTCTTTTCTCCTTCCATAACTGATCATTCAACATTACTGCTACCCCTTCCTTTGCTCTAACTCTCTCAGATACTCCAGATTTAATCCCATTTATTTCCCCCCACCGAAACTCCCCTAACCCCTTCAGCTTTGTTTAGCTTAGGGCCAGGACATCCAACTTCTTTTCATTCATAACATCAGCAATCATCTGTTTCTTGTCATCCGCACTACATCCACGCATATCTATATATATATATATATATATATATATATATATATATATATATATATATATATATATATATATATATATATATATATATATATATGTATATATATATATATATATATATATATATATATATATATATATATATATGCATATATATATGTATATATATATAGTGAGGATTCTCGGCTAGTCGCAGTGTTGTTATTGTTGCAGTACCACTCCTTCGTGGTTACAATAACATAAAATACTGCTCGTGGAGGCTTGTATGAAATTAGGTCAGAGGCACCCACTCCACAGTATATCTTCGGATCAAGGTAAAACACCTATCTCTGCTGGGTGCTTGACTCTTGTAGGATTGCGTGGTCCAGTGAGTTAGAGCGTCATGTGTGATTTTCGTTCACCATGAGGAGGGCCAAACAAACATGGGTTCTAATCCTCGCCTAGTTGCAGTGTTGTTATCGATTCAGTACCACTATATATATATATATATATATATATATATATATATATATATATATATATATATATATATATATATATATATATATATATATATATATATATATATATATATATATATATATATATATATATATATATATATATATATATATATATATATATATATATATATATATATATATATATATATATATATATATATATATATATATATATATATATATATATATATATGGGTGTGAAGCATGGATGATGAATGTTGCAGCGAGGAGAAGGCTAGAGACAGTGGAGATGTCATGTCTGAGGGCAATGTGTGGTGTGAATATAATGCAGAGAATTCGTAGTTTGGAAGTTAGGAGGAGGTGCGGGATTACCAAAACTGTTGTCCAGAGGGCTGAGGAAGGGTTGTTGAGGTGGTTCGGACATGTAGAGAGAATGGAGCGAAAGAGAATGACTTCAAGAGGGTATCAGTCTGTAGTGGAAGGAAGGCGGGGTAGGGGTCGGCCTAGGAAAGGTTGGAGGGAGGGGGTAAAGGAGGTTTTGTGTGCAAGGGGCTTGGACTTCCAGCAGGCGTGCGTGAGCGTGTTTAATAGGAGTGAATGGAGACGAATGGTTTTTAATACTTGACGTGCTGTTGGAGTGTGAGCAAAGTAACATTTATGAAGGGGTTCAGGGAAACCGGCAGGCCGGACTTGAGTCCTGGAGATGGGAAGTACAGTGCCTGCACTCTGAAGGAGGGGTGTTAATGTTGCAGTTTAAAAACTGTAGTGTAAAGCACCCTTCTGGCAAGACAGTGATGGAGTGAATGATGGTGAAAGTTTTTCTTTTTCGGGCCACCCTGCCTTGGTGGGAATCGGCCAGTGTGATAATAATAATAATAATAATAATATATATATATATATATATATATATATATATATATATATATATATATATATATATATATATATATATATATATATATATATATATATATATATATATATATATATATATATATTTCAGCAATGGCCTACAAACAGTCAAGTTGGGATGGTCCCATTGCTGAAAAGTTGCTTGCTAACATGCTTAGGGATGTAACATGAGACAAAGAGACTGCTCATCTCCAAGCTGTGAGTCCACATCACTCCCTATGATTCCCTATGACTCTCCGTATTGCAGTGGCTCTCCGCCATGCTGCCCCCAATTTCCACGGAATATACGTGTTTTTTCGGCAATGTGCACGCCTTCCAATATGGTCTACATGGTCTTAACTGTTCTAAAACCAAGGATTGGTACGCAAGACACAGTGAAGTCAAGGACATCATAAAGAGAAGCCTTGCTACAGCTGGATGCCCAGCCAAGAGAGAGCCCCGATCACTAGCAACCAACAATTTTCACAACCCAACAAACCGCCGTGAGAGATCACCATCTGTCGTTGGAAGCATGGCAAGCTCTTAACATGGGACTATACCTGCGTGTTGATGCTGGCTGACACCTACATCCATCACAGTGTTGGGCAACAGAGAGGAGCTGCTGATCATAGGGAGGAGTACAAGATCGGCAGGTACAGAGACATAAGTCAACAGTATCAGTTTGTCGCAGTGGGATCAGAGACCTTGGGATCACGGGGAAATAACCGCCACACGCTTCCTTAATAAACAACTGGGTTCCAGACTCATTGAGACCACCAAAGACCCGAGGGCAGCCACTTTTATGTTCCAGCGCCTCAGTGTGGCCATCCAGAAGGAAAATGCTTGCTGTATACTTGCCTCGCGTCCAGCTTCGGAGGAGTTGAAGGAGATTCATAATCTTTGATATAATATACCATTGTTTTCATGTTTGTATTTTTTTGTCAGTGTATGCTGTCTATAAATAAAGTTCACATAGAATATAGAATATAGGGGGTGATAGGAGAAGAAAATATTCAAACAGCTCCGGGGAAAACCGAGAGTTTTCATTGAAGTACGTTTGTTTTCTTCTCTGAGCATGAGGGTCCCCAGTTCAATTCCAGAGGTAATAATAACACAGTAAACATCAGTGTAGGTCTCATTAGCTGCTCTCCAGCGACCCTCAAAATACTTGTCACATCTGTGTCATCCTCATGTCAAAATTACTCTCACCTTGATGACTTCATGCACACACACTCCTTACAAGCTTTTGCAGAAATTAATTCTCTGTTAACTGCTTGGAGCTCAGAGTCTAACAAAGAGGAGAAGGAACAGGAGGAGGAAGAAGAAGAGAAGTAGAAGGAGGAAGGAGAAGAAGAAGAGGAGGAGGAAGAGGAAGAGGAGGAGGATGTCGTGCCGGAGATGTAAAAGATAACCAATCTACTGAAGAGGTCCTCTTAGTTGCCTCTCGGTTATTTATGCTTTGATCCACGAGAGACGTTCCTCTCCAGCACCTCGTGTCACACTCCTCTGTGTCCAACACTCACACAACATCACAATCGTAAAACAGCAGTGTCGGAAATCATCAACACCGGTGTCGTAAAACACAAATGTCACACAAGTGTCACACAATACAAGTGTCACATAACAAGTGTCACACAAGTGGCATACAACACCAGGAGTACACAGTATTGCTGACAAAGCCAGCAACACTGTATAGAACACAAGAGAAGCACTACAACACAAGAGAGAGAGGCACCATAACACAAGAGAAGCACTACAACACAAGAGAGAGAGGCACCATAACACAAGAGAGGCACTACAATACAAGAGAGACACCGCAACACAAGTGAGTGCCAGGCACTGCTGAATGACTTGGCAGACAAACGAGCTTAGCAATGAGACACTCTAATCCCGTGGCTCACCCTCACCTCTCCTACTTTATCTAACTCCCTCGCCTTCTCTTACTTTCTTGGGGCCTTCACCCCTCTCCTTCCTAGCGTTCTCCCCATTTCTTGATCTCTCTCTCTTTCTCTTGTTTCTTTCTTTCTCTCCATCCACTGTGAGTTTCACTCCACAAGGACGCAGCCAGGCTTAATGTCACACCTCACTTACCTCCTACCTTCTTTAACGTAGAGTAAAGAAGATATCTCAGGAAGGGGAACTGGAAGCCTCCGGCCGCATTACTGAGTACAAGGTTACCCAGAGGATAGAAGCTATCTCCTCTCTCCCTAGTACACTGCGATGGAAGAAGAGGAAGAACATTTTTGGATTCCTGGTAAATGGTTTTCTGGTCCATGGATTCCTGGTCCATGGATTCCTGGTACATGGATTCTTGGTCTATAGATTCCAGGTCTCTGGTCCATGGAATCCTTATCCATGTATTCCTTATCCACGGATTCTTGGTCCCTGGATTATTGGCCCAAGGATTCCTGGTCCATGTAATTCTGGTCCATACATTCCTGGTTTAATTCAAAGTTTATTCTCTATACGGATTACAATGTTGATTTTACAGAAATTTGGTTATTGTGTGGTTTACATGTTGTAAAATAGTGATTACAGAGTGTACCACTAGAACGCTTAGCATGGCTAGGCATTTCGGGCAGACTTAGTTTTATTCTTAATTGTAAAATATTACAAATTATGAGGTAAGTTGGTATTATGGCTAAGTGACTAAATACTAGTTTGTGAGTTTAGCAATGTGAATGCTTTTGTTTTGGCACAGTACATAGTTTCAGTATTGGAGTATCACAGGATTCATTATTTTAGGATTGAGATTAATATTTCTGTTTATGGTCAAATGAGTGAGTGAGTGTAAGTGTGAACCACCAGGTGGTATTCGTGTAGTTAGTTGACGGGGTGTATCAGGGAGATAAGATGTTTTCTAATGGTAGTTTTGAAGGTGATGAATGTGTCTGCAGTTCTAGAGTTCTCAGGTAGGGTATTCCAGATTTTAGGGCCTTTGACATACATTGAATTTTTGTAAAGGTTTAGTCGGACACGGGGAATGTCGTAGAGATGTTTGTGTCTGGTGTTATGCCTGTGGGTTCTGTCACAACTATCAAGAAAGCGTTTTAGGTCAAGGTTGATATTAGAGTTTAAGGCCCTGTAGATGTAGATTGCACAGTAGTAAGTGTGGATGTACTGAACAGGGAGTAAGTTTAGGTCTATGAAGAGTGGGGGGGTGTGTTGCCAGGGATGGGATTTAGTGATTATTCTTACTGCAGCTTTTTGTTGGGTTATTATTGGCTTTAGGTGTGTTGCTGCAGTTGATCCCCAAGCACAAATAGCATAGGTGAGGTATGGATAAATAAGTGAGTGGTATAGTGTGAGAAGGGCATTTTGCGGCACGTAGTATCGTATCTTGGAGAGGATCCCAACCGTTTTGGATACTTTTTTGGTTATATGCTGGATATGGGTGCTGAAATTCAGGTTATTGTCAAGGTATAAGCCTAGGAATTTGCCCCCATTATTTCTGGTAATTAGCGTGTTGTCAATCTTAATGTTAATTTGTGCATCTCCTGCTCTGCTACCAAACATAATATAGTAGGTTTTGTCAGTGTTAAGCGTAAGTTTATTGGCTGTCATCCAAGTCGATATTTTGATCAGCTCCTCATTCACAATGGTATTGAGGGTGGCAAGATTAGGGTGAGAGATGACATAAGTCGTGTCGTCAGCAAAGAGAATGGGTTTCAGGTGTTGGGATATGTTTGGAAGGTCATTGATGTATATGAGGAAGAGCAGGGGACCAAGGACACTTCCCTGCGGAACTCCAGTATCAATTGGCCGTGCTGCTGATGCTGTGTCTTTAATGGTGACATACTGATACCTATTAGTAATGTAAGATTTGAAATAAGCATGTGCATGGCCTCTTATACCGTAATGATCAAGTTTGTGGAGTAGGATGTCGTGGTCTACTGTGTCAAAAGCTTTTCTTAGGTCAATAAAAATTCCTAGTGGATATTCCTTATTTTCCAATGCTGTGTACAGCAGATCTAGCATTTTCATGATTGCATCATTAGTGCTTTTATTTTTCCTGAATCCAAATTGGCAGGGGTTGAGTATGTTTTGAGCCGTTATAAATGAATACAGTCTCCTGTGCACGAGTTTCTCAAAGATTTTGGATAGCAATGGTAAGTTAGATATTGGCCTATAGTTGTTTAAGTCTGTAGGGTCACCACCTTTATGTATTGGTGTAACCCTTGCCATCTTGAGTAGTTTCGGGAAGGTGCTAGTCTCTAGTGACTTGTTAAAAAGTAATGAAATAGCATGTGAAAGGACATGGGCCGCTCGCTTGTACAGTAATGGTGGGACATGAGACAGATTCCCCGAGTTATTTTTAAGTGACTTTATAATCTCGGTGACTTCCATGGGCTCAGTTGGTGCAAGGTAGAAGAAATTAGGGAAATTCCCATCTAGGTAGTCCCCGGCATGGGCATTGGTATGTGGGATTTTACTGGCGAGATTAGATCCTATGGTTGAGAAGAAGTCGTTTATCTTGTTAGCTGTGTCAATGGGATGTAGTGGTGTTTCATTAGGTTTAGTTAGGACAATATTCTTGGTTTTTCTCAGTTTGTGGGTCCCTAGAATCTGAGAGAGTGTTTTCCAGGTCTTTTTTATATCTCCTCTAGTGTCTGTGAATCTACTGGAGTAGTATAGTTGTTTGGCTTTCTTTATTACTTTGGTGAGAGCTGACGAATAGTGTTTAAGAATATCTTTGTGTATTAAGCCCTGTCTATATTGCTTTTCATATTGGTGTTTCTTGTCAATGGATTTCAGAATGGTGCTGGTTAGCCATGGGCAACCAAGCCGTTTGTTTGTGATCTGTTTTGTTTTTATAGGACAATGTTTGTTGTATAGTCTAAGTAATTTGTTAAGAAAAATGTCTGTCCAGTCATCAATACCATTGGCCTTGGAGAATTCTGTAGGCCAGTCAACAGTCTCTAGGTCAGCTGTGAACTTCCTTACTGAGGCCTCGTCATGGAGTCTAAATGAGACTTTGTTGTATTCAAGTGGTGGTTTACTGATGTTTGTCAGGAGGAAGGTAGGGTAGTGGTCTGTAGTGCTATCTGTGATTATCCCTGATTTAAGGGGGGCTAGTATATTGGTCCATATGTGGTCTATTATGGTTGCACTTGTCTCAGTGAGCCTGGTTGGTTTAGTTATTGTTGGTATGAGAAGTGTGTTGTTCATATTGTTGATGAAGTCAGTTACAGGCTGATCATCTAGTAAGCCAAGGTTGATGTTGAAGTCTCCAGCTAAGAGAAGGTGGTGCTTATTCATTTGTCTGTTTGTTATTAGTGACTTTAATTTCTCACTGAAATTTGGGATGTTTGTGTGAGGTATCCGGTAAATGGCACCGATTGTTATAGGCGTCTTAAGGTTTTTTACAGTAAAATTAGCAATAATGTATTCCCCATATTCATCACTAAAGCAAGTGGTGCTAAGACAAGATAACTGGTTAGAGTAATAGATTGCAATACCACCCCCAACTTGGTTTGGTCTGCAGTTGTGAATTGCTGTGTATCCTGGTAGAAGGAAGATATCTATTGTGTCCTGCTTAAGCCAGGTCTCAGTAAGAATAATGCAGGAGAAGGGTGTCTTTAGTGATTCAAGGAGTGCTAAGAGGTCATCATAGTGTTTGCTTAAGGACCTGATGTTGTAGTTAAGTACTGATAGACTTTTAGCATTGTTTAGGATAATGCTGGCTTGTGATGCTGTGTAATAAAGGCAGTTACTTTCCAATAGGTTTTGATTGGGTGTCAGATTATGGAGGTTTAGATCAGGGTCAACGTGATCAATCATCTTCTAGGTTTAAATTATGGTTATTTATATCCTGAGTTGTGTGTTGCGTTCTACTACTGATATCTGCAGTGGTAGGAAGTTTGGACAAGTATATAGCTAGAGTTTTTGGTCATGTAGAGTATAGTCACTACTACACATAATGAAGTTGATGTTGTCTATGTGTTGTGCTGGAATGAACTAAAGTACAACTAAGTATAAACTAGTAATATAAAAAAACAAATTAAAAATAGAACAAGACTCTCACTTGTAATTGCACTAAGGTCTAATAATGACTTTTGTGGAGTCTATGTTTTGAGCTAGAATGAGCTATAGTACAATAGGTTTAATCTAATAATATAAAAATACAAATTAAAAATAGCACTAGTCTCTCACTAGTAATTGCACTATGGTCTAAAATAGTGAATTTGGTATTGACTATGTATTGAGTTAGAATGAGCTATGGTACAACTGAATTTAATCTAATAATATAAAAATACAAATTAAAAATAGCACCCGTCTCTCACTAGTAATTGCACTGGAGAGTTTACCTGGAGAGAGTTTTGGGGGTCAACGCCCCCGCGGCCCGGTCTGTGACAGGCCTCCTGGTGGATCAGAGCCTGATCAACCAGGCTGTTGCTGCTGGCTGCACGCAAACCAACGTACGAGCCACAGCCCGGCTGATCAGGAACTGACTTTAGGTGCTTGTCCAGTGCCAGCTTGAAGACTGCCAGGGGTCTGTTGGTAATCCCCCTTATGTGTGCTGGGAGGCAGTTGAACAGTCTCGGGCCCCTGACACTTATTGTATGGTCTCTTAACGTGCTAGTGACACCCCTGCTTTTCATTGGGGGGATGTTGCATCGTCTGCCAAGTCTTTTGCTTTCGTAGTATAACTAGGTTTAGTCTAATAATATAAAAATACAAATTACAAATAGCACCAGTCTCTCACTAGTAATTGCACTATGGTCTAGTATAGTGAATCTGGTATTGACTATGTATTGAGCTAGAATGAGCTAGAGTAAAACTGTGATTAATCTAATAATATAATAAAGGCACAAGACTCTCAATTGTAATTGCACTAAGGTCTTATATAAGTTGTTTACAAGAATTAGTGTATAATTAGATTTAAATTGACAGGATAAAATACAAAAATTATGGTAGCAAAAGAATAATAAAAAAAAAATGATAAAAATAAAAATGGCAATGACTTGGTTATAATATGCTAGTAAGATGGTAGACAGGATAATATAAAAGTTGTAGTTGAAAATACTAGGTTAAAAAAGTATGGAATAAAAATGGTCAATAAAAGAAGTTTACAATAAGTTTGATCAATATTGTTTAAAGTAAAATTGGGCAATAATAGGGATTTAGAATAAAATTGGGCAATTGAGTATTTTTTAAAGTGAGGTAGAATTATTGAAGACAAGTTATGGTTAGTTTATAAAAAAATAAGATAGAACAGTGATGTGGTAAGTTATAAAAAAGGAGATAGATTCTGTAGATATTAAATACAATTAAGACTATGAGGTAGAATGGTCGTTGAGTACAACAATGACAATTAAAAGTAGTTGGAGTATTAGAATTTTAGGGGGGCACGAATTTATGACAATATAACACTAACGGTGGACTGTGGGTATTATCTGCACTTTACTCTGATTCTGTTAGTCCAGCCTCACTTTAGGTACACTTGGTACATATACTCCCGATCCATGTACTCCTGGTCCATGTACTCCTGGTCCATGTACTCCTGGTCAGGGTAATCCTGGTTCATGTACTCCTGGTCCATGTACTCCTGGTCCATTTACTCCTGGTCCATGCACTCCTGGTCTTTGTACTCCTGGTCCATTTACTCCTGGTTCATATACTCCTGGTCTTTGTACTCCTGGTCCATGTACTCCTGACCCAGGTACTCTTGGTTCATGTGCTCCTGGTCCATGTACTCCTGTTTCGTGTACTCCTGGTCTATGTACTCCTGGTCCATTCACTCCTGATCCATGTACTCCTGGTTAAGTTACTAATGTTCCATGTACTCCTTTCCCATGTACTCCTTGTCCATGCACTTCTGGACCATGTACTCCTGGTTCATTAACTCCAAGTCCATGTACTTCTGGTCCATTTACTCCTGGTTCATGTTCTTCTGGTCCATGTACTCCTGCTCCATGTACTGCTCCATGTACTCCTGCTAAATGAACTAATGGTCCATGCACTCCTGGTTCATGTAGTGGTCCATGTACTTCTGATTCATGCACTACTGGTCCATGTTCTCCTGGTTCATGTTCTCCTGGTCCATGCATTCCTGGTCCATGTACTCATGGTTCATGTAGTGGGCCATGTACACAAGATTCATGTACTCCTGGTCCATGTACTCCTTGTTTATGTTTTCCTGGTCAATGTACTCCTTGCCCATGTACTCCTGGTTCAGGTACTCCTGGTCCATGTACTCCTCGTTCATGTACCCCTGGTCCACGTACTTCTGGTTCAGGTACTCCTGGTTCATGTACTCCTGGTTCATGTACTCCTGGTCCATGTACTCCTGCTTCATGTACCCGTTGTCCATGCACTGCTGGTTCATGTAGTTGACCATGTACTACTGGTTCATGTACTCCTGGTCCATGTACTCTTGGTCCTAGTACTTCTGGTCCATGTACTCCTGGTCCATGTGCTCATGGTCCATGTAGTGGTCCATGTACTCCTGGTCCATGTAGTGGTCAATGTACTCCTGGTTCATGTACTTCTGGTTCATGTACTCCAGGTCCATGTACTCCTGGTCCATGTACTCTTGGTCCATGTACTCCTGGTCCATGTACTCCTGGTCTATGTACTCCAGGTCCATTTACTCCTGGTCCCTTCGCTCCTGGTCCATGCACTCATGGTCCATATACTCCTGGTAAATGTACTCCTGGTCTATGTACTTCTGGTCCATGTGCTTCTGGTCCATGTACTACTGGTTTATGTACTCCTGGCCCATGTACTTCTGATCCATGTAATTCTGGTCTATGTACTCCTGGTCCATGTACTCCTGGTCTATGTACTCCTGGTCCATGTACTCCTGGTCCATGTACTCCTGGTCTATGTACTCCTGGTCCATGTGCTTCTGGTCCATGTACTCCTGGTTCATGTACTTCTGGTCTATGAACTCCTGGTCCATGTACTCCTGGTATATGTACTCCTGGTCCATGTGCTTCTGGTCTTTGTACTTCTGGTCTATGTACTCCTGGTCCATGTACTCCTGGTCTATGTACTCCTGGTCCATACGCTTCTGGTCCATGTGCTACTGGTCCATGTGCTTCTGGTCCATGTACTCCAGGTCAATGTACTCCTGGTCTATGTACTCCTGGTCCATGTGCTTCTGGTCTTTGTACTTCTGGTCTATGTACTCCTGGTCCATGTACTCCTTGTCAATGTACTCCTGGTCCATGTACTCCTGGTCTATGTACTCCTGGTCCATGTGCTTCTGGTCCATGTACTCCTGGTCCATGTACCCCTGGTCCATGTACTCCAGGTCCATGTACTCCTGGTCCATGTACTCCTGGTCCATGTACTCCTGGCCCATGTACTCCTGGTCTATGTACTCCTGGTCCATGTACTCCTGGTCCATGTACTCTTGGTCCATGTACTCCTGGCTTATGTACTCCAGGTCCATGTACCCCTGGTCCATGTACTCCTGGTCCATGTACTCTTGGTCCATGTACTCATGGTCCATGTACTCCTGGTCCATGTACCTCCTGGTCCATGTACTCCTGGTCCATGTGCACCTGGTCTATGTACTTCTGGTCCATACGCTTCTGGTCCATGTACTCCTGGTCCATGTACTCCAGGTATATGTGTTCCAGGTCCATGTACCCCTGGTCCCTATACTCCTGGTCCATGTACTCTTGGTCCATGTACTTCTGGTCTATGTACTCCTGGTCCATGTACTCCTGGTCCATGTACTCCTGCTCCATGTACTCCTGGTCTATGTACTCCTGGTCCATGTGCTTCTGGTCCATGTACTCCTGGTCCATGTACTCCTGTCCATGCACTCCTGGTCCATGTACTCCTGGTCCATGCACTCCTGGTCCATGTACTCCTGGCCCATGTACTCCTGGTCCATGTACTCCTGGTCCATGTACTACTGGCCCATGTACTCCTGGCCTATGTACTCCTGGTCTATGTACTCCTGGTCAATGTACTCTTGGTCCATGTACTCCTGGCCCATGTACTCCTGGCCCATGTACTCCTGGTCCACGTACTCCTGCTCCATGTACTCCTGGCCCATGTACTCCTGGTCCATGTACAACTGGTCTATATACTCCTGGTTCATGTACTCCTGGTCTATGTACTCCTGGTCTATGTACTACTGGTTTAAGTACTCCTGGTCCATGTACTCCTGGTTTATGTACTCCCAGTCCATGTACTTCTGGTCTATATACTTCTGGTCTATGTACTCCTGGTCCATGTACTCCTGGTCTATGTACTCCTGGTCCATACGCTTCTGGTCCATGTGCTACTGGTCCATGTGCTTCTGGTCCATGTACTCCAGGTCAATGTACTCCTGGTCTATGTACTCCTGGTCCATGTGCTTCTGGTCTTTGTACTTCTGGTCTATGTACTCCTGGTCCATGTACTCCTTGTCAATGTACTCCTGGTCCATGTACTCCTGGTCTATGTACTCCTGGTCCATGTGCTTCTGGTCCATGTACTCCTGGTCCATGTACCCCTGGTCCATGTACTCCAGGTCCATGTACTCCTGGTCCATGTACTCCTGGTCCATGTACTCCTGGCCCATGTACTCCTGGTCCATGTACTATTGGTCCATGTACTCCTGGCCCATGTACTCCTGGTCTATGTACTCCTGGTCCATGTACTCCTGGTCCATGTACTCTTGGTCCATGTACTCCTGGCTTATGTACTCCAGGTCCATGTACCCCTGGTCCATGTACTCCTGGTCCATGTACTCTTGGTCCATGTACTCATGGTCCATGTACTCCTGGTCCATGTACTCCTGGTCCATGTACTCCTGGTCCATGTGCACCTGGTCTATGTACTTCTGGTCCATACGCTTCTGGTCCATGTACCCCTGGTCCATGTACTCCAGGTATATGTGTTCCAGGTCCATGTACCCCTGGTCCCTGTACTCCTGGTCCATGTACTCTTGGTCCATGTACTTCTGGTCTATGTACTCCTGGTCCATGTACTCCTGGTCCATGTACTCCTGCTCCATGTACTCCTGGTCTATGTACTCCTGGTCCATGTGCTTCTGGTCCATGTACTCCTGGTCCATGTACTCCTGTCCATGCACTCCTGGTCCATGTACTCCTGGTCCATGCACTCCTGGTCCATGTACTCATGGCCCATGTACTCCTGGTCCATGTACTCCTGGTCCATGTACTACTGGCCCATGTACTCCTGGCCTATGTACTCCTGGTCTATGTACTCCTGGTCAATGTACTCTTGGTCCATGTACTCCTGGACCATGTACTCCTGGCCCATGTACTCCTGGTCCACGTACTCCTGCTCCATGTACTCCTGGCCCATGTACTCCTGGTCCATGTACAACTGGTCTATATACTCCTGGTTCATGTACTCCTGGTCTATGTACTCCTGGTCTATGTACTACTGGTTTAAGTACTCCTGGTCCATGTACTTCTGATCCATGTACTTCTGGTCTATGTACACCTGGTCCATGTACTCCTGGTCTATGTACTCCTGGTCCATGTACTCCTGGTCCATGTACTCCTGGTCAATGTACTCCTGGTCCATGTGCTTCTGGTCCATGTACTCCTGGTCCATGTACTTCTGGTCTATGAACTCCTGGTCCATGTACTCCTGGTATATGTACTCCTGGTCCATGTACTTCTGGTCTATATACTTCTGGTCTATGTACTCCTGGTCCATGTACTCCTGGTCTATGTACTACTGGTCCATACGCTTCAGGTCCATGTACTCCTGGTCCATGTACTCCTGGTCTACGTACTCCTGGTCCATGTACTCCTGGTCCATGTACAACTGGTCTATATACTCCTGGTTCATGTACTCCTGGTCTATGTACTCCTGGTCTATGTACTACTGGTTTAAGTACTCCTGGTCCATGTACTTCTGATCCATGTACTTCTGGTCTATGTACACCTGGTCCATGTACTCCTGGTCTATGTACTCCTGGTCCATGTACTCCTGGTCCATGTACTCCTGGTCCATGTACTCCTGGTCTATGTACTCCTGGTTCATGTGCTTCTGGTCCATGTACTCCTGGTCCATGTACTCCTGGTCCATGTACTCCTGGTCCATGTACTCCTGGTCTATGTACTCCTGGTCCATGTACTCCTGGTCCATGTACTCCTGGTCCATGTACTCCTGGTCTATGTACTCCTGGTTCATGTGCTTCTGGTCCATGTACTCCTGGTCCATGTACTCCTGGTCCATGTACTCCTGGTCCATGTACTCCTGGTCCATGTACTCCTGGTCCATGTACTCCTGGTCCATGTACTCATGGTCAATGTACTCCTGGTCCATGTACTCCTGGTCCATGTACTCCTGGTCCATGTACTTCTGGCCCATGTACTCCTGGTCTATGTACTCCTGGTCCATGTACTCCTGGTCCATATACTCTTGGTCCATGTACTCATGGTCGATGTACTCCTGGTCCATGTACTCCTGGTCCATGTACTCCTGGTCCATGTACTCCTGGTCTATGTACTCCTGGTCCATACGCTTCTAGTCCATGTACTCCTGGTCCATGTACTCCTGGTCTATGTACTCCTGGCCCATGTGCTTCTGGTCTATGTACTTCTGGTCTATGTAGTCCTGGTACATGTACTCCTGGTCCATGTACTCATGGTCCATGTACACCTGGTCTATGTACTTTTGGTCCATGTGCGACTGGTCCATGTACTCCTGGTCCATGTACTCCAGGTCCATGTACTCCTGGCCCGTGTACTCCTGGTCCATGTACTCCTGGTCCATGTACTCCTGGTCCGTGTACTTCTGGCCCATGTACTCCTGGTCTATGTACTCCTGGTCCATGTACTCCTGGTCCATGTACTCTTGGTCCATGTACTCATGGTCGATGTACTCCTGGTCCATGTACTCCAGGTCCATGTACTCCTCGTCCATGTACACCTGGTCTATGTACTCCTGGTCCATACGCTTCTAGTCCATGTACTCCTGGTCCATGTACTCCTGGTCTATGTACTCCTGGCCCATGTGCTTCTGGTCTATGTACTTCTGGTCTATGTACTCCTGGTACATGTACTCCTGGTCCATGTACTCATGATCCATGTACAGCTGGTCTATGTACTTTTGGTCCATGTGCGTCTGGTCCATGTACTCCTGGTCCATGTACTCCTGGTCCATGTACTCCTGGTCCATGTACTCCTGGTCCATGTACTCCTGGTCCATGTACTCCTGGCCCGTGTACACCTGGTCCATGTACTCCTGGTCCATGTACTCCTGGCCATGTACTCCTGGTCTATGTACTCCTAATCCAGGTACTCCTGGTCCATGTACTCTTGGTCCATGTACTCCTGGCCCATGTACTCCTGGTCCATGTACCCCTGGTCCATGTACTCCTGGTCCATGTACTCTTGGTCCATGTACTCATGGTCCATGTACTCCTGGTCCATGTACTCCTGGTCCATGTACTCCTGGTCCATGTACTCCTGGTCCATGTACTTCTGGCCCATGTACTCCTGGTCCATGTATTCCTGGTCCATGTACTCCTGGCCCATGTACTCCTGGTCCATGTACTCCTGGTCCATGTACTCCTGGTCCATGTACCCTTGGTCCATGTACTCCTGGCCCATGTACTCCTGGTCCATGTACTCATGGTCCATGTACTCCTGGTTCATGTACTCTTGGTCCATGTACTCCTGGTCCATGTACTCCTGGTATATGTACTCCTGGTCCATGTACTCCTGGTCCATGTACTCCTGGCCCATGTACTCCTGGTTCATGTACTCTTGGTCCATGTACTCCTGGTCCATGTACTCCTGGTCCATGTACTCCTGGCCATGTACTCCTGGTCTATGTACTCCTGATCCAGGTACTCCTGGTCCATGTACTCTTGGTCCATGTACTCCTGGCCCATGTTCTCCTGGTCCATGTACCCCTGGTCCATGTACTCCTGGTCCATGTACTCTTGGTCCATGTACTCATGGTCCATGTACTCCTGGTCCATGTACTCCTGGTCCATGTACTCCTGGTCCATGTACTCCTGGTCCATGTACTTCTGGCCCATATACTCCTGGTCCATGTATTCCTTGTCCATGTACTCCTGGCCCATGTACTCCTGGTCCATGTACTCCTGGTCCATGTACTCCTGGTCCATGTACCCTTGGTCCATGTACTCCTGGCCCATGTACTCCTGGTCCATGTACTCATGGTCCATGTACTCCTGGTTCATGTACTCTTGGTCCATGTACTCCTGGTCCATGTACTCCTGGTATATGTACTCCTGGTCCATGTACTCCTGGTCCATGTACTCCTGGCCCATGTACTCCTGGTTCATGTACTCTTGGTCCATGTACTCCTGGTCAATGTACTCCTGGTCCATGTACTCCTGGTCCATGTACTCCTGGTCCATGTACTCCTGGTCCATGTACTCCTGGTCCATGTACTTCTGGTCCATGTACTCCTGGTCCATGTACTCTTGGTCCATGTACTCCTGGTCCATGTACTCCTGGTCCATGTGCTTCTGGTCCATGTACTCCTGGCCCATGCACTCCTGGTCCATGTACTCTTGGTCCATGTACTCCTGGTCCATGTACTCCTGGTCCATGTGCTTCTGGTCCATGTACTCCTGGCCCATGTCCTCCTGGCCCATGTACTCCTGGCCCATGTACTCCTGGCCCATGTACTCCTGGTCCGTGTACTCTTGGTCCATGTACTCCTGGTCTATGTACTCCTGGTCCATGTGCTTCTGGTCCATGTACTCCTGGTCCATGTACTCCTGTCCATGCACTCCTGGTCCATGTACTCCTGGTCCATGCACTCCTGGTCCATGTACTCCTGGCCCATGTACTCCTGGTCCATGTACTCCTGGTCCATGTACTACTGGCCCATGTACTCCTGGCCTATGTACTCCTGGTCTATGTACTCCTGGTCAATGTACTCTTGGTCCATGTACTCCTGGCCCATGTACTCCTGGCCCATGTACTCCTGGTCCACGTACTCCTGCTCCATGTACTCCTGGCCCATGTACTCCTGGCCCATGTACTCCTGGTCCATGTACTCCTGGTCCATGTACTCCTGGCCCATGTACTCCTGGCCCATCTCCATGTACTCCTGGTCCTCCTGGTCATATGTACTCCTGGCCCATGTACTCCTGGTCCATGTACTCCTGGCCCATGTACTCCTGGCCCTCCTGGCCCATGTACTCCTGGTCCTCCTGGCCCATGTACTCCTGGTCCATGTACTTCCTGGCCCATGTACTCCTGGTCCATGTACTCCTTGTCAATGTACTCCTGGTCCATGTACTCCTGGTCCATGTACTCCTGGTCCATGTACTCCTGGTCCATGTACTCCTGGTCCATGTACTAGTGGCCCATGTACTCCTGGCCCATGTACTCCTGGTCCATGTACTCCTGGCCCATGTACTCCTGGCCCATGTACTCCTGGCCCATGTACTCCTTGCCCATGTACTCCTGGCCCATGTACTCCTGGCCCATGTACTCCTGGCCCATGTACTCCTGGCCCATGTATGCTTTTGGTCCATGTACTCCTGGCCCATGTACTCCTGGTCCATGTACTCCTGGTCCATGTACTCCTGGTCCATGTACTCCTGGTCCATGTACTCTTGGTCCATGTACTCCTGGTCCATGTACTCCTGGTCCATGTACTCCTGGTCCATGTACACCTGGTTCATGTACTCTTGTCCACTCCTGGTCCATGTACTCCTGGTATATGTACTCCTGGTCCATGTACTCCTGGTCCATGTACTCCTGGCCCATGTACTCCTGGTTCATGTACTCTTGGTCCATGTACTCCTGGTCCATGTACTCCTGGTCCATGTATTCCTGGTCCATGTACTCCTGGTCTCATGTA
>NC_091297.1:52393731-52398731 GCF_038502225.1 Cherax quadricarinatus
ATGATCACGATGATGATAACGTTGGTGATAAGATTGGTGATGATGATGATTGTGACGATGATGATAACGATGATAATGATAACGTTGGTGGTGGTGATGACGGTGATGATAATGATAACGATGACGTTGGTGATGATGTTAAAGTTGGTGATGATGATGATGAAGATGATGACTATGATGATGACAATAATGATGACACAAACTCACAGAAACACACAAAAACACACAAGAATATACATACACATTCACACACACACACACACACACTCACACACACACATACACCCATACACACATCCCCCATCTCTCCCCTCTCCCATCTCTCCCCTCTCCCATCTCTCCCCTCTAACATCTCTCCCTTCTAACATCTCTCCGCTCTAACAACTCTCCCCTCTAACATCTCTCCTCCTCTCAATATGTCTCCCCTCTCCCATTTCCCATCTCTCTCCCCTCTCTCTCCCCTCCTCCCCTCTCTCTCCCCCTTCTCCCCAGTCTCTCCTCCTGTCTCTCCCCTCTCTTCTCTCTCTCTCTCGATCTCCCTTTTCCCTTCTCACTCTTTCCCTCTCTCTCTTCCATCTCCCCCCATCTCTCCCCGTTTTCCCCGGTCTCTCCTCATCTCTCCCCTCTCTTTGCTCCCTCTTTCCTCCTCTCTCTCTTCCATCTCCCCCATCTCTCCCACTTCTCTGTCTCTCCTCCTCTCTCTCTCTCTCTCTCTCCCTTTTCCCTTCTCACTCTCCCCCTCTCTTTCTCTTCTTTTACCTTTCCTTTCTATCACTTTATGTCTATCTCTCACTCTTTTGACTTTCAAAAAAAAAAAAAAAAAAAAAGGGAAGAAATGGGAAAAAAGAAGGAGAAAAAACAGAAAAAATGGTGGGTAGTGGAAGGAACCAGGGATCAGATGAGAATGGTTCTGGTAGGGAGGATTGGATGGAGGAGCAGTGGAAAAGGATGGAACAAGAGTGGGAGAGAAAATTAGGAAAGCTTTCTGAAAAAAATGGAGACAGAGCTTTCTGTGAAATTAGAAAAGAGGTTGGAGAAGGAGAAGAAGAATTGGGAGGCACAAGTCGAAACTGTAGTAGCCAGGATAAGGGTCCTAGAAGACGAGGTAAACAGGCTGAAGGGAGTTACAGGGGCAGTGACCAGAGAAGACACAGCATATGAAGCTCAAAGGCCAAACAGGAAAGAGATATGAATTATGCTAAGGTCATATCAGCCTGCCAAGAAGGGCCAAGGAGTGAAAGGGGAAAGCAGCTGGGTGCAGATGGAGAGGGTGATAGGTCAAATGCAGAGGCACAACCATGCTACCAAAAGCCACTGGAAGAAACATTGGAGAAAATGACCATGTACAGACAGGAACCAGAGTCACAGAGTGAGAGGCAATGGGAGGAGGAAAGGGCAAAATCAGTGTTTATCCATGGGCTTCAGGAGAGAGAGGAAAGGACACACACTGATAGATGGCAGGCAGAAAGAAAGGAGATTGAGAACATCATCGCGGACATAGATGAAAAAGACATAAACGAGATTGTAAATTTTCAGAGAATCATTGGGGGGGGGTACTTGAATGGGAGAAAACGACCGATCAAGCTGATTTTCAGGACAGGAACAGTGTGGAACAGGATCCTCCAAGAGAAACCACGGTTGAAGTACTCGGAAGAGTACAAGAGGGTGTTCCTAGACAGAGACAGAACACAAACAGAATGACAGCAGCTGAGGGAGAGAACAAAAATGCGAAAGGAGCTAGGAAAGGAGACAAGGACGGAACCAGCAGAGGTCAATCAGAGCAGGACAGAGCAGCAAGGGCAAGCACACACAGAACCATCCTCAGAACCCCACAACCTATCACACCATCCCAACACAAACTACAATCCATACCCACAGCTTCCACTCAAAACCCAGCTATAGAATCCCACAGTCTCCCACCCACAGGTCCCCCCCCTCAGAGGCCCCCAAACCACAGTGTTGGAGAGGAAACTGAAGGTATGGTACACAAACGCTGAAGGAATAACAAATAAGTGGGAGGAGTGGCATGAAAGAGTCGAAGAGGCATCACCGGACATCATAGCTCTCACAGAAACCAAGCTTAAAGGTATGATAACAGATGCCATCTTTCCAACGGGATACCAGATCCTGAGGAAAGACAGAGGGAACAGGGAGGGGTGGAGAGTGGCACTGTTGATCAAAAACCGATGGAATTTTGAAGAGCTTGAGAGAGGAGACAGCGAAGAAGCAAGTGATTACACAGTGGGAACGGTTCACTCTAGAGGTCCCAAAGTGGTAATTGCAGTGATGTATAACCCACCACAGAACAGCAGGAGGCAAAGGCAAGAGTATGATGAGAGCAATAGAGCGATGGTTGACACACTGGCTGCAGTGGCCAGAAGAGCTCATGTATACAGGGCAAAGCTCCTGATCATGGGTGACTTTAACCACAAGGAAATCGATTGGGAGAACTTGGAACCACATGGGGGCCAAGATACATAGACGGCAAAGATGATGGAGGTGGCACTGGAAAACTTCATGTACCAATGCGTAAGGGACACTAAAAGAGAGAGAGGAGAGGATGAACCAGCAAGACTGGACCTAGTATTCACCTTGAGTAGTGCAGATATTGAGGACATCACATATGAAAGACCCCTTGAGGCCAGCGATCATGTGGTTTTAAGATTTGAATACACAGTAGAGCTACAAGTGGAGGGGGAAGCAGGAAGGTCAGGGCAAATGAAGCCAACCTATAAGAATGGGGACTACATGGGAATGAGGAACTTCCTGAACGGGGTTCAGTGGGACAGAGAACTGGCTGGGAAGCCAGTTAATGAGATGATGGAATATGTAACAACAATGGGCAAGGAGGCTGATGAGAGGTTTGTGCTCAAGGGTAACAGGAATAATGAAAAAGCTTGGATGAGCACATGGTTCACCCAAAGGTGCAGGGAGGCAAAAACCAAGTGTGCTAGGGAATGGAAGAAATACAGAAGGCAAAGGACCCAGAAGAATAAGGAGAGCAGTCGTAGAGCCTGAAATGAATTTGCAAAGATAAGGAGGGAGGCCCAACGACAATATGAAACCGACATAGCAGCAAAAGCAAAATATGACCCGAAGCTGTTATACAGCCACATCAGGAGGAAAACAACAGTCAAGGACCAGGTAATCAGGCTAAGGAAGGAAGGAGGAGAGACAACAAGAAATGACCATCAAGTATGTGAGAAACTCAACAAGAGATTCAAAGAAGTGTTCACAGAGGAGACAGAAGGGGCTCCAGAAAGACGGCGAGGCTGGGTACACCACCAAGTGCTGGACACAGTACACACAACCGAGAAAGAAGTGAAAAGGCTTCTGAGTGAGCTAAATACCTCGAAGGCAATGAGGCCGGATAACATCTCTCCATGGGTCCTGAGATAGGGGGCAGAGGTGCTATGCGTACCCCTAACAACAATATTCAATACATCTATTGAAACAGGGAGATTACCTGAGACATGGAAGACAGCAAATGTAGTCCCAATCTTTAAAAAAAGGAGACAGACATGAAGCACTACACTACAGACCAGTGTCACTGACATGTATAGTAAGCAAAGTCATGGAGAAGATTATCAGGAGAAGAGTGGTGGAACACCTAGAAAGGAATGATCTCATCAACAGCAGCCAACATGGTTTCAGGGACGGGAAATCCTGTGTCACAATCCTACTGGAGTTCTATGGCATGGTGACAGCAGTAAGACAAGAGAGAGAGAGGGATGGGTGGATTGCATTTTCTTGGACTGCAAGAAGGCGTTTGACACAGTTCCACACAAGAGATTAGTGCAAAAACTGGAGGACCAAGCAGGGATAACAGGGAAGGCACTACAATGGATCAGGGAATACGTGTCAGGAAGACAGCAGCGACTCATGGTACGTGGCGAGGTGTCAGTGAGGGCACCTGTGACCAGCGGGGTCCCAAAGGGGTCAGTCCTAGGACCAGTGCTGTTTCTGGTATTTGTGAACGACATGACGGAAGGAATAGACTCCGAAGTGTCCCTGTTTGTAGATGACGTGAAATCGATAAGAAGAATTCATTCGATCGAAGACCAGGCAGAACTACAAAGGGATCTGGACAGGCTGCAGACCTGGTCCAGCAAATGGCTAATGGAGTTCAACCCCACCAAGTGCTAAGTCATGAAGATTGGGGAAGGGCAAAGAAGACCGCAGACGGAGTACAGTCTAGGGGGCCAGAGACTACAAACCTCACTCAAGGAAAAAGATCTAGGGGTGAGTATAACACCAGCCACTTCTTCTGAAGCGCACATCTACCAAATAATGGCTGCAGCATATGGGCGCCTAGCAAACCTCAGAACAGCATTCCGACATTTTAATAAGGAATCGTTCAGGACCCTGTACACCGTGTACGTTAGGCCCATATTGGAGTATGCGGCACCAGTTTGGAACCCACACCTAGCCAAGCACGTAAAGAAAATAGAGAAAGTGCAAAGGTTTGCAACAAGACTAGTCCAAGAGCTAAGAGGTATGTAATACGAGGAGAAGTTAAGGGAAATCAACCTGACGACACTGGAGGACAGGACAGATAGGGATGACATGATAACGACATACAAAATACTGAGAAGAATTGACAAGGTGGACAAAGACAGGATGTTCCAATGATGGGACACAGCAACAAGGGGACACAGTTGGAAGTTGAAGACACAGATGAATCACAGGGATGTTAGGAAGTATTTCTTCAGCCACAGAGTAGTCAGGAAGTGGAATAGTTTGGGAAGCGATGTAGTGGAGGCAGGATCCATACATAGCTTTAAGCAGAGGTATGGTAAAGCTCACGGTTCATTGAGAGTGACCTAGTAGCGATCAGTGAAGAGGCGGGGCCAGGAGCTTGGACTCGACCCCTGCAACCTCAACTAGGTGAGAACTAAGTGAGTACACACACACACACACACACACACACACACATAGACACACACACACACACACACACACATACACGCACATGCACACAAACACACACACACACACAC
>NC_091297.1:52408731-52466231 GCF_038502225.1 Cherax quadricarinatus
TCCTGCGTAATCCTCATCCGATTTAATTCTCCTAATTAACTTCACATCTTCTACAAACAGGTATACTTTTGAGACTATCCATTACGTCAGGTCATTCATATATACCAAAAACAGAACAGGTCCTAGGACTGACTTCTTTGGAACCCCACTCGTCACAGGCTCCCACTCAGACACCTCATTACGTAATATGACTCGTTGTTGTCTCCCTATCAGGTATTCTCTGATCAGTTTCAGTGCCTTTCGTCTTATGCGTGCCTGACCCTCTAGCTTTTGCACTAATCTCTTTTGAGAAACTGTGTCGAAGTCCTTCTTGAAGTCGAAGAAAATGCAATCTTTCTTTCATTACCTTGTCATGAAACTCCAGTAGGTTTGTGACACACAATTTCCCTTCTCTGAAACCGTGCTGGTTGTCATTTATAAGCTGGTTCCTTTTTAGGCGCTCCACCATTCTCCTCCTGATAATCTTCTCCATGACTTTGTATACATATCAGTGACACTAGTCTGTAGTATAATGCTGCGTGTTTATCTCCTTTTTTAAATATTTGTACTTCATTTGTTGTCTTCCATACCTCAGGTAGTCGCCCTGTTTCGATAGATGTGCTTAATATTGATGTTAGTGGTATACAGAGCGCTGCTGCTCCCTCTCTCTGGATCTATGGAGAGATGTTATGCGGTCCCATCGCCTTTGAGGTATCTAGTTCGCTTAGCAGCCTCTTCACCTCATCTTCGGTTGTAAGTCATATGTCCAACACTTGATGGGATACCCCACCTCTCCGTCTTTCAAAAGTCCCATCTGTCTCTTCTGTGAATACTACTTTGGATCTCATGTTGAGCTGCTCATATACTTCTTGGTCGTTTCTCATGATCTCTCCTTCCTTCCTTCCTTCCTCAGACTCATTACCTGGTCCTTGACTGTTGGTTTCCTCCTGATGTGACTGTTCAACAGCTTCGTGTCGGATTTGGGTTTCTCTGGTTTCATTTTAGTATTGTCTCTGCGCCACACTCCTTACCTGAGCATATTTAATTCTGGCTCTACTATTGCTGTGTGGGTGCACTCACCTATTAGTACTCACCTAATTGTGGTTGTATGGGTGGAGACATAGCTCCTGGGCCTACCTCTTCACTGTGTGTGTGTGTGTGTGTGTGTGTGTGTGTGTGTGTGTGTGTGTGCGTATGTGTGTGTGTGTGTGTGCGTGTGTGTGTGTGTGTGTGTGTGAGAGAGAGAGAGAGAGAGAGAGAGAGAGAGAGAGAGAGAGAGAGAGAGAGAGAGAGAGAGAGTGCTTTAGTGTGTGTGCATAACACCTTCCCTATTCAGCCCTCTCCCTGCCTGCCTCCCTGCCTGCCTCTCTGCCTGCCTGCCTGCCTGCCTCCCTGCCTGCCTCCCTGCCTGCCTCCCTGCCTGCCTGCCTGCCTGCCTCCCTGCCTGCCTCCCTGCCTGCCTGCCTCCCTGCCTGCCTCCCTGTCTCCCTGCCTGCCTCCCTGCCTGCCTGCCTGCCTGCCTGCCTCCCTGCCTGCCTCCCTGCCTGCCTGCCTCCCTGCCTGCCTCCCTGCCTGCCTCCCTGCCTGCCTCCTTGCCTCCCTGCCTCCCTGCCTGTCTCCCTGCCTGCCTCCCTGCCTGCCTGCCTCCCTGCCTCCCTGCCTTCCTGCCTCCCGTCCGTTCCTCCCTCCCTCCTCACCCCCCTTCCCCTCCCTCCTTCACTCAAACACCGACACCCTCTCCAAAGCCCTGATCCTCTGCTTGATCCAAAGGATCGAGGACCCCTCTCCTGTCTTTTACATCCCTCGCACCATCCACCAGCAGAGATCCTTAATTCATGCGCCTATGCAAGGGAGGGTAGTCTGCTGAATCCTTCCTCCCCCCTCAACCCCCACCTTCCCATACCCCTTCAACCCCCATGTTACAAAAAGGGGATATCTCTTAAGTATAGACATCTCTGGAGAATACAAGAAGGTCTGGCACTGTAGCATTCAGCCTGTTTCTAGGTTTTTGTAATAAGTAGTCGATAGTCTGGTCCAGTTATCCTTTAAAATTCTGATAATTTTTAAAAGCACTTTCGGATTGCAACTGATAGGATACTAACTAACGAAATAAAAATTGAAATGTTTATTAACAAAGTTGTCTAGGAGGACAAAATCAAAGTAAATGAATTGATATAATTTAGGATACGAGCTTCTATATATCTCTCGTGGTGGAAAGAGAATTGGTTCATATAGTAATATGGTGCTAAGGAAACATTTCATAAGATTATAACTCTGAAGTGCCGTCTGGTACGTTAACATCAATTATATAGGAGCGTGTGTGTGAGAATGTATGTGCTCAAAGTTGTTCGTTATGTCTCAATAAGACTAGACTCGATTTAAGACTTAAACAGTGACTGATTAAACGTCTTCAGATAATTTATCTTTTTGATCTACAGGGCAATCCAAACATCTTTCCTGGACAATAAGACGAACGAATCGCCGAACAAAAATAACAATAACGTAACAAGAAGCAGCACAGCGTCACGAACAAGGAGACACAATAACTGCTCTAACTGGGGATCATCAGCAGATCATCAATAAATTCATAAAACTCTCTTAATACTGAATCTAGGTTCAGCATAACCAAATTCCCGACTACGACGGTGCGTAGATACCACAAAATATGTCAGAAGCTTCAGCTTGGGACCTGTACAACATACAACCTCAGCGAAACTTCAAAAATCACTAAGTCTGAACTATGTTTTGTTACATAGGGTTACGAAAAGTATGTTTCGACTCATCACCGAAACCATAATCTACCAAAACAGAGTCTAAATAACTAGCAAAGAGCTAGAGACAAGGGAGACGGATAGAGAGATGCTGGTCGAACAAGGACCAGCAGAGGAGAGAGAATGATTTCTCAACAACAGGCCGCACATCAGGTGTGATCAAGTTACTCTCCTGTGTTACCCAGGTACGGTACTAGGTACAACTGGACACAAACAAGCGAGTGATAGTTAGCAAGGTAGTTTGCCAATGCGAACAATCAACCACAACTCTCAAACAGTGAGCACAGTCAAGTGTAAATGTTACATCCTACCTAATGACATAGATAAGTCAAATAATAATATAAAGCACGATATTTTCATTTTAGTTAATAATGAAAAATTGACAATATACATCAAATGTACATTATATACA
Source organism: Cherax quadricarinatus (assembly GCF_038502225.1). NCBI lineage: Eukaryota > Metazoa > Arthropoda > Malacostraca > Decapoda > Parastacidae > Cherax > Cherax quadricarinatus. The sequence goes on from NC_091297.1 coordinate 52,411,894, forward strand.
GTGGAGGCACAATGACCCACCTTCCCCTCCAAGTTCTTCTGGCACCAAACAGGTGAGTAGTGTACCTCCGAGGGATAAGTGATAGAATAATATAGTTGCAATAGAGAAACGATAAATGACAAGAGATTGGAAGATGAACGAAAGACCATTGTGATAACTTCCGATGTAATGAAGGAAGAGGAGTGACAGCAGATGTAATACTTGACGAGGGTATAACATAGTGAGACGAGAGAGAGAGAGAGAGAGAGAGAGAGAGAGAGAGAGAGAGCGAGAGAGAGAGAGAGAGGAGAGGAGAGAGAGAGAGAGAGAGAGAGAGAGAGAAAGAGAGAGAGAGAGAGAGAGAGAGAGAGAGAGAGAGAGAGAGAGAGAGAGAGAGAGAGAGCGAGAGAGAGAGAGAGAGAGAGACAGAGAGAGAGAGAGAGAGAGAGAGAGAGAGAGAGAGAGAGAGAGAGAGAGAGAGAGAGAGAGAGAGAGAGAGACAGAGACAGAGACAGAAAGAGACAGAGAGACAGACACACACTCGCACACATACACACTCACACACACACACACACACACACACACATACACACACACACACACACACACACACGCACACATAAACACACACGTACACACACAATCCCACAAACACACACACACAAACATACAAACACACACATACACACACAGCATTCCGACATCTTAATAAGGAATCATTCAGGACCCTGTACACCGTGTACGTTAGGCCCATATTGGAGTATGCGGCACCAGTTTGGAACCCACACCTAGCCAAGCACGTGAAGAAACTAGAGAAAGTGCAAAGGTTTGCAACAAGACTAGTTCCAGAGCTAAGAGGTATGTCCTACGAGGAGAGGTAAAGGGAAATCAACCTGACGACACTGGAGGACAGGAGAGATAAGGGGGACATGATAACGACATACAAAATACTGAGAGGAATTGACAAGGTGAACAAAGACAGGATGTTCCAGAGATGGGACACAGCACCAAAGGGACACAGTTGAAAGTTGAAGACACAGATGAATCACAGGGATGTTAGGAAATATTTCTTCAGCCACAGAGTAGTCAGTAAGTGGAATAGTTTGGGAAGCGATGTAGTGGAGGCAGGATCCATACATAGCTTTAAGCAGAGGTATGATGAAGCTCACGGTTCAAGGGGAGTTACCTAGTAGCGACCAGCGAAGAGGCGGGGCCAGGAGCTTGGACTCGACCCCTGCAACCTCAACTAGGTGAGTACAACTAGATGAGTACAAACACACACACAAAAGCACACATACACAAACATACAAACACACACATGCACACAAACGCACGCACACGCACACACACACACACACACACACACACACACACACACACACACACACACACACACACACACACACACACACACACACACACACACACACACACTACAAGAAAGGGGACTACACAGGAATGAGGAACTTCCTGAATATGGTTCAGTGGGACAGAGAACTGGCAGGGAAGCCAGTTAATGAGATGATGGAATATGTAGCAACAAAATGCAAGGAGGCTGAGGAGAGGTTCTTACCCAAGGTTAACAGGAATAATGAAAAAGCCATGATGAGCCCATGGTTTACCCAAAGGTACAGGGAGGCAAAAACCAAGTGTGCTAGGGAATGGAAGAAATATAGAAGGCGAAGGACCCAGGAGAATAAGGAGAGCAGTCGTAGAGCCAGAAACGAATATGCACAGATAAGAAGGGAGGCTCAAAGACAATATGAAAACGACATAGCAGCAAAAGCCAAATCTGACCCGAAACTGTTGTACAGCCACATCAGGAGGAAAACAACAGTCAAGGACCAGGTAATCAGGCTAAGGAAGGAAGGAGGAGAGACAACTAGAAATGACCGTGAAGTATGTGAGGAACTCAACAAGAGATTCAAAGAAGTGTTCACTGAGGAGACAGAAGGGGCTCCAGAAAGACGGAGAGGTGGGGCACACCACCATGTGCTGGACACAGTGCACACAACCGAGGAAGAAGTGAAGAGGCTTCTGAGTGAGCTAGATACCTCAAAGGCAATGGGGCCAGATAACATCTCCCCATGGGTATTGAGAGAGGGAGCAGAGGCGCTATGTGTACCCCTAACAACAATATTCAATACATCTATCAAAACAGGGAGATTGTCTGAGGCATGGAAGACAGCAAATGTAGTCCCAATCTTTAAAAAAGGAGACAGACATGAAGCATTAAACTACAGACCAGTGTCACTGACATGTATAGTATGCAAAATCATGGAGAAGATAATCAGGAGAAGAGTGGTGGAACACCTAGAAAGGAACGATCTCATCAACAGCAGCCAACATGGTTTCAGGGACGGGAAATCCTGTGTCACAAACCTACTGGAGTTCTATGACATGGTGACAGCAGTAAGACAAGACAGACAGGGGTGGGTGGATTGCATTTTCTTGGACTGCAAGAAGGCGTTTGACACAGTTCCACACAAAAGATTGGTGCAAAAACTGGAGGACCAAGCAGGGATAACAGGGAAGGCACTACAATGGATCAGGGAATACTTGTCAGGAAGACAGGAGCGAGTCATGGTACGTGGCGAGGTGTCAGAGTGGGCACCTGTGACCAGCGGGGTCCCACAGGGGTCAGTCCTAGGACCAGTGCTGTTTCTGGTATTTGTGAACGACATGACGGAAGGAATAGACTCAGAGGAGTCCCTGTTTGCAGATGACGTGAAGTTGATGAGAAGAATTCACTCGATCGATGACCAGGCAGAACTACAAAGGGATCTGGACAGGCTGCAGACCTGGTCCAGCAATTGGCTCCTGGAGTTCAATCCCACCAAGTGCAAAGTCATGAAGATTGGGGAAGGGCAAAGAAGACCGCAGACGGAGTACAGTCTAGGGGGCCAGAGAGTACAAACCTCACTCAAGGAAAAAGATCTTGGGGTGAGTATAACACCAGGCACATCTCCTGAAGCGCACATCAACCAAGTAACTGCTGCAGCATATGGGCGCCTAGCAAACCTCAGAACAGCATTCCGACATCTTAATAAGGAATCATTCAGGACCCTGTACACCGTGTACGTTAGGCCCATATTGGAGTATGCGGCACCAGTTTGGAACCCACACCTAGCCAAGCACGTAAAGAAACTAGAGAAAGTGCAAAGGTTTGCAACAAGACTAGTCCCAGAGCTAAGAGGTATGTCCTACGAGGAGAGGTTAAGGGAAATCAACCTGACGACACTGGAGGACAGGAGAGATAGGGGGGACATGATAACGACATACAAAATACTGAGAGGAATTGACAAGGTGGACAAAGACAGGATGTTCCAGAGATTGGACACAGTAACAAGGGGACACAGTTGGAAGCTGAAGACACAGATGAATCACAGGGATGTTAGGAAGTATTTCTTCAGCCACAGAGTAGTCAGTAAGTGGAATAGTTTGGGAAGCGATGTAGTGGAGGCAGGATCCATACATAGCTTTAAGCAGAGGTATGATAAAGCTCACGGCTCAGGGAGAGTGACCTAGTAGCGATCAGTGAAGAGGCGGGGCCAGGAGCTCGGACTCGACCCCCACAACCTCAACTAGGTGAGTACAACTAGGTGAGTACACACACACACACGAACATACACACACACACATGTACACACAAACACACGCACACAAACACACAAACACACATGCACACACACAAACACACAAACGCACACATGCACATAAACACACACAAACACAAAAACACACACACACACACACATACACACACACACACACACACACACACACACACACACACACACACACACACACACACACACACACACACACACACACACACACACTCGAGCAGAGCAAAGTTACTGATTATTGGTGATTTCAACCACAGGGAGATCGACTGGGAAAACCTGGAGCCACCTGGGGGTCCCGAAACATGGAGAGCCAAGATGATGGATGTGGTACTTGAAAACCTCATGCATCAACATGTCAGGGACTCAACCAGAGAGAGAGGGGAGGATGAGCCAGCAAGACTGGATCTTGTGTTCACCCTGAGCAGTTCAGACATTGAGGACATCACTTACGAGAGGCCCCTTGGAGCTAGCGATCACGTGGTTCTGAGTTTTGATTATATAGTAGAGTTACAAGTGGAGAAGGTAACAGGAACTGAAGGGGACAGGCCAAACTATAAAAGGGGGGACTACACAGGTATGAGAAACTTCCTGCAGGAGGTTCAGTGGGACAGAGAAATGGTAGGAAAATCAGTAAACGAGATGATGGAATATGTGGCAAGAAAGTGCAAGGAGGCAGAGGAAAGTTTTGTTCCCAAGGGAAACAAAAATAATAGGAAGACCAAAACGAGTCCTTGGTTTACCCGAAGGTGTAGGGAGGCAAAAACTAAGTGCAACAGAGAATGGAAAAGGTACAGGAGGCATAGGACCCAGGAAAACAAGGAGATTAGTAGAAGAGCCAGAAACGAGTATGCACAGATGAGGAGGGAGGCCCAGCGACAGTATGAAAACGACATAGCACCGAAAGTCAAATCTGACCCGAAACTGCTGTATAGCCACATTAGGAGGAAGACAACAGTCAAGGACCAGGTGATAAGGCTGAGGAAAGAAGGTGGAGAACTCACAAGAAACGATCAAGAGGTATGTGAGGAGCTCAACACGAGATTTAAGGAAGTATTTACAGTAGAGACAGGAAGGACTCTCGGGGGACAGATCAGATGGGGACACCAGCAAGGAATACGCCAACAAGTGTTTGACGACATACATACAGATGAGGAGGAGGTGAAGAAACTGCTAAGGGACATCGATACCTCAAAGGCAATGGGACCGGACAACATCTCCCCGTGGGTCCTTAGAGAGGGAGCAGATATGTTGTGCGTGCCACTTACCACAATCTTCAACACGTCCCTGGAAACTGGGCAACTACCTGAGGTATGGAAGACGGCAAATGTAGTTCCCATTTTTTAAAAAGGAGACAGAAAAGAGGCACTAAACTATAGACTATAGAAGATTATCAGGAGGAGAGTGGTGGAGCACCTGGAACGGAACAAGAGTATAAATGCCAACCAGCACGGATTCATGGAAGGCAAATCCTGTGTCACAAACCTTCTGGAGTTTTATGATAAAATAACAGAAGTAAGACAAGAGAGAGAGGGGTGGGTTGATTGCATCTTCTTGGACTGCAAGAAGGCCTTTGACACAGTTCCTCACAAGAGATTAGTGCAGAAGCTAGAGCATCAGGCGCATATAACAGGAAGGGCACTACAATGGATCAGAGAATACCTGACAGGGAGGCAACAATGAGTTATGGTACGTAATGATGTATCACAGTGGGCACCTGTGACGAGCGGGGTCTCACAGGGGTCGGTCCTAGGACCAGTGCTATTTTTGGTATATGTTAACGACATGATGGAAGGGTTAGACTCAGAAGTGTCCCTGTTTGCAGATGATGTGAAGTTAATGAGGAGAATTAAATCTGATGAGGACAAGGCAGGACTTTTATTTAAGAGACCTGGACAGACTGGACACCTGGTCCAGCAAATGGGTTCTCGAATTTAATCCTGCCAAATGCAAAGTCATGAAGATATGGGAAGGGCACAGAAGAGCACAGACAGAGTATAGGCTAGGTGGCCAAAGACTGCAAACCTCACTCAAGGAGAAAGATCTTGGGGTGAGTATAACACCGAGCATGTCTCCGGAAGCACACATCAATCAGATAACTGCTGCAGCATATGGGCGCCTGGCAAACCTGAGAACAGCATTCCGATACCTTAGTAAGGAATCGTTCAAGACACTGTACACCGTGTATGTCAGGCCCATACTGGAGTATGCAGCACCTGTTTGGAACCCGCACTTGATAAAGCACGTCAAGAAACTAGAGAAAGTACAAAGGTTTGCGACAAGGTTAGTTCCAGAGCTAAGGGGAATGTCCTATGAAGAAAGATTAAGGGAAATCGGCCTGACGACACTGGAGGACAGGAGGGTCAGGGGAGACATGATTACGACATATAAAATACTGCGTGGAATAGACAAGGTGGACAAATACAGGATGTTCCAGGGAGGGGACACAGAAACAAAAGGCCACAATTGGAAGTTGAAGACACAAATGTGTCAGAGAGATATTAGGAAGTATTTCTTCAGTCATAGAGTTGTAAGGCAGTGGAATAGCCTAGAAAATGACGTAGTGGAGGCAGGAACCATACACAGTTTTAAGACGAGGTTTGATAAAGCTCATAGAGCGGGGAGAGAGAGGGCCCAGTAGCAACCGGTGAAGAGGCGGGGCCAGGAGCTAAGACTCGACCCCTGCAACCACAAATAGGTGAGTACAAATAGGTGAGTACACACACACACACACACACACACACACACACACACACACACACACCAACAAGGGATATACCAATAAGTGTTGGGTGAATTACACACAACCGAGGAGGAGGTGAATAAGCTCCGAAGTGACCTTTACACCTCAAAGGCGGTGGGACCAGACAACATCTCTTCGTGAATTCTTAGAGAGGGAGCAGGGACACTACGTGTGCCACTCACCAAAATCTTCAACACTTCCCTTGAAACTGGGCAACTACCTGAAGTATGGAAGAAGGCAAATGTAGTCCCCATCTTTAAGAAGGGAGACAGAAATGAAGCACTAAATTATAGACCAGTGTCACTGACATGTATAGTATGCAAAGTCTTGGAGAAGATTATCAGGAGGAGAGTGGTGGAGCGCCTGGAGCGGAACAAGATTATAAACAACAACCAGCACGGATTCATGGAAGGCAAATCCTGTGTCACAAACCTACTAGAGTTTTATAACAAGGTAACTGAAGTAAGAAATGAGAGGGAGGGGTAGGTTGATTGCATTTTCTTGGACTGCAAGAAGGCCTTTGACACAGTTCCTCACAAGAGATTAGTACAGAAGCTAGAGCATCAGGCGCGTATAACAGGAAGGGCACTGCAATGGATCAGAGAATACCTAACAGGAGGCAACAGCGAGTCATGGTCCGAGATGAGGTATCACAGTGGGCGCCCGTGACGAGCGGGGTCCCACAGGGGTCAGTCCTGGGACCAGTGTCATTCTTGGTATATGTAAACGACATGACGGAAGTGATAGACTCAGAAGTGTCCCTGTTTGCAGATGATGCGATGTTAATGAGGAGAAATAAATCAGAAGCGGACCATTCAAGTCTGCGAAGAGACCTCGACATGTTGAATGCGTGGTCCAGCAACTGGCTCCTAGAATTTAACCTCGCCAAATGCAAAGTCATGAATATCGGAGAATGGCAAAGAAGACCGGAGACAGAGTATAGGCTAGGAGGCCGAAGACTGCAAACCTCACTCAAGGAGAAAGATCTAGGAGTGAGTATAATACCGAGAATGTCGCCAGAAGCACACATTAACCACATAACTGCTGCGGCATATGGACACTTCGCAAACCTGAGAATAGCGTTCCGGTACCTCCGTAAGGAATCATTTAAGACATTGTACACTATGTACGTCAGGCCCTTAGTGGAGTACGCAGCACCAGTTTGGAACCCACACCTGGTCAAACACGTCAAGAAATTAGAGAAAGTGCAAAGGTTTGCAACAAGGCTAGTTCCAGAGCTAAGGTAAATGTCCTACGAAGAAAGGTTAAGGGAAATTTGTCTGACAACACTGGATGACAGGAGGGTCAGGGAAGACATGATAACGACATACAAAATACTGCGTGGAATAGACAATGTGGACAGAGACAGGATGTTCCAGAGATGGGACACAGAAACAAGGGGTCAGAATTGGAAATTGAAGACTTAGATAAGTCAAAGGGATGTTAGGAAGTATTTCTTCAGTCACAGAGTTGTTAGGAAGTGGAATAGTCTGGCAAGCGATGTAGTGGAGGCAGGAACCATACATAGTTTTTAGATGAAGTATGATAAGCTCATGGAGCAGGGAGAGGGAGGACCCAGTAGCGGTCAGTGAAGAGGTGGGTCCAGGAGCTGAGTCTCGACCCCTGCAACCACAATTAGGTGAGTATAATTAGGTGAGTACACACACACACACACACACACACACACACACACACACACACACACACACACACACACACACACACACACAAAACACGAAAACACAAACACACAAACACACACATACACAAACAAACACACAAACGCATACACACACAAACAAACACAAACAATGAACATCACAAAAAACACATAAACACATCCTTCACAGCTTGCTTAATCAATGAAAAAAAAACTTGAACATTATGACTCCAAAGACTAAAAAAAATATTTTTTTAAATCCTCTTTGATCGTTAGTTAAAAATATATTATAAATAAGGTTTATCATACTGGAAAACTGACCACGGTGTTATCATGTCAGTGTCAGGGTGTTATCATGTCAGTGTCACGGTGTTATCATGTCAGTGTCACTGTGTTATCATGTCAGTGTCAGGGTGTTATCATGTCAGTGTCAGGGTGTTATCATGTCAGTGTCAGGGTGTTATCATGTCAGTGTCAGGGTGTTATCATGTCAGTGTCAAGGTGTTATCATGTCAGTGTCAGGGTGTTATCATGTCAGTGTCAGGGTGTTATCATGTCAGTGTCAGGGTGTTATCATGTCAGTGTCAGGGTCTTATCATGTCAGTGTCAGGGTGTTATCATGTCAGTGTCAGGGTGTTATCATGTCAGTGTCACGATGTTATCATGTCAGTGTCACGGTGTTATCATGTCAGTGTCAGGGTGTTATCATGTCAGTGTCAGGGTGTTATCATATAAGTGTCAGGGTGTTATCATGTCAGTGTCAGGGTGTTATCATGTCAGTGTCACGATGTTATCATGTCAGTGTCACGGTGTTATCATGTCAGTGTCAGGGTGTTATCATGTCAGAGTCAGGGTGTTATCATGTCAGTGTCAGGGTGTTATCATGTCAGTGTCAGGGTGTTATCATGTCAGTGTAAGGGTGTTATCATGTCAGTGTCAGGGTGTTATCATGTCAGTGTCAGGGTGTTATCATGTCAGTGTCAGGGTGTTATCATGTCAGTGTCAGGGTGTTATCATGTCAGTGTCACGGTGTTATCATGTCACTGTCAGGGTTTTATCATGTCAGTGTCAGGGTGTTATCATATCAGTGTCACGGAGTTACCATGTCAGTGTCACGGTGTTATCATAACAGTGTCACGGTGTTATCATGTCAGTGTCAGGGTGTTATCATGTCAGTGTCACGGTGTTATCATGTCAGTGTCAGGGTGTTATCATGTCAGTGTCAGGGAGTTATCATGTCAGTGCCAGGGTGCTATCATGTCACTGTCACGGTGTTATCATGTCAGTGTCAGGGTGTTATCATGTCAGTTTCACGGTATTATCATGTCACTGTCAGCGTGTTATCATGTCAGTGTCAGGGTGTTATCATGTCAGTGTCACGGTGTCATCATGTCAGTGTCAGGGTGTTATTATGTCAGTGTCAGGGTGTTATCATGCCAGTGTCAAGGTGTTATCATGTCAGTGTCATGGTGCTACCATGTCAGTGTCACGGTGTTATCATGTCAGTGTCACGGTGTTATCATGTCAGTGTCAGGGTGTTATCATGTCAGTGTCAGGGTGTTATCATGTCAATGTCAGGGTGTTATCATGTCAATGTCAGGGTGTTATCATGTCAGTGTCACGGTGTTATCATGTCAGTGTCATGGTGTTATCATGTCAGCGTCAGGGTGTTATCATGTCAGTGTCAGGGTGTTATCATGTCAGTGTCACTGTGTTATCATGTCAGTGTCAGGGTGTCATCATGTCAGTGTCAGGGTGTTATCATGTCAGTGTCAGCGTATTATCATGTAAGTGTCCTTGAGTTATCATGTCAGTGTCACGGTGTTATCATGTCAGTGTCACGGTGTTATGTCAGTGTCACGGTGTTATCATGTCAGTGTCAGGGTGTTATCATGTCAGTGTCAGGGTGTTATCATGTCAATGTCAGGGTGTTATCGTGTCAGTGTCACGGTGTTATCATGTCAGTGTCACGGTGTTAACATGTCAGTGTCACGGTGTTATGTCAGTGTCATGGTGTTATCATGTCAGTGTCACGGTGTTATCATGTCAGAGTCAGAGTATTATCATGTCAGTGTCAGGGTATTATCATGTCAGTGTCAGGGTGTTATCATATCAGTGTCACGGTGTTATCATGTCAGTGTCACGGTGTTATGTCAGTGTCACGGTGTTATCATGTCAGTGCCAGGGTGTTATCATGCCAGTGTCACGTTGTTATCATGTCGGTGTCAGGGTGTTATTATGTCAGTGTCAGGGTATTATCATGTCAGTGTCACGGTGTTATCATGTCAGTGTCAGGGTGTTATCATGTCAGTGTCAGGGTGGTATCATGTTTGTGTCACGGTGTTAACATGTCAGTGTCAGAGGGTTATCATGTCAATGTCAGGGTGTTATCATGTCAGTGTCACGGTGCTATCATGTCAGTGTCACGGTGTTATCATGTCAGTGTCAGGGTATTATCATGTCAGTGTCCGGGTGTTATCATGTCAATGTCAGGGTGTTATCATGTCAGTGTAAGGGTCTAATAATGTCAGTGTCACGGTGCTATCATGTCAGTGTCAGGGTGCTATCATGTCATTGTCAGGGAGTTATCATGTCCGTGTCACAGTGTCATCATGTCAGTGTCAGGGCGTTATCATGTCAGTGTCAGGGTATTATCATGTCAGTGTCAGGGTGTTATCATGCTAGTGTTACGGTGTTATCATGTCAGTGTCACGGTGTTATCATGTCATTGTCAGCGTGTTATCATGTTAGTCTCAGGGTGTTATCATGTCAGTGTCACGGTGTTATCATGTCAGTGTCAGGGTGTTATCATGTCAGTGTCACGGTGTTATCATGTCATTGTCAGCGTGTTATCATGTTAGTCTCAGGGTGTTATCATGTCAGTGTCACGGTGTTATCATGTCAGTGTCAGGGTGTTATCATGTCAGTGTCACGGTGTTATCATGTCAATGTCAGCGTGTTATCATGTCAATGTCAGGGTGTTATCATGTTAGTGTCAGGGTGTTATCATGTCAGTGTCAGGGTGTTATCACGTCAGTGTCAGGGTATTATCATGTCAGTGTCACGGTGTTATCATGTCAATGTCAGGGTGCTATCATGTCAGTGTCAGAGTGTTATCATGTCAGTGTCAGGGTGTTATCATGTCAGTGTCAAGGTGTTATCATGTCAGTGTCACGGTGTTATCATGTCAGTGTCACTGTGTTATCATGTCAGTGTCACGGTGTTATCATGTCAGTGTCAGGGCGTTATCATGTCAGTGTCAGGGTATTATCATGTCAGTGTCAGGGTGTTATCATGTTAGTGTTACGGTGTTATCATGTCAGTGTCACGGTGTTATGATGTCATTGCCAGCGTGTTATCATGTTAGTGTCACGGTGTTATCATGTTAGTGTCAGGGTGTTATCATGTCAGTGTCACGGTGTTATCATGTCATTGTCAGCGTGTTATCATGTTAGTGTCAGGGTGTTATCATGTCAGTGTCACGGTGTTATCATGTCAGTGTCAGGGTGTTATCATGTCAGTGTCACGGTGTTATCATGTCAATGTCAGCGTGTTATCACGTCAGTGTCAGGGTGTTATCATGTCAGTGTCACGGTGTTATAATGTCAGTGTCAGGGTGTTATCATGTCAGAGTCACGGTGTTATCATGTTAGTGTCAGGGTGTTATCATGTCAGTGTCACGGTGTTATCATGTCATTATCAGCGTGTTTTCATGTTAGTGTCAGGGCGTTATCATGTCAGTGTCAGGGTATTATCATGTCAGTGTCAGGGTGTTATCATGTTAGTGTTACGGTGTTATCATGTCAGTGTCACGGTGTTATGATGTCATTATCAGCGTGTTATCATGTTAGTGTCACGGTGTTATCATGTTAGTGTGAGGGTGTTATCATGTCAGTGTCACGGTGTTATCATGTCATTGTCAGGGTGCTATCATGTCAGTGTCAGGGTGTTATCATGTCAGTGTCACGGTGTTATAATGTCAGTGTCAGGGTGTTATCATGTCAGTGTCAGGGTGTTATCATGTCAGTGTCAGCGTATTATCATGTAAGTGTCCTTGAGTTATCATGTCAGTGTCACGGTGTTATCATGTCAGTGTCACGGTGTTATGTCAGTGTCACGGTGTTATCATGTCAGTGTCAGGGTGTTATCATGTCAGTGTCAGGGTGTTATCATGTCAATGTCAGGGTGTTATCGTGTCAGTGTCACGGTGTTATCATGTCAGTGTCACGGTGTTAACATGTCAGTGTCACGGTGTTATGTCAGTGTCATGGTGTTATCATGTCAGTGTCACGGTGTTATCATGTCAGAGTCAGAGTATTATCATGTCAGTGTCAGGGTATTATCATGTCAGTGTCAGGGTGTTATCATATCAGTGTCACGGTGTTATCATGTCAGTGTCACGGTGTTATGTCAGTGTCACGGTGTTATCATGTCAGTGCCAGGGTGTTATCATGCCAGTGTCACGTTGTTATCATGTCGGTGTCAGGGTGTTATTATGTCAGTGTCAGGGTATTATCATGTCAGTGTCACGGTGTTATCATGTCAGTGTCAGGGTGTTATCATGTCAGTGTCAGGGTGGTATCATGTTTGTGTCACGGTGTTAACATGTCAGTGTCAGAGGGTTATCATGTCAATGTCAGGGTGTTATCATGTCAGTGTCACGGTGCTATCATGTCAGTGTCACGGTGTTATCATGTCAGTGTCAGGGTATTATCATGTCAGTGTCCGGGTGTTATCATGTCAATGTCAGGGTGTTATCATGTCAGTGTAAGGGTCTAATAATGTCAGTGTCACGGTGCTATCATGTCAGTGTCAGGGTGCTATCATGTCATTGTCAGGGAGTTATCATGTCCGTGTCACAGTGTCATCATGTCAGTGTCAGGGCGTTATCATGTCAGTGTCAGGGTATTATCATGTCAGTGTCAGGGTGTTATCATGCTAGTGTTACGGTGTTATCATGTCAGTGTCACGGTGTTATCATGTCATTGTCAGCGTGTTATCATGTTAGTCTCAGGGTGTTATCATGTCAGTGTCACGGTGTTATCATGTCAGTGTCAGGGTGTTATCATGTCAGTGTCACGGTGTTATCATGTCATTGTCAGCGTGTTATCATGTTAGTGTCAGGGTGTTATCATGTCAGTGTCACGGTGTTATCATGTCAGTGTCAGGGTGTTATCATGTCAGTGTCAGGGTGTTATCATGTCAGTGTCAGGGTGTTATCACGTCAGTGTCAGGGTGTTATCATGTCAGTGTCACGGTGTTATAATGTCAGTGTCAGGGTGTTATCATGTCAGAGTCACGGTGTTATCATGTTAGTGTCAGGGTGTTATCATGTCAGTGTCACGGTGTTATCATGTCATTATCAGCGTGTTTTCATGTTAGTGTCAGGGCGTTATCATGTCAGTGTCAGGGTATTATCATGTCAGTGTCAGGGTGTTATCATGTTAGTGTTACGGTGTTATCATGTCAGTGTCACGGTGTTATGATGTCATTATCAGCGTGTTATCATGTTAGTGTCACGGTGTTATCATGTTAGTGTGAGGGTGTTATCATGTCAGTGTCACGGTGTTATCATGTCATTGTCAGGGTGCTATCATGTCAGTGTCAGGGTGTTATCATGTCAGTGTCACGGTGTTATCATGTCAGTGTCACGTTGTTATCATGTCAGTGTCACGGTGTTATCATGTCAGTGTCAGGGTGTTATCATGTCAGTGTCAGGGTGGTATCATGTTTGTGTCACGGTGTTAACATGTCAGTGTCAGAGGGTTATCATGTCAATGTCAGGGTGTTATCATGTCAGTGTCACGGTGTTATCATGTCAGTGTCACGGTGTTATCATGTCAGTGTCAGGGTGTTATCCTGTCAGTGTCAGGGTGTTATCATGTCAATGTCAGGGTGTTATCATGTCAGTGTCAGGGTCTAATCATGTCAGTGTCACGGTGCTATCATGTCAGTGTCAGGGTGTTATCATGTCAGTGTCACAGTGTTATCATGTCCGTGTCACAGTGTCATCATGTCAGTGTCAGGGCGTTATCATGTCAGTGTCATGGTGTTATCATGTCAGTGTCAGGGTGTTATCATGTTAGTGTTACGGTGTTATCATGTCAGTGTCACGGTGTTATCATGTCAGTGTCACGGTATTATCATGTCAGTGTCACGGTGTTATCATGTCAGTGTCAGGGTGTTATCATGTGAGTGTAAAGGTATTATCATGTCAGTGTCAGCGTGTTATCATGTCAGTGTCAGGGTGTTATGATGTCAGTGTCACGGTGTTATCATGTCAGTGTCACGGAGTTATCATGTCATTGTCCATGTGTTATGTCAGTGTCACGGTGTGATCATGTCAGTTTCAGGGTGTTATCATGTCAGTGTCAGGGTGTTATCATGACAATGTCAGTGTGTTATCATGTCAGTGTCAGGGTGTTATCATGTCAGTGTCACGGTGTTATCATGTCAGTGTCACGGTGTTATCATGTCAGTGTCACGGTGTTATGTCAGTGTCACGGTGCTATCATGTCAGTGTCAGGGTGTTATCATGTCAGCGTCACGGTGTTATCATGGCAGCTTCACGGTGCTATCATGTGTCACGGTGTTATCATGTCAGTGTCACGTTGTTATCATGTCGGTGTCAGGGTGTTATTATGTCAGTGTCAGGGTGTTATCATGCCAGTGTCAGGGTCTTATCATGTCAGTGTCACGGTGCTATCATGTCAGTGTCAGGGTGTTATCATGTCAGTGTCACAGTGTTATCTTGTCCGTGTCACAGTGTCATCATGTTAGTGTCAGGGTGTTATCATGTCAGTGTCAGGGTGTTATCATGTCAGTGTCAGGGTGTTATCATGTTAGTGTCACGGTGTTATCATGTCAGTGTCACGGTGTTATCATGTCAGTGTCACGGAGTTATCATGTCATTGTCCATGTGTTATGACAGTGTCACGGTGTTATCATGTCAGTGTCAGGGTGTTATCATGTCAGTGTCAGGGTGTTATCATGTCAATGTCAGGGTGTTATAATGTCAGTGTCAGGGTGTTATCATCTCAGTGTCACGGTGTTATCATGTCAGTGTCACGGTGTTATCTTGTCAGTGTCACGGTCGTATGTAAGTGTCACGGTGCTATCATGTCAGTGTCAGGGTGTTATCATGTCAGTGTCACGGTGTTATCATGGCAGCTTCACGGTGTTATCATGTCAGTGTCACGTTGTTATCATGTCGGTGTCAGGGTGTTATTATGTCAGTGTCAGGGTCTTATCCTGTCAGTGTCACGGTGCTATCATGTCAGTGTCAGGGTGTTATCATGTCAGTGTCACAGTGTTATCATGTCCGTGTCACAGTGTCATCATGTTAGTGTCAGGGTGTTATCATGTCAGTGTTAGGGTGTTATCATGTCAGTGTCTGGGTGTTATCATGTTAGTGTCACGGTGTTATCATGTCAGTGTCACGGTGTTATCATGTCAGTGTCACGGTGTTTTGATGTGAGTGTCTGGGTGTTATCATGTCAGTGTCACGGTGTCATCATGTCAGTGTCACGGTGTTATCATGTCAGTGTCACGGTGTTATCATGTCAGTGTCACGGTGTTATGTCAATGTCACGGTGTTATCATGTCACTGTCACGGTGTTATCATATCAGTGTCAGGGTGTTATCATGTCAGTGTCAGGGTGTTATCATGTCAGAGTCAGGGTATTATCATGTCAGTGTCAGGGTGTTATCATGTCAGTGTCACGGTGTTATCATGTCAGTGTCCCGGTGTTATGTCAGTGTTACGGTGTTATCATGTCAGTGTCAGGGTGTTATCATGTCAGCGGCACGGTGTTATCATGGCAGCGTCACGGTGCTATCATGTCAGTGTGACGGTGTTATCATGTCAGTGTCACGTTGTTATCATGTCGGTGTCAGGGTGTTATGTCAGTGTCAAGGTGTTATCATGTCAGTGTCACGGTGTTATCATGTCAGTGTCAGGGTGTTATCATGTCAGTGTCAGGGTGGTATCATGTTTGTGTCACGGTGTTATCATGTCAGTGTCAGGGTGTTATCATGTCAGTGTTAGGGTGTTATCATGTCAGTGTCACGGTGTTATTATGTCTGTGTCACGGTGTTATCATGTCAGTGTCAGGGTGTTATCAAGTCAGTGTCAGGGCGTTATCATATCAGTGTCAGGGTGTTATCATGTCAGTGTCAGGGTCTTATCATGTCAGTGTCACGGTGCTATCATGTCAGCATCAGGGTGTTATCATGTCAGTGTCACAGTGTCATCATGTCAGTGTCATGGTGTTATCATGTCCGTGTCACGGTGTTATCATGTCAGTGTCACGGTGTTATCATGTCAGTGTCACGGTGTTATCATGTCAGTGTCACGGTGTTTTCATGTCAGTGTCAGGGTGTTATCATGTCCGTGTCAGGGTGTTATCATGACAGTGTCAGGGTGTTATCATGTCATTGTCAGGGTGTTATCATGTCAGTGTCAGGGTGTTATCATGTCAGTGTCATGGTGTTATCATGTCATTGTCAGGGTGTTATCATGTCAGTGTCAGGTTGTTATCTTGACAGTGTCAGCGTGTTATCATGTCAGTGTCAGGGTGTTATCATGTCAGTGTCAGGGTGTTATCATGTCAGTGTAAGGGTGCTATCATGTCAGTGTCAGGGTGTTATTATGTCAGTGTCAGGGTGTTATCATGTCAGTGCCACGGTGATATCATGTCAGTGTCACCGTGTTATCATGTCAGTGTCACGGTGTTATCATTTCAGTGTCACGGTGTTATCATGTCAGTGTCAGGGTGTTATCAAGTCAGTGTCACGGTGTTATCATGTCAGTGTCAGGGTGTTATCATGTCAGTGTCAGGGTGTTATCATGTCAGTGTTAGGGTGTTATCATGTCAGTGTCAGGGTGTTATCATGTCAGTGTCAGGTTGTTATCTTGACAGTGTCAGCGTGTTATCATGTCAGTGTCAGGGTGTTATCATGTCAGTGTCAGGGTGTTATCATGTCAGTGTCAGGGTGTTATCATGTCAGTGTCAGGGTGTTATCAAGTCAGTGTCACGGTGTTATCATGTCAGTGTCAGGGTGTTATCATGTCAGTGTCAGGGTGATATCATATCAGTGTCACCGTGTTATCATGTCAGTGTCACGGTGTTATCATTTCAGTGTCACGGTGTTATCATGTCAGTGTCAGGGTGTTATCAAGTCAGTGTCACGGTGTTATCATGTCAGTGTCAGGGTGTTATCATGTCAGTGTCAGGGTGATATCATGTCAGTGTCACCGTGTTATCATGTCTGTGTCAAGGTGTTATCATTTCTGTGTCACGGTGTTATCATGTCAGTTTCACGGTGTTATCATGTCAGTGTCACCGTGTTATCATGTCAGTGTCACGGTGATATCATTTCAGTGCCACGGTGTTATCATGTCAGTGTCAGGGTGTTATCAAGTCAGTGTCACGGTGTTATCATGTCAGTGTCAGGGTGTTATCATGTCAGTGTCAGGGTGATATCATGTCAGTGTCACCGTGTTATCATGTCTGTGTCACGGTGTTATCATTTCAGTGTCACGGTGTTATCATGTCAGTGTCAGGGTGTTATCATGTCAGTGTCACGGTGTTATCATGTCAGTGTCAGGGTGTTATCATGTCAGTGTCACGGTGTTATCATGTCAGTGTTGTTGTTGTAGTGGTAATTACTGTTGCAGCAGCTTCCCCGTAACGTTGTCCTCATGTGATCGATATGCAAAGCTTGCCGCCGTTATTCCTCCCACCTCTTTCCCCCTCTCTCTTCCCCCCTCCCTCTTTCTCCCTCCCTCCTTCCCCCTCCCTCCTTCCCCATCCCTCTTTCTCCCTTCCGCCTTCCCCCTCCCTCCTTCCCCTCTCACTCCATTCCTCTCTCCCTCCTTCCCCCTCCCTCCTGGAGCTGTCACAGTTATATAATACATAAAACAGAGGAGTTGAGGACATTGACTTCAGTTACATTCTGTAATCTGACGCTGTGGCTACTGCGACTGGGTTTTCCTGAGCACATCCAGCTGCTCTATTCTGTCTCTTCTGACGCATTTTTGTCTATTCCATCATCTGTTCTATCTATCTCCTTTTTTATTCTGTTTATTCCATCATCTATTCTATCTGTTCTATGTATTCTATCAAGTCAATTCAGAGTACTAAAGGAGAGAGTGTACTCTAAGAATTAGAGGACAGAGTCAGTTCATAGTACTAGAGGACAGGGTCATTTTAGAGTACTAGGGAACAGAGTTAACTCAGAGTACTAGAGGACAGAGTCAATTCGGAGTGCTAGAGAACAGAATCAACTCAGAGTACCAGAGTCAACACAGAGTACTTGGTTATAGTGTCAACTCAGAGTACTAAATGACAGAATCAACTCAAAGAACTGTAGGACAAAGTCAAGCCAAAGTAGAAGAGGACAGAGTCACCTCAGAGTACTAGAAGACATAGTGAACTCAAAGTACTAGAGGGCACAGTCAACTCAGAGTACTAGACGAGAGTCATCTCAAAGTAAAAGAGGACATGGCCAATTTCCTGTAACGAGAGAGACAACCGGACGTACACAGTAGCTTGTGTGTGTGTGTGTGTGTGTGTGTGTGTGTGAGAGAGAGAGAGAGAGAGAGAGGTTCGTGATGCACAAACAAGCGTCTATCAGTCGCGTCATACAGACCAACTACAACACGAGTTCCTCAACTCCCTCCTGCTGACCTTCTGGTGCCCATCCGTCCTCCAGCCTGCCTAACCGACAGCCGGCCCACCCGACAGCCGACCCACCTGACAGCCAACCCACCCGACAGCGCGTAATTTCGCTCAGAGAGAGATTAGTTCCACTGCGAATTTGGCTTGAATGGATGCAACAGGTAAATCCTATGCCACCTGCACCACTAGAAAGAGAGAGAGAGAGAGAGAGAGAGAGAGAGAGAGAGAGAGAGAGAGAGAGAGAGAGAGAGAGAGAGAGAGAGTGGGCCATCTCTAAATGGGAGATGGACACAAAAAGAAAGCTAGCATCAGGTAGGGTAGGCTCCAAAACCTGGTGGTCCTTGGTCAAGGACAGACAAGGTTATCTGCCTGATGAACTTATTCCACCTCAAAATCGACAGGATGGGACCACCTCTACTAGTAGACAAAAGAAAGCGGACCTCTTTGCCGAACACTTTGCTACCAAACTGCAAGTTCCTGTGCCAGCAAGGGACCCTCCTTAGCTAGCTGCAAGAACTGTGTCAAAACTGTCAGTGGTGACAATAAGGCAGGAAGAGATGTACTTCCTTCTTAAATTGCTTGACCAAGAAAAGGCTGTGGGCCAAGACAAGTTGAGCCCAAGATTACTGAGAAGATGTGCAGACCAGTTAGCAGCACCTCTAACTCGCATCTTTCAGCACTGCCTAGTACAGTGTAAATGGCCTTCTCTGTGGAAAGACGCAAATGTAGCACCTGTTCACGAAAAGAAGAGCAGAGCAGAAATCAGCAATTACAGACCAGTGTCACTCCTGTCAATCACTGGCAAGATCATTGAGACAATAATCTCAAGACAAATGACTTCCACTCACTACTTTATGACAGTCAATATGGCTTCAGGAAAGGTTACTCTGCTGCTGATCTGTTGTTAAACCTCTCTACTAAGTGGCACCAGTCACTGGATGAATCCAAAGTCAGCTGTGTGGTAGCACGACCGGGTGTGGCATCAGGGCCTCTTAGCAAAACTGCAAGCTCTGGAAATTGCAGGCTCTACACTATGTCTCCTCAGTGATTACCTTCATGGTATATCTCCAAGGGTAGTTCTCAATAGAACAGAATCAGCAAGACATCCTATTGGGGCAAGTGTTCCACAAGGAAGTGTTCTGGGACCATTGTTATGAAATGTCTACTTCAACGACCTTCTTCATCTCATCCCAGAATCCCATGCATATGCAGACGACTGTACACTGACATTCACTTATCCAAGAGAAGAAATGGCAGCTGGTCTAAGCTACATCAATCACCAACCCAGAGCTATATCAGCTTGGGGAAATAGATGGCAAGTAACATTTGCACCTGAGAAAACACAAATGATGGTGATCTCTAGGCACCATGATGGTAATGCCGGTGCAGTATTAAGGATGAATGGGAGGGTGTTGGCACCTGAGGAAGAAGTTGATATCCTTTGGGTGAAATTTGACTCCAAACTGACCATGAAAAATTACGTCGTAAATCTTGCAAACAAGGCAGCCAGGAAACTTACAGCACTTTGCCGTATCTCGCATCTGCTTGTCAGCAGGGGTTGCAGGATTTTGTACGAGGCACAAGTACGCTCACACCTTGAGTATGCTCCACTTTCTTGGTTCGCCTGCCCCCCTTCTCATCTGCGACTGCTTGACAGAGTAGAGAACAGAGCAAGACGCCTCATCTCTCGCCTGGACACATTCTGGATAGACCTGTCATTTCAGCAGAGGCTTCAACACAGGAAGGATGTGGGTGGCCTTACTACTATGTACAAGGCCAATATTGTAAAAGTACCACACTTGAATCCACTTCGAGGACAGCGTGAAGCAAGTTTCTGTACCACAAGACGGGCAGAAAGCAGCAAATTAACTCTGGCTGTACCCTCTTCAGAACATCATTTCATCTGAGATCATTTATTCCCAAGATGACTCGAGTATGGAACACATACGTACAGCATAATGATGTCAACGAGATAAAGTCAGTTGATCAAATAAAAATGCTGGCCCACAGATGGCTCCAACTTCATCCTGTTCCCTATTTGTATGTCTCATAACAATAAAAATGCTTTCAAATGAGCTGATGTAGGTAACAGCTCTTAGTTTGTCAACAAAGCTAGGGATCCTTAACCTTGTCAAACCCTGTGCAAAAAAAAAAAAGAGTAGGAGAGAGAGAGAGAGAGAGAGAGAGAGAGAGAGAGAGAGAGAGAGAGAGAGAGAGAGAGAGAGAGAGAGAGAGAGAGAGAGAGAGAGAGAGAGAGAAAGAGAGGACTGTTTCGAGTGATTTTCAAATCCAATTAACTTGTGTCACTGGAACTATTGGCTTCATTACTGTAACTTACAATATCAACTGACTGTTAGATATTTTATTGCTATGATTACACTCATCTGAATTTATATATACGTACGCGCACACACACACACACACACACACACACACACAAACTCACACACAAACACACACACACACACACACACACATACACACACACACACACACACACACACACACACAGTAGCGACCAGTGAAGAGGCAGGACCAGGAGCTAGGACTCGACCCCTGCAACCTCAACTAGGCGAGTACTAGGTGAGTACACACACACACACACACACACACACACACACACACACACACACACACACAGATGCAGTCTTCCCACCAGGATACCAGATCATGAGGAAAGATAGAAGGGGCAGGGGGGGGAGGTGGGGTTGCTCTGCTCGTAAAAAACAGATGGAAATTCGAGAACATGGAAGGAATAGATGAGACAGGAGAAAGAGACTACATAGCAGGTACACTTCAGTCTGGGGAACACAAAGTGGTCATTGCAGTGATGTATAATCCACCACAGAACTGCAGGAGGCCAAGAGAGGAATATGAAGAGAGCAACAGAGCAATGGTGGACACACTTGCTGAGGTGGCAAGAAGAGCTCACTCCAGCAGAGCAAAGTTGCTGGTTATGGGGGATTTCAACCACAGGGAGATTGACTGGGAAAACCTGGAGCCACATGGGGGTCCCGAAACATGGAGAGCCAGGATGTTGGACGTGGTGCTGGAAAACCTCATGCACCAACATGTTAAGGACACTACCAGAGTGAGAGGGGAGGATGAACCAGCAAGATTGGACCTTGTGTTCACCCTGGGCAGCTCAGACATTGAGGACATCAAGTATGAGAGTCCCCTAGGAGCTAGAGACCACGTGGTTCTGTGCTTTGAATACATAGTAGAGCTGCAAGTGGAGAGAATAACAGGAGTAGAATGGGAAAAGCCTGACTAAAAAAGAGGGGACTACATAGGGTTGAAGAACTTCCTGCGGGAGGTCCAGTGGGACAGAGAACTGGCAGGAAAGCCAGTAAATGAAATGATGGAATATGTAGCAACAAAATGCAAGGAGGCAGTGGAAAGGTTCATTCCCAAGGGCAACAGTAACAACGGGAAGACCAGAACAAGCCCCTGGTTTACCCGACGGTGTAAGGAGGCAAAAACAAAGTGCAATAGAGAATGGAAAAAGTACAGAAGGCAGAGAACACACGAAAATAGGGAGATCAGTCGCAGAGCCAGGAATGAGTACGCACAGGTAAGGAGGGAGGCCCAGCGACAGTATGAAAATGACATAGCATCGAGAATCAAGACTGACCCGAAACTGTTGTATAGCCACATCAGGAGGAAGACAACAGTCAAAGACCAGGTGATCAGATTAAGGACAGAAGGTGGAGAACTCACAAAAAATGATCAGGAGGTGTGTGAGGAGCTGAACAGGAGATTTAAGGAAGTTTTTACAGTAGAGACAGGAAGGGCTGTGGGAAGACAGCACAGAAGGGAACATCAAGAGGGAATATACCAACAAGTGTTGGATGACATACGAACAACTGAGGAGGAGGTGAAGAAGCTCTTAAGTGACCTTGACACCTCAAAGGCGATGGGACCGGACAACATCTCCCCATGGGTCCTTAGAGAAGGAGCAGAGATGCTGTGTGTGCCTCTAACCACAATCTTCAACACATCCCTTGAAACTGGGCAACTACCTGAGAAATGGAAGACAGCTAATGTAGTCCCCATATTTAAGAAAGGAAACAGAAACGAGGCACTAAACTACAGACCTGTGTCTCTGACATGTATTGTGTGCAAAGTCATGGAGAAGATTATCAGGAGGAGAGTGGTCGAACACCTGGAAAGGAACAAGATTATAAATGAAAACCAGCATGGGTTCATGGAAGGCAAATCTTGTATCACAAACCTCCTGGAGTTTTATGACAAAGTAACAGAAGTAAGACACGAGAGAGAGGGTTGGGTAGATTGCGTTTTCCTAGACTGCAGGAAGGCCTTTGACACAGTTCCCCACAAGAGATTAGTGCAGAAGCTGGAGGATCAGGCACACGTAAAAGGAAGGGCACTGCAATGGATAAGGGAATACCTGACAGGGAGGCAGCAACGAGTCATGGTACGTGAAGAGGTATCACAGTGGGCGCCTGTTACGAGCGGGGTCCCACAGGGGTCAGTTCTAGGACCAGTGCTATTTTTGATATATGTGAACGACATGATGGAAGGAATAGACTCTGAAGTGTCCCTGTTCGCAGATGACGTGAAGTTGATGAGAAGAATTAAATCGGACGAGGATGAGGCAGGACTGCAAAGAGACCTGGAGAGGCTGGACATGTGGTCCAGTAACTGGCTTCTCGAATTCAATCCAGCCAAATGCAAAGTCATGAAGATTGGGGAGGGGCAAAGAAGACCGCAGACAGAGTATAGGCTAGGTGGACAAAGACTACAGACCTCACTCAGGGAGAAAGACCTTGGGGTGACCATAACACCGAGCACATCACCGGAGGCACACATCAACCAAATAACCGCTGCAGCATACGGGCGCCTGGCAAACCTGAGAATAGCGTTCCGATACCTTAATAAGGAATCGTTCAAGACACTCTACACTGTGTATGTTAGGCCCATACTGGAGTATGCAGCACCAGTCTGGAACCCACACCTGGTCAAGCACGTCAAGAAGTTAGAGAAAGTACAAAGGTTTGCAACAAGGCTAGTCCCAGAGCTCAAGGGAATGTCGTACGAGGAAAGGTTAAGGGAAATCGGACTGACGACACTGGAGGACAGAAGGGTCAGGGGAGACATGATAACGACATACAAGATTCTGTGGGGAATAGACAAGGTGGACAGAGATAGGATGTTCCAGAGAGGGGACACAGGGACAAGGGGTCACAACTGGAAGCTGAAGACTCAGACGAGTCACAGGGACGTTAGGAAGTATTTCTTCAGTCATAGAGTTGTCAGCAAGTGGAATAGCCTAGCAAGTGAAGTAGTGGAGGCAGGAACCATACATAGTTTTAAGAAGAGGTATGACAAAGCTCAGGAAGCAGAGAGAGAGAGGATCCAGTAGCGATCAGTGAAGAGGCGGGGCCAGGAGCTGAGTCTCGACCCCTGCAACCACAATTAGGTGAGTACAATTAGGTGAGTACACACACACACAGTCAGTCAGCAGACGTGGGTGACAAGGCTCCGAGAACTTTAGTGTTTTTAAGGCGTGCAGTAACTGCTAGCAGTAATCAGCGGTAGTAACAACGTCAGTGAACAATACTACGAGTAATAACCAGAGTTATTAGTTAAAAAAAAGTCGAGAGGAAGCCTGAAATCATTAATATTTCAAAGTGTCAAACTGTTAGTGGCTTGTAGGCTTCTGTTGCTACACAGATTCAAATATACAAAGATTCAAGTGAGTGTGGAAGCCAGTGTTCAAGAATTTCGAGAGATTAGATTACAAGTGAAATGTGGGGCACCATACAGTGAGAGTCAAAAAGTTAATAAGCAAAAGTAGAAAGGAAAAAATAAAATATATAACAATGGAAGGTGGCATTAGGCCTGCTGAAGCAGTGACGTCACAACAGTTGTGTGACATTATACATATAAAGTGTAACACCGAATGTGAAGTGTATTCTATTATAAGTGAAATCACTTGAGGGACGCGGGATGTTTGAGTATATATGGTTATAAACATCACGGGTGAAGAATTTTCAAAATAGTGATAGAAGGTGTATGTACGACGACTACGTCATCAGCATCTGGCAACTTGTCATCGCACCACTGCCAGCGCAAGTATCACTCACCTGTTGGGGTTGTTGTGGGGTTCTGAATCCTGGTCTTGCATCACTGTTAGATACTGGTCACTCACTCCTGCAAGCTATTACCAGAATTAGAGCAGAAATAGCATAGATAAGGTGAAGATAGTGTTGACTAGCGTGGGGCAGCCTAGCGAGGGGAAGCCTAGCGAGGGGCAGCCTAGTGAGGGGAAGCCTAGCGAGGGGAAGCCTAGCGAGGGGAAGCCTAGCGAGGGGAAGCCTAGCGAGGGGCAGCCTAGCGAGGAGCAGCCTAGCGAGGGGAAGCCTAGCGAGTGGTGACGTCAGACAGTCTTAGAAGCTGAGAGAAGCTAAATTTTACAACCTAGTTACTTTCTGTGTTTTATAAGTAGAAGTGATAAGTGCTAGAATCACTGTTGGTAGTTTTAGAAACACTGGTATTACTACTGATATTTATTAGCAGTATGAATACTTAGAAGTGGGGGCACACATACACACATACACACACACACACACAAACACACACACACACACACAAACACACACACACGCACATACACAGGATTTCATACCTTCCTGTTAACTGACCTGAAATGCCTCCCTCTCTCTCTCTCTCTCTCTCTCAATACCTATCTCTTTACCTCTCTTTACCCATCTCTCTCTACCTATCTCTCAGTACCTGTTTCTCTCTCTACCTCTACCTATCTCTCTACCTATCTCTTTCCCTCTGTACCTCTCTCTCACTACCTCTATCTATACCTCTCTCTACCTATACCTCTCTCTACCTATACCTCTCTACCTATACCTCTCTCTACCTATCTCTCTCTACCTATATCTCTCACTACCTATCTCTCTCTCTACCTATCTCTCCCTTTGCCTATATCTCTCTCTTCCCTCTCCCAACTCTCCATTCTCCCATCTCTCCCCTATAACATCTCTTCCCTCTAACACCTCCCCCATCTAACGTCTCTCCCCCTCTAACATCGCTCTCCCTCTCACTATCTCTCCCCTCTCCCATTTCCCATCTCTCTCTCTCCCCTCTATCTTCCCCTATCCTCTCTCTCCCCTCTCTCTCTTCCATCTCCCCCACTCTCCCCCCTTCTCCCCTGTCTCTCCCCTCTCTCTCCCCTCTCTTTGCCCCTCTCTCCCCTCTCTCCTCTCTCTCTCTCTCTCTCTCTCTCTCTCTCTCTCTCTCTCTCTCTCTCTCTCTCTCTCTCTCTCTCTCTCCTCCCTTTTCCCTTCTCACTCTCCCCCTCTCACCTCCCTTTTCCATTCTCACTCTCTCCCTCTCTCCTACCTTTCCCTTCTCTCTCTTTCTCTCTCTCTCTCACTCTTTTCTCTTAAAAAAAATATGGTGGGGACTCGCAGGAACCAGGGATCACATGAGAATGGTTCTGGTAGGGAGGAGTGGATGGAGGAGCAGTGGAAAAGGATGGAACAAGAGTGGGAGAGAAAATTAGGAGAGCTTTCTGAAAAAATGGAGACAGAGCTTTTTGTGAAATTAGAAGAGAGGTTGGAGAAGGAGAAGAAGAATTGGGAGGCACAAGCCAAAACTGCAGTAACCAGGATAAGGGTCCTAGAAGATGAAGTAAACAGGCTGACGCAAGTTACATGGGCATTGACCAGAGAAGACACAACATATGAAGCTGAGAGGCTGAACAGGAAGGAGGGAGATATGAATTATGCTAAGGCCAAATCAACCTGCCAAGAAGGGCCAAGGAGTGAACGGGGAGAGCAGCTGGGTGAAGGCAGAGAGGGGATTAGGTCAAATGCAGAGGCACAGCAATGCTACCAAGAGCCACTGGGAAAAAACAAGGGAGAAAATGACCATGTACAGACAGGAACCAGAGTCACTTAGGGAGAAGCAATGGGAGGAGGAAAGGGCTAAATCAGTGTTTATCCACGGGTTTCAGGAGAGAGAGGAAAGGATACACACTGAAATACGGCAGGCAGAAAGAAAGGAGATTGAGAGCATCATCAAGGAAATAGGTGAAGAAGACATGGACGAGATTGTAAATTTTCAGAGAATAGGGGGGTACTTCAAGGGGAGAAAACCACTGATCAAGCTGATTCTCAGGGCAGAAATAGTACGGAACAAGATCCTCCAAGAGAAACCGCGGTTGAAATACTCGGAAAAGTACATGAGGGTGTTCCTAGACAGAGACAGAACACAAACAGAACGACAGCAGCTGAGGGAGAAGACAAAAAAGCGAAAGGAGCTACGAAAGGAGACAAGGTTGGAACCAGCAGAGGTCAATCAGAGCAAAACAGAGCAGCAAGTGCAAGCGCACACAGAACAATCCTCAGAACACCATCCCAACACAAACTACAATCCACACTCACAGCTTCCACCCAACACCCAGCTATAGAATCCCAGAGTATGCTACCAGGTCTCCCACCCTCACAGGCCCCCCAAACCACAGTGTTGGAAAGGACACTGAAGGTATGGTACACAAACGCTGATGGAATAACAAATAAGTGGGAGGAGTGGCACAAAAGAGTCAAAGAGGCATCACCGGACATCATAGCTCTCACAGAAACCAAGCTAACATGTATGATAACAGATGCCATATTTCCAATGGGATACAAGATCCTGAGGAAAGACAGAGGTAACAGGGGGTGGGGGAGAGTGGCACTGTTGATCAAAAACCAATGGAATTTTGATGAGCTGGAGAGAGGAGACAGCGGAGAAGCAAGCGATTACATAGCGGGAACACTTCATTCTGGAGGCCCCAAGGTGGTAATTGCAGTGATGTATAACCCACCACAGAACAGCAGGAGGCCAAGGCAAGAGTATGACGAGAGCAATAGAGCGATGGTTGACACACTGGCTGCAGTGGCCAGAAGAGCTCTTGCATGCAGGGCAAAGCTCCTGATCATGGGCGACTTTAACCACAAGGAGATCGATTGGGAGAACTTGGAGCCACATGGGGGCCAAGACACATGGAGGGCTAAGATGATGGAGGTGGTACTGGAAAACTTCATGCACCAACACGTGAGGGACACTACAAGAGAGAGAGAGGAGAGGATGAACCAGCAAGATTGGACCTAGTATTCACCTTGAGTAGTGCAGATATCGAGGACATCACATATGAAAGACCAATAGGGGCCAGCGATCATGTGGTTTTAAGCTTCAAATACACAGTAGAGCTACAAGTGGAGGGAGAAGCAGGAAGGCCAGGACGAATGAAGCCAAACTACAAGAAAGGGAATGAGGAACTTCCTGAAAGAGGTTCAGTGGGACAGAGAATTGGCAGGGAAGTCAGTTAATGAGATGATGGAATATGTAGCAACAATGTGCAAGGAGGCTGAAGAGAGGTTTATACCCAAGGGTAACTGGACTAATGAAAAAGCCAGGATGACCCCATGGTTCACCCAATTGTGCAGGGAGGCAAAAACCAAGTGTGCTAGGGAATGGAAGAAATATAGAAGGCAAAGGACCCAGGAGAATAAGGAGAGCAGTCGTAGAGCCAGAAATGAATATGCACTGATAAGAAGGGAAGCCCAACGACAATATGAAAACGACATAGCAGCAAAAGCCAAATCTGACCCAAAACTGTTATACAGCCACATCAGGAGGAAAACAACAGTCAAGGACCAGGTAATCAGGCTAAGGAAGGAAGGAGGAGAGACAACAAGAAATGACCATGAAGTAAGTGAGGAACTCAACAAGAGATTCAAAGAAGTGTTCACAGAGGAGACAGAAGGGGCTCCAGAAAGGCAGAGAGGTGGGGCACACCACCAAGTGCTGGACACAGTACACACAACCAAAGAAGAAGTGAAGAGGCTTCTGAGTGAGCTAGATACCTCAAAGGCAATGGGGCATGATAACATCTCTCCATGGGTCCTGAGAGAGGGAACAGAGGCGCTATGTGTACCCCTAACAACAATATTCAATACATCTATCGAAACAGGGAGATTGCCTGAGGCATGGAAGACAGCAAATGTAGTCCCAATCTTTAAAAAAGGAGACGGACATGAAGCACTAAACTACAGACCAGTGTCACTAACATGTTCAGTATGCAAAGTCATGGAGAAGATTATCAGGAGAAGAGTGGTGGAACACCTAGAAAGGAATGATCTCATCAACAGCAGCCAGCATGGTTTCAGGCACGGGAAATCTTGTGTCACAAACCTACTGGAGTTCTATGACAAGTTGACAGCATTAAGACAAGAGAGAGAGGGGTGGGTGGACTGCAAGAAGGCGTTCGACACAGTTCCACACAAGAGATTAGTAAAAAAACTGGAGGACCAAGCAGGGATAACAGGGAAGGAACTACACTGGATCAGGGAATACTTGTCAGGAAGACAGCAGCGAGTCATGGTACGTGGCGAGGTGTCAGAGTGGGCACCTGTGACCAGCGAGGTCCCACAGGGGTCAGCCCTAAGACCAGTGCTGTTTTTGGAATTTGTGAACGACATGACGGAAGGAATAGAATCCGAAGTGTCCCTGTTTGCAGATGACGTGAAGTTGATGAGAAGAATTCATTCGATCGAAGACCAGGCAGAACTACAAAGGGATCTGGACAGGCTGCAGACCTGGTCCAGCAATTGGCTAATGGAGTTCAACCCCACCAAGTGCAAAGTTATGGAGATTGGGGAAGGGCAAAGAAGACCGCAGACAGAGTACAGTCTATGGGGCCAGAGACTACAAACCTCACTCAAGGAAAAAGATCTTGGGGTAAGTATAACACCAGGCACATCTCCTGAAGCACACATCAACCAAATAACTGCTGCAGCATATGGGCGCCTAGCTAACCTCAGAACAGCATTCCGACATCTTAATAAGGAATCGTTCAGGACCCTGTACACCGTGTACGTTAGGTCCATATTGGAGTATGCGGCACCAGTTTGGAACCCACTCCTATCCAAGCACGTAAAGAAACTAGAGAAAGTGAAAAGGTTTGCAACAAGACTAGTCCCAAAGCTAAAAGATATGTCCTACGAGAAGAGGTTAAGGGAAATCAACCTGACGACACTGGAGGACAGGAGAGATAGGGGGGACATGATAACGACATACAAAATACTGAGAGGAATTGACAAGGCAGACAAAGACAGGATGTTCCAGAAATGGGACACAGCAACAAAGGGACACAGTTGGAAGTTGAAGACACAGATGAATCATAGGGATGTTAGGAAGTATTTCTTCAGCCACAGAGTAGTCAGTAAGTGGAATAGTTTGGGAAGTGATGTATTTGAGGCAGGATCCATACATAGCTTTAAGCAGAGGTATGATAAAGCTCACGGCTCAGGGAGAGTGACCTAGTAGCGATCAGTGAAGAGGCGGGCCAGGAGCTCGGACTCGACCCCCGCAACCTCAACTAGGTTAGTACACACACACACACACACACACACACACACACACACACACACACACACATACACACACATTCACACACACACTCGCACACACACACACACACACACACACACACACACACACACACACACACACACACACACATACACACATACACACACATACGCACACATACACACACATACACATACACACGGCCAGGAGCTGAGTATCGACCCCTGCAACCACATTTAGGTGAGTACACAGGGAAATACGAACAAGTGCTGGGCGAGATACATACAACTGAAGAGGAGGTGAAGATGCCTCAAAGGCGGTGGGACTGGACAACGTCTCCCCGTGGGTTCTTAGAGAGGGAGCAGAGATGCTGTGTGTGCCACTAACATCAATTTTCAACACATCCATTGACAATGGGCAACTACCTGAGGTATGGAAAATAGCAAATGTAATCCCCATTTTTAAGAAAGGAGACAGACATGAGGCACTAAACTGCAGACCAGTGTCACTGACATGTATAGTTTGCAAAGTCTTGGAGAAAATTATAAGGAGGAGAGTGGTGGATCACCTAGAATGGAACACGCTTATAAACGACAACCAGCACGGATTCAGGGAAGGAAAATCCTGTATCACAAACCTACTTGGGTTTTATGACAAGGTAACTGAAGTAAGACACGAGAGAGAGGGGTGGGTAGATTGCATTTTCTTGGACTGCAAGGCGTTCGACACAGTTTCTCACAAGAGATTAATGCAAAAGCTATAGGATCAGGCACCCATAATAGGAAGGGAGCAGCAATGGATCAGGGAATACTTGATAGGGAGGCAACAACTAGTCATGGTACGTGGCAAGGTGTCAGTGTGAGCGCCTGTGACGAGCGGGGTTCCACAGAGTTCAGTCCTAGGACCAGTGCTATTTTTGGTGTATGTGAATGACATGGCGGAAAGGATAGACTCTCTAGTATGCCTGTTTACAGATGATGTGAAGTTAATGAGGAGAATTAAATCGCATGAGAATTATGCAGGACTACAAAGAGACCTGGACAGGCTGCAAGACTGGTTTAACAACGGGGTCCACGAATTTAACCCATCCAAATGCAAGGTCATGAAGATCGGGGATGGGCAAAGACCCCAGACAGAGTGTAGGGCAGGTGACCAGAGACTGCAAACCTCACTCAAGGAAAGGTATCTTGGGGTGAGTATGATACCAAGCACATCTCCTGAGACGCACTTCGACCAAATAGCTGCTGCAGCATATGGGCCTGGTAAACCTGAGAATAGCATTCCGATACCTCAGTAAGAAATCATTGATGATTCTGTACACCATGTACGTCAGGCCAATACTGGAGTATACAGCACCAGTTTGGAACCCACACCTGGTCAAGAATGTCAAGAAATTAGAGAAAGTGCAAAGGTTTACAAGAAAACTAGTTCAAGAACTAAACGGAATGTCCAATGTTACGCTGACATGCGATTTCTCTAAATATGTCTTACAACGCCTATAGTTTATAAAGTTTATGGTAATAAATGGGGACCTACTGTCCGGGAGACTGAACTTTGAAATACACACCTTTAAGCATACAGACTTATAAAATATGGCTGAATTATCCGCCAGCTTTGAAGATTTTACAGTTGAACGACTGAATACTATAAAGTTACAAACTTGTTGGCAAATAGCCCTACGGGTTATCATTCGGAATTTACTTTTTCCAGAAGCCCCAGAGGAAGACTCCGGCGAGGAATTAGAAGATAATGAAAGTCTAATTTCACAATTTGACCAGCAATCATTAATAAATGACACCGAAGTGCCTTCAGTAGTTACTAAGGACACATCAGCGAGACCTAAGACTCCAAGACCAGTTTCGTCTCAAGCTCAGATCACTTGGGAAACCCTAGACTTCATCAGTAGTACATAAGAACATAAGAACATAAAAATGGAGGAATACTGCAGAAGGCCTACTGGCCCATGCGAGGCAGGTCCTTATCAAAACGACCTCTACCCAAAGCTACCCAAGAAATAACTCCCGTACACCAGGAACTGCCCTATTCTCTACGTTAACGGAACCTAGTGTTCCTGTGAGGAATAAACCAGAGTTTTCCCAATGGAACTCCATTGATCCACTCTCCTGAACAATTTGAGAGATTAGAACGCTTCTTGAAATTACAAACTACGTACATCGAAGCCCAACGTAAGTTTAAACAAGAAGAGTTCGAAAGAGAATCCATCAGACGTGATAGACAACTCGGAGTATCGCCCAGCACCAAGAGTCGAGACGTTCAATATTCATCAGGCGGCCGCCATGGTCCCCAGATTCTGTGAGGAAAACCTCGACTCATTTTTTGAAGCCTTTGAAAACCAGGCTCAAATTATGAAGTGGCCCCGGGAACATTGGGCTGCCCTGATGCACACTACTTTGACGGGCAAAGCACAGGCTAGCACGGCGTCCTTACCCTTCGACCAATACTCTCAGTATGAGACGATAAAGAAAACTGTATTGGACGCTTACAACTTGTTGCCTGCCAGTTATCTACGGTCATTCCGGACTCTGAAGCGCAACCCACAGCAGTCCTGGGTAGAGTTTGCCCGAGGAAAACAGGCAGCGTTTGAGAGATGGCTTAGGGCTTCAAATTGTAATGTAGTGGAATCCCTTTCTCAATTAATTTTAAATGAAGACTTCTTCAATTATTTGACGGACGACGTACATACTTACCTCATCGGACGTTCCGCCACAATGCTAATAGAAACTGCTTCGATAGCCGACCATTATGAGATAGCTCACCAGATGACAGGTAAGAGTAAACGTCAAGAGGCTTTTCGGGAAAATCCCAAGAAAGACTCTAAGTTTGAAAGAAGAGTGTGTACGGTGCGTTCTCCAAACTGGGATAGTAATTCCACTTATGGAAAACAATCGAGTCTTAAAAAGGAAGATGTTTCCCAACGGTTTTGTAATTACTGCCACAAATCGGGACATTTGGAAAACCAATGTAGAAAGAAAAATGAACGGAACTATGAAAACCCCAGGAGATACCCTACTCAAGTGATCTCCTCCCAGGTCCAAGCTAAAGTCCGGCCTGTAGGAACGAACTTGGAATCGTCCCGTCCAAAGACCCAACAGACGAGATGATTACATTCTGAAACTGAGGTACGTGAGGCCATGGAACCTTACCTTGCCACAGAAAAGACGGCCTCGACGAAAAAAGGTTAGTTAAACGTCACTACGTTTCTAGACACGGAATTATCTGTCTTCATTGAGGACAGACGTATTATCCCTTGATGATCACTCAGACACCAAGATAGAAGTCTTGTTAGAGGCTTATGGTGGCGCCTTAATTAAACTACCATTGCATAGTGTTTTTGGAAATCCCCGACTATGTAGGCTGGATAACTGCTGGCGTATCTAGTAAAGAATTCCCCATTCAAGGCGTTGGACTATTGATCGGAAATGATGTATACCACCAAGGGATTTGTAAAGAACCGATGGTGATAACTAACCTTCCTGAAACCCACTATGCTTTAGAAGCATCAAACGAAGATCCAGCATTATTTCACTTAAACATTATTACTCGTGCTATGTCTCGCTCCGCAGATTGTGGAGGACCATCCGAAAATAAAGACCTGGGCTTGGATTTATTATTTAGTAATGCAATCCAAACCGGATCCTTTAAACCCAGTCAAGCCATGATTAACCACGAGTGTTCCGCTGGAAAAGGTCTCTGAAGAAATGATCTGAGTCAGGCTCAGACTTTAGATCCAGACTTGAATCATTGTAGAAGTATAGCAGTTTCTGAGGAACAGGCCAAACTATTAGAAAACTGATATTATTACAAGGATGGTATCCTTATGAAAAAGGAGACAAGTAATGGTTCCAAGGACGTGAGGAGTTTAGTAATATTGCCAACTTCTTTCCGAGATATCACTCTTGAGTTTTCTCATAATAGTCCTCTAGGTCCACCTGGGACAAGGAAGATTTTAGGAAAAATAGTATTACATTTTTATTGGCCTAAGATTGGGGAAAAGGTGAGGAAGTATGTTAAAGAATGTCACATTTGCCAGAAGGCAGCTAATCCTGCTCATAAACCTTTCTCTCGTCTAATTATTGATTGTGTCGGCCCCCTGCCAAAGACCCGTCAGGGAAATCAATATTTATTTACAATTATGGATATTAGTACGAGATATCCAGAAGCTATCCCTGTAAGGAAAATTGCTTCTCGGGTGATTGTTCGTTCCTTATTAAAGTTCTTTTCTCAAGTGGGAATCCCCAGGGAAATTCAGTCAGACCAAGGGACGAGCTTTACTTCTAAAACTTTCAAAGAAGCAATGTCCCACTTAGGTATAGAATCGTTGGTGTCCACTAGTTATCACCCTCAATCCCAAGGAGCTCTGGAACGTTTTCACCAGACTCTAAAATCTATTTTAAGAGCATATTGTGAACAGTTTTCCCAAGACTGGGATGAGGGGATACCTTTATTATTGTTTGCATTACGAAACAGTGAACAAGAGAGTGCGGGTTTCACCCCGTTTGAACTCATCTACGGGCATCAGGTCCGAGGCCCACTAGCTGTATTGAAAGATACTTGGACTGGCAAGACAGCATCCTCTATAAAATCATCAGCAGCTCTTATGCAGGAACGTTTATCTTGTGCTAGGGACTTAGCCGCAGAAAATTTGGCTAAGGCTCAAAGAAAAATGAAACTTTTGTACGACCAACTAGCGAAACCTCGCTCATTTCAACCCAAAGATTTAGTAATGGCTCAGAGGTTAGTTCCCGGCCATGCTCTCTTACCGCATTACCAAGGTCCTTACGAGGTAGTGAGTAAAGAAAACGATGTAAATTACGTAATGAAGATACCTGGAAAACGGAACAAAGTATTTCACATAAATCAACTGAAATCTTATAATTCCAAAACACTACCTACGACATATATCACTACCAATTCATTCTAATGAGGACACTAGAGCACTCCTGGATGATTTGAATAGACTGATGCAATGGTAGGATAAGTGGCAGATGCAGTTTAATATTGACAAATGCAAAGTTCTAAATGTTGGACAGGTAAATAACCATGCCACATATAAACTAAATAATGTAGATCTTAATACTACTGATTGCGAAAAGGATTTAGGAGTTCTAGTTAGCAGTAATTTAAAACCAAGACAACAGTGCATTAGTGTTCGCAATAAAGCTAACAGAATTCTTGGCTTCATATCTAGAAGTATAAATAATAGAAGTCCTCAGGTTGTTCTTCAACTCTATATATCCTTGGTTAGGCCTCATTTAGACTATGCTGCTCAGTTCTGGTCACCGTATTACAGAATGGATATAAATGCTCTGGAAAACGTACAGAGGAGGATGACAAAGATGATCCCATGTATCAGAAATATTCCCTATGAGGATAGACTGAGGGCCCTGAATCTGCACTCTCTCGAAAGGCGTAGAATTAGGGGGGATATGATCGAGGTGTATAAATGGAAAACAGGAATAAATAACGGGGATGTAAATAGCGTGCTGAAAATTTCCAGCCAAGACAGGACTCGCAGCAATGGTTTCAAGTTGGAAAAATTCAGATTCAGAAAGGATATAGGAAAGCACTGGTTTGGTAATAGAGTTGTGGATGAGTGGAACAAACTCCCGAGTACAGTTATTCAGGCTAAAACGATGTGTAGTTTTAAAAATAGGTTAGATAAATACATGAGTGGGTGTGGGTGGGTGTGAGTTGGACCTGACTAGCTTGTGCTGCTGGGTCTGGTGCAGTGCTCCATCCTTGAGTGGAGGTGATCAGACTGGGTGGGTCATTGAGCTAATCATGAGGGGGGGGGGCATGGACCTGCTCCGCATGGGTCAACAGGCCTGTTGCAGTGTTCCTTCTTTCTTATGTTCTTAAGTTCTTGTCTAGAATCAGAGAAAATACATCACCAGAAGTTGTCGAAAGAGCCGATACTCACCTTAAAAATTCTGAAGCTCTACTCAATCTTGATAAACTTCTTAACAATCTGGACAATTCAAAAAGGCAAGAAATAAGTAACCTCATATTGAATTATAAAAGCTTATTTGGAGATGTGCCAAAAACTTGTACTCTAGGGTATCACGAAGTCGAGCTCCTCGATTCTCGTCCAATCAAACAACCACCTTATAGAGTGAGCCCAGCTAAACATCAGATGTTGAAGCAAGAAGTTGACTTTCTTCTCAAGCATGGCCTTGTGGAACGAAGAGTCCTTGGGCGTCACCTTTCCTGTTAGTTTTCAAGCCAGATAGGACAGTCCGCATGTGTACGGACAACCGTAAGCTTAATTCCGTCACAGTACCAGACGGACACCCTCTTCCTCGAATAGAAGACCAGATAGATACCGTCTCCAGCTCTACATTCATGAGTCGACTTGATTTACTGCAAGGGTATTACCAAGTCCTTCTTGCTCCAAAGAATAGAGACAAAACAACCTTTGCAATTAAAGATGATTTGTTCAGTTACCGAGTTATGCCCTTCGGTTTATGCAACGCGGCCTCAATGTTTCAGAGACTCATGAACGAGCTGACTCAACCTTTGGAAGGATTTGAGGCATATCTTGATGATTTGGTCGTGTTCAGTGACTCCTGGGAGGAACACTTTATTCGACTAGAAGCTTTATTCAAATCCCTAGAAAGCTATAATTTCAGTGTGTTTTTGAACAAGCCGCTATTAAATACTTAGGTTTTCAAATAGGACAAGGGAAAGTGGTCCCCCTTAACCTTAAAGTAAAAGCCATTACTGAATTCCCTATTCCAAGTGATAGAAAAGGAGTGCAAAGATTTCTGGGTATGATTAGCTGCTACAGAAGATTTTGCCCCAACTTTGCACAATTAGCCGCTCCTCTGACTGAATTAACTAGCCCTAGAGTAACTTTTAAATGGACCCTGGAATGTAATGAAGCTTTTGAAAAATTAAAACGATTGCTTACGTCCTCTCCTGTATTACAAAGTCCCAGTTTTCACGAACCCTTTCTTACATATTGATACTAGCTGCTATGCTATAGGGGCAGTCTTACTACAAAATTCATCAGATACTAAAGTTTTGCATCCCATTTGCTATTTCTAATTCAAGTTAAAGCCCCATCAAAGAAATTATTGAACTATTGAAAATGAGGTATTAGCCCTTGTAGTTTCTTTAGAGTATTTTGACGTATACTTGGGAACGTCGCCTCATAAAATATCAGTGTTTTCCGATCACTACCCCTTAACATTCATAAATACAATGAAATCAAAGACTGTCCGGACTCTGAGGTGGACTCTCAGAATTCTGCCTTATTCATTCAGCATTAATCATATAAAAGGCCCGAGTAATGTTCTTGCTGACGCTCTTTCGCGTCCCTAATAAAGTTCAATAAATTGACAATTCTATTTAGACATTTTTGTCTAAATTTTTACTTTAAAAATTTAAACAACCATTCAGATTTCTGTTATGTCTAATGTTTTGTCTATTTACAGTTACTGTATGTATTGTAACATGGTGTATTGAACTGAGATTTTTTATATTTTATTTAAAAACACTACATAACAAGAATATGAAACCTTGTTACCAAGGGCCAATACATACAACACAAACGTCACTCCATACTGGCACACAATGTTTGCCCATCTCAACTCTGATATATGGCATATACACAAAGGATAAACATTACATGCACGATAAACATATCGCTTATGAACAACTGAGCATTAACCCTAAAGGGCTAAAACCTGTTCCATAAACACAATACTATAAAAATGCCCAGTCCTGCCTAAACACACGATGCACTGCATAATATTTATGTTATTATGACCCTCACATACGTATACCTACATGGGTAGGTACACAAAAAAGATACAATGTATGCAATGATAAACATTAACTCAACCTGTCACTACACCAGGTCTTAAAACAAAGACCCCCATGTATAAAACAAATCAACCCTAAATTAGCTTTCCTAAACAAGTACATCAGCCACTAGCACAATGGGTGCATCATGTAATAGTATAGACACCATGCCAACTACCCCACTCGACCCCCACCCCCCAATGGAAAGGCAAACCAACTGTCTCATGTAATTTGCAAAAAAGAATACACGCAACAATTAAGCATAAACCTGCATGTTTGTACCGAATATCTTCAGTACATAGGTGTACAGCCACCAACTCTGACATTACAAGTATACTCGTTATGCACCGCTACCAGAACAAGCACACCATTACAATAAGAATAAGTAATTTCACAAAACGCGGCAACTAAGCCAATCAAAGCATATGTCTTTTCTATGTACCAGTTAACAAAACCATGCTGTAAGGTGATAAAACTGTACATCGACAAGATTCACCTCACAAGGGCCCATCTCGTCGCCATATACAACTATTTACACCCATACACATATACATACATAGATATATATACATACATATACATTCACACATTCACGTACATATACATATATATATATATATATATATATATATATATATATATATATATATATATATATATATATATATATATATATATATATATATATATATATATATATATATATATATATATATATATAAGTAGGTGTGTTTTCTACAGTATGGCTCCCACAGTATGGCTCCTCCTGAAAAGGCCTTCTACAGAGTGGCTCCTTTTCCTGAGTGGCTCCCTTTCCTGAGCAGACTCCCACGACCCTCACCAATGACCCCACCCACGACCCCCACTCATGACCCCACCCACGACCCCCACCCATGACCCCACCCACGACCCCACCCACGACCCCCACCCATGACCCCACCCATGACCCCAATCCATGACCCCGCCTACGATCCCCACCCACGACCCCCCCCTACGACCCCCACCCACGACCCCCCCCACGACCCCACCCACGCCCCCCACCCACGACCCCCACCCACTACCCCCACCCACGACCCCACCCATGACCCCACCCACGACCCCCACCCACGACCCCACCCTCGATCACCTCACCCTCGACCACCTTGACCTCACCCTCGACCACCTCACCCTCAACCCCCCACCCATGCTGCCTCCTCCCGAAAGACCTTCTACAGAGTGGTTCCTACCTCGGAGCGGTCTCCTTCCGCGCCCATGAGCCTGCCCGACCGGCGCCCCGCCCACGCGCCCGCCCTCGCCTTCTGCAGCGCCTTCTGCAGCGTCGTCCGGATCGCCCCCGCTCCCC
The DNA here is from genome assembly GCF_038502225.1 of Cherax quadricarinatus. Taxonomy (NCBI): domain Eukaryota; kingdom Metazoa; phylum Arthropoda; class Malacostraca; order Decapoda; family Parastacidae; genus Cherax; species Cherax quadricarinatus. The sequence goes on from NC_091297.1 coordinate 52,451,147, forward strand.
GATTTTTTTTCCGATTTTTTTTCGATTTTTTTTTGAATTTCATTTTCTTGTGCTCTCCATCTCCTCGGATCAAATTTTTTGGGTTTCCCCCTATGGGTACCCCTCCCACCACCCACTTCAACCCCAAATATTCCTGCTCCATCTCCTCGGATCAAGTTTTTTCTCGATAACACAAAGACTCCACTTCCTTGGATCAAGCTTTTCTCGATATCAATAATACAAAGACTCCACTTCCTTGGATCAAGTTTTTCTCGATATCACTAATACAAAGACTCCACTTCCTCGGATCAAGTTTTTTGGATTCCCCCCTCTGGGGGTAAGCAATAAAAATGGACTCCCACTTGCATCCCAAATTCCCTGCTCCATCTCCTCGGATCAAGTTTTTCTCGATATCAATAATACAAAGATTTTCCCCCCACACCTCCCACCACCCACTTCTACCCCAATTTTTTTTTTTTCGAATTTTTTTTTAATTTCATTTTCTTGTGGTCTCCATCTCCTTGGATCAAGTATTTCTCCTCCATCTCCTTGGATCAAGTTTTTTGGATTCCCCCCTCTAGGGGTAAGCATTCAAATGAACTCCTCCTATGGGGCATGGTACTTTCTCTTACTACAGGTCTAAACAAGTGTGACGTCACCCCACCTGTGTTTACTCGGCGGTCAGTGACGTCACGTGATGACCTCTCACATACAGGCTGAATCTTGTCGAGCAGACAATAAAATGCAGGATAACACTAATACACAATATTTTCATTTATTTATTATACAACCAATGCATTTCATATACATCCAACAAAAAAAAATTCATTGAAAAAAAGGTACAATTCATTGACTAAAATCAACATATTTTTCTCTTGAAGAAATTCTGTGCATTTTGTTCTGGATCTTCTTCGTCCTCACCACCTCAATATTACACATTTCATATACAACATAGGGAAAACATTCCACTTTTTTCACTCTTAACCCAGGATAACCCAAATAATTCCACATTTTTTCGTTAATACCCACAACAATCCACAATTTCTTTACAAAAGATTCACACTCCTCAAGTCTAGATAATTTTCTCGTTTTAACTATTTCATCAGAAAAAGTCCGGCGAATCTTAACTGACCGATCTCAGATAACATCTCAGGTCACTCCCCCACGAAGTAACCTTCTCTCCTTACCCCTTCTCCCCACCCTCCCAAACCCTCACACTCCCACCAACATCTCACAATTTTCACTCATAACCCACAATTTTTCTCGTTTTAACTATTTCATCAGAAAAAATCACCACAACACTTATAACCACATTTCGATAAATTCACTAGTCTCAATTTTACATATTACGAAGTTAATATGCATACACACACACACACACACACACACACACACACACACACACACACACACACACATATACACACACACACACACACACACACACACACACACCTCACTTTACTTTGAACACCTTTAAAACACTCTCATAAATCAGTGAATACTCATAAAAGCACCTTTGAACATTTCCAAACAACACTGAAACACTTCCAAAATATCATTTTGAATACTCCCAAATAAGTTTTGATATCTCTGATTTATCTACGCTTATATTATTTCATTAAATTACATCTCATCCCCCAAACTTCTCCCTCATTCTCCAGATTTTTACAACAGTATCACAAAAACTAACCCAAACACTTACAACATGAGACATTTTACCAAAACTAACACAAACACATCCCCACACACCACACTTTGCTTTGAACATCACCAAAAAACACCATCAATTACCATTGAATACTCCAAAAACATCATTCGAACACCGGCAAATCACCACTGAATACTCCCGTAATACATCCCATAAATCAATCTCATCGGCTTTAACCCCTTCAGGGTCCAAGGCCCAAATCTGAAGTGGTGCCCCAGTGTCCAAGAATTTAAAAAAAAAAAAAAATTTATTTTTTCTTATGAAATGGTAGAGAATCTTTTTGTGAAGGTAATAAAACAAAAAGTACGAAATTTGATGGAAAATTGACGAAATTATGCTCTCGCGAATTTTGATGTGTCAGCGATATTTACGAATCGGCGATTTTGCCGACTTTGACTCCCATTTTAGGCCAATTACATTATTCCAGTCAACCAAATTCTTAGCAATTTCACTAGTATTACTTCTATTCTATCGATTGAGCACAAGAAAACGCCAAGTCAACTGTTTCAACTACAAATTAAAGTGATCGGAAATTTGTTAATTTGGCCAATTTAACACAAAGTTCAAAATATTCCAATTTCAAAATAGGGTTCAGAATAAACAATGTAGGTATTCCTTGAACTAAACTAACATTTCCTCTGTTTATTAGTTACGTTTTGAGGCTTTACAAATAAATTCCATTTTGATTTTTTATTCACATAATGAATTTTTATTCACACCAAAAAATAGAAGATTTACTGTTATGCAATACTGTAATAATTGTATAAATATCATCACCATATTTGTGAATGCATATTAGACCCACCAGCTGGCGTGTATTAGACGTGTGAGGTCGTTTGTTTACTCTTGAATATCGGCAAAAATTTAACATTTCTGCTACTTTGAGCTCAGTTTCAAGCCATTTCCAGTGCGAAAACCAATCAAAATTATCTCTATTTCTGTAATATATCTTCCATTCTATCAAATGAGACCAAGAAATTGCAAATAGAACTATAAAAAACATACAAAAAAAAACACTGCAAAGTCGCTGTTTTAATCGAAAAATCATGATTTCAGTTTTTTCTCTCATTATACACAGCGTGCTGCAGGATCTATTTTATGTGGTGCACACATACCACATAGATGTATTCTCTCATATCTAGGCCCAAATGTACCACTCACAGTTTATCAGAGTGAGTTGAGCTCATGACGTAGATCTACGGTTTGGACCCTGAACGTAAAGCCGTAGATCTACAGGACAGACCCTTAACCCACGTGAAGTAATGTAACACGTCAATGAGCCTCACTGTGACAGCCGGGTTGACAACCACACAACTATCTTGATATTTGTTTACCAACCGCTCATAGAGACTTGTTGTTTGGAGCTTAACAAAGACCCAATAGGCCCCATTAAGCGCCAATCCATAAAGTTCTTCATTAGCCACTCCATAGGTATCCCTGATGATGGCCGACAAGATAACGGAAGCTGTTTGGGCCGTCACAGCCCTATGCACCAGCTCTATACAGACAGTGTTGATCCGCCTCTTTCTCTGCTGTGCCATATTGAGAAAATCACAGTTTGCTTCAACAGCCAGCAGAGGGCAGTTAAACGCAGCTCCGCTCACTACAGAGGTCGAGCGACGAGTGTGAAGCTGGGATTTGATCGAGAGACTAGGCTGTCTACTGCCTCCTTTCCCTCTACCCCGAATGCTTGTGTGCATGTATTAACACTGACGAGATACTAGAAGTCAGCAGACATCTCGAGGTGACGTCATGAAGTCGGGCAGCATCGTGGGTGACGTCAACAGACATCTCGAGGTGACGTCATGAAGTCGGGCAGCATCGTGGGTGACGTCAATGTGATGCAGGCAGCAGACCACAGCATGTGGCCTGGGACATCTGGTAACTCACGTGGGTTTGTAGGTCTACGTGACATTGGCCACACCCAACGTGGTGTCGATCCACGTGGTGTCGTGATCTACGTGGCATGCTGATCCACGCAGCTTCGAGTGGCCTTGGACACTCGGATACACAGCACTGGCAAAGAATTCACACGAAAAACAGCAGAAAACACAGCAGAGGGAGTGGGCAGTGGTGAGTGTATGGTAGTGTGGTGGCGAGGAGCGTGGGTGAGTGTATGGCAGGGCGGGCATCTAGCCATTCCTCCTCCTCCTCCTCCTCCTCCACCCACAAACACGTGGAGAAGCTCACACTGGACGCAGAAATCACCACAAAACTCACCTCTGGCTTGCTGAAACAGCTGTGCTGAGCTGAACAACAACAGCAACATACAAGTGACGCTGAACACGTGACTTGAGAAACAGCGTGGGACACTGTAGCGTGGGACGCTGTAGCGTGGGGTCACTGTGACGCCACTCACAATTCTCGAAGACTTTCGACAAATTTCGGCTGGATCCTGCTAGTACCTGTGTCTGGATGCTCAAAAGTGCAGACATGACATCAGGATAACTCGTTGAGAGACGGATGCTTCTTGTGTAGGGTGAGGAAGTGAAGATGACTTCATACCTCTTCTTCCCTCTCTCCAGGCAAACACAACTGCTGCGAGCACCGCTGTCACCATTTATAAAGGGTTTGTTTGGTAGGCTGTAAGCGGGGTGTGAATGATATACTTCTTCGGAGGCTTCTTCATTTATTGTTAAGTCGTAGGTGGGTTACACAGGCTTGTGTGTGTGTGCCCATGGCCCGGGCAGGGCCATGCCCACGAGTGAGAGCTGGGAGTACTTGTGTCCTGCTGCTAGGCTGCTGTGTGAGTGAGGGAGAGGCATGGGCCGGCAGGCTGGTGTGCCTACCTAGAGGCCTGGCTACAGAGGGCAGCACCTGAGTGGCGTGAAATATGAACTAAGCTGGCAGACAGCATGGGCTGTCTGTGCAGACAGTACAGGCTGTCTACATACTTTATGTTAAAGATACATTTTACAAAGTTTTTCGATCTTTTTATAACCTTATTACGATATAACTGAAGAATAATTCTTCATAAAAACTCCCCTAGACTAACAACGCCGATGGTTTATAAAGTTTATCATAATATCCAACGAAGAAAGGATAAGGGAATTTTGCCTGACTGCACTGGAGGAGAGGAGGGTTAGGGGAGACATGATAACGACATACAAAATACTTCGAGGAATTGACAGAGTGGACGGAGATAGAATGTTCCAGAGATGGGACACTGAAACAATGGGTCACAATTGGAAGTTGAAGACTCAAATGAGTCAAAGGGATATCAGGAAGTATTTCTTTAGTCATAGAGTTATGAGGAAGTGGAATAGTCTGGCAGTGGAGGTTGGAACCTTTCGTAATTTTAAGACAGGGTTTGATAAAGCTGGGAGAGGAAGGCCCTAGTAGCGATCAGTGAAGTGGCAGGACCAGGAGCTATGACTCGATCCCTGCAACCACAGATAGGTGGGTACACACACAGGAGACCCCAGACTCAGGAGGAAGAGCAGATACAGCCTCCCTCATAACCATGTACAGAAGCCCCTAAACCCAGTTTACCCCACTGCATCTAAGCAAATTAACCCAAAACCCACTCGCGGCACTCAAAGCCTCCAACCCCCACCACAAACCCCACCTTCACAGCAACCCCCCATAGTTCCTCGCAATGCCTCCCGCTTCCCTAACCCCAACGTACCCCCCTTCCATACCACAGTATTAGAAGAGAAGTTGAAGGTTTGGAACACAGATGCTGATGGAATAATAAATAAATGTGAGGCGTTTTATGAGAGCATCAAGGAGACATCTCCAGATATCACAGCACTTACAGAAACAAAACACACGGGAATGATAACGAATGCAATCTTTCCATCCGGATATCAGATAATGAGGAAAGATAGAGGGAGGAGGAGTTGCACTGCTCATCAAAAACCTGTGGAAATTTGAGGAAATGAAAGGAATGGACAGAATGGGCGAAAGGGACTACATAGTCCCTGTCGCCCATTCAGTCTGGGGGGCCCTAACGTGGTAATAGCAGTAATGTGAAAACCACCACAGAACAACAGGAAGCCAAGAGAAGAGTATGAAGAAAGCATCAGAACAAGGGTGGACACACCAGCTGAGGCGGGCAGAAGAGCTCACACAGGTAGAGGAAAGTTATTAATTATGGGTGATTTCAATGACAAGGAGATTGACTGGGAAACCTAGTAGAGCCCATGGGAGGACCTGAAACATGGAGAGCCAAGATGATGGAGGTGGTACTGAAAATCCTCATGCATCAACATGTTAGGGACACTACCAGAGAGAGGAGAGAATGATCCAGCAAGACTGGACCTTATATAATAATAATAATAATAATAATAATAATAATAATAATAATAATAATAATAATAATGATAATAATAATAATAATAATAATAATAATAATAATAATAGTATATCTTTATTTACTACAAGTATACATGTACAAGGTATACAGGTCTGGCTGACATCAATGACATACTACTATACAGAAAGCCCCTTGTTATGCAGAGCATTTCGGGCAAATTAGGTCAGTTTTGTCCCAGGATGCGACCCACACCAGGCGACTAACACCCAGGTACCCATTTTATACTGATGCGTGAACATGGACAACCAGTGTAAGGCAACACGTCCGATGTTTCCACCTCTTCCCCGAAAATCGAACCTAGACCATCGCCGTGTGAAGCGAGAGCTTTTGGGGCCTGGTGGCCCCTTTGAGCTAGTGCTCATGTGGTTCTGAGCTTCGAATACATAACAGTTACAAGTGGAGAGGGAAGTAGGAGTAGGATAGAGGAAGCCAAACTACAAAAGGAGGGACTACTCAAGCATGAGGAATTTCCTGCAAGAGATTCAATGGGAAAGAGAACTGGTGGGAAAATCAATAAAAGAAATGATGGACTATGTGGCAACACAATGGATGGAGGTAGGGAGAGGTTTGTTTAAAAAAGTCAACAGAAATAAGGGGACCACCAGAACGAGCCCTTAGTTCACCCAAAGGTGAGAATGGCAAAAGTACAGAAGACAAAGGACCATGGAAAATAAAGTGAGTAGTCAAAGAACCAGAAATGAATATGCAAAGATAAGGAAGGAGACCCAGTGGCAATACGAAAACGAATAGCATCGAAAGCCAAGCCTGATTTGAAGCTGTTTTATTGCCACATCAGAAGGAAAACAATAGTCAAGGACCAGGTAATCAGGCTGAGGAAGAAAGGAGGGGAGTTCACAAGAAACGACGGAGAAGTATGTGAGGAACTCAACATGAGATTTAAAGAAGTGTTTACAGTGGAGACAGGAAGGACTTCAGAAAGCCGGAATAGTGGGGTACACCAACAAAGGATACACCAAAAAGTGCTGGACGAAATACACACCAACGAGGAGGAGGTGATGAGACTGCTAAGTGAACTAGATTCCTTAGAGAGGGAGCAGAAATGCTGTGTGTGCCACTTACAACAATCTTCAACATCTCCATTGAAACTGGGCAACTACCTGAGGTGTGGAAGATGACAAATGTAGTCCCAATATTTAAGAAAAGTGATAGGCATGAGGCATTAAACTACAGACCAGTGTCATTGACATGTATAGTATGCAAAGTCATGGAGAAGATTATTAGGAAGAGAGAGGGAGAGCACCTAGAAAGGAACAAGCTTATACATGATAACCAACACGCTCCAAGGAAGGGAAATCTTGTGTCACAAACCTACTGAAGTTTCATGACATTAACAGAAGTAAGACAAGAGAGAGAGGGGTGGGTAGATTGCATTTTCTTGGATAGTAAGAAATTTTGACACAGTTCTACAAAAGACATTAGTGCAAAAGCTAGAGGATCAGGCACACATAACAGGAAAGGCACTGCAGTGGATCAGAGAATACCTGACAGGGCGGCAACAGCGAGTCATGGAGAGTGACGAAGTGTCAAAGTGAACGCCTGTGACGATCGGAGTTCCGCAGGGGTCAGTCCTAGGACCAGTGCTGTTTTTGGTATATGTGAATGACATGACAGAAGGGACAGACTCAGAAGTGTCCCTGTTTGCAGATGATGGGTAGCTAACGAGGAAAATTCTATCGGATGAGGATCATGCAGGACTACAGAGGGAGATGGACAGCACATCTCCTGAGGCCTATATAAACCAAAGAACTGTTGCAGCATATGGGCGCCTGACAAATCTAAGAATAGCATTCTGGCACCTCAGTAAGGAGTCGTTCAAGGTTCTGGATACCTCAGGGATATGTTTAAAAGACAATATTCAAAATAAAGTTGCTAGCAAAGGTAAAGCAATTGATCAACAAAGAGAGATAGTAGAAGGCAACGAGTGACTAGCACCCTTAATTAATGCTTACTATACAAATAGTAGGAGTCTAAGAAATAAGATAGATGAGCTAAGAGTACTTGCAAGTGCAGGTAATATAGATATTATTGCTATAACAGAGACATGGTTCAACCGGAAAGATAGAGAAATGCCTTCTGAATGCAACATACAGGGTTATAAACTATTATACACCGATAGGGTCATCAGGAAGGGTGGGGGAGTGGCGATGTATGTCAGAGAAAATTTAAACTGTTGTCTTAGACATGATATAAGACTAAAAACATCGGATACAGAATCTGTTTGGCTACAGTTTCTCGAGGGTTGTGACAAATTAATTTTGGGTGTGACTTATAGGCCCCCAGACCTTGATAGGGAGTGCAGTAAGTTCTTATGGGACGAAATTCATAAGGCATCTAGTTATGAAAATGTTGTATTAATGGCAGATTTTAACTTTAGACAAACTGATTGGAAGAATGTGACAGGAAATCTTGAGTCTAGTGACTTTCTTGATATGGTTCAGGATTGCTTTTTAAAACAGCTTGTGACAGAACCAACTAGAGGAAACAATCTGCGTGACTTGGTTCTTGCCAACAAAGAATCACTAATTAATATTCTTGAGGTTAATGATGAGCTTGGGGAAAGCGATCACAATTCACTTAGTTTCAATGTATCATGGAATTACCCAGATAACTGCAATCAAATCTCTGTTCCAGACTTTCGCCTGGCTGATTTCATGGGACTGAAAAATTACCTGGGTGGGCTAAATTGGGATGTCCTGACTATGAGTCTGGTGGGTGGTCTTGGTTGCCAATATGATGTATTTCAGAGCATAGTTCTAGCTGCCCAGACAACTTTTGTTCAGAGTAGGGAAATTAGATCTATCAAAAATGATCCCAAATGGATGAAGAATAGATTAAAACATCTCATTGGTTAAAAGAGAGGCATATATAGGCGTATCAAAAGAGGGGATGGGCAGTTAAGAAATCAATATATTCAATTAAAGAGAGAAATGAAAAAAATGAATAAGAAAAGCTAAAAGGGATTATGAGGCTAAGGTCGCAAGGGATTCGAAGACTAACCCAAAAGGGTTCTTTCAGGTATACAGAAGTAAGATTAGGGACAAGATAGGCCCACTTAAGTAACTCAGGTCAGATCACTGACAGTGATAAGGATATGTGTGAAATTTTCAATGCTTACTTCCTCTCAGTTTTTACCCAGGAAAATACTAGCGAAATTCCAGAAATAATAGGTTATGTAGAACAGGATGATAATAGCCTATCCACGACTGAAGTAACTAGTGATATGGTTCTCAGACAAATAGAGCAATTAAAACCTAACAAATCCCCAGGCCCTGAGACTTTTTTGCAAGGGTGTTAAAGGAATGTAAAGAGGTGCCTAGCATACCTTTGGCTAATCTTTTTAACATATCACTACAAACTAACATAGTGCCTGATAAATGGAAAATGGCAAATGTAATACCTATTTACAAGGCAAGTGACAGGTCCTTAGCTTCGAACTATAGACCAATAAGCCTTACCTCCATAGTGGGAAAATTTATGGAATCAATAATTGCCGAAGAAATTCGTAACCATCTCGAAAGGCATAAATTGATTAATGAATCTCAGTACGGTTTCACATAGGGGCGTTACTGTCTTACGAATTTACTAACTTTCTTCGCTAAGGTGTTTGAGGAGGTAGATCATGGTATTGAATATAATATTGTGTATATGGACTTCAGTAAGGCTTTCGATAGAGTTCCACATCAAAGGCTATTCAGGAAACTTAAGGCACACGGAATGGGAGAAGGATTTTTCCCCTGGGTAGAGGCATGGTTGACAAATAGGCAGCAGAGAGTTTGCATAAATGGGGAGAAATCAGAATGGGGGCACGTCACAAGCTGTGTTCTACAGGGGTCAATGTTGGGCCCGTTGTTGTTCACAATCTACATAAACGAAATAGATGAGGGAATAAATAGCGACATAAGCAAATTTGCTGATGACACCAAAATAAGCCATCCAATTCATTCTAATGAGGACATTAGAGCACTCCAGGATGATTTGAATAGATGATGCAGTGGTCGGAGAAGTGGCAGATGCAGTTTAATATAGACAAATGCAAAGTTGGTTGGTCAGGTACTGACTTTAAGTGCCTGTCTAGTGCCTTCTTAGAAACAGCCAGGGGTCTATTGGTAATTCCCCTTATGTAGGCTGGGAGGCAGTTGAACAGTCTTCGACACCTGGACACTTATTGTGTTGTCTCTCAATGTACTCGTTGCACCCCTGCTTTTCATTGGAGAATGTTACATCTCCAGCCGAGTCTTTTACTTTCATAGGGAGTGATTTTCGTGTGCAGGTTTGGTACCAATCCCTCCAGGACCTTCCAATTTGTATCTTCATGTATCTCTCTCGCCTGCATTCCAGGGAATACAGATCAAGGACCTTCAACCGTTTCCAGTAGTTTAGATGCCTTATCGTGCTTATATGTGCCGTACACTCTCCAGGTCTGCAATGTCGTCAGCCTTGAAGGGGACCGTTAGTGTACAGCAGTAATCCAGAGAGAATCATCATAGGCTTGGCATCCCTAGTTTTGAAGGTTCTCATTATCCATCCTACCATATTCCTAGTAGATGAGGTAGATACATTGTTGTGGTCTTTGAAGACGAGGTCCTCTGCCATTATCACTCCCAGGTCCTTCACATTACTTTTCCGCTCCATTGTATGGTTAGAATTTGTCGTATACCCTGATACATTTTTAATTTCCTCAAGTTTCCCATATCTGAGCAGTTGAAATTTCTACATAAAATCTCTCCATAAAATGCTGAAGGCACGCAATAGGGGCTTCTTGCAGTTCTTGATGAATAAGGAGTTCCATGAGTCTGGGCCTGGGGCAGAGTGCATGGGCATGTGATTTATGCCACTTCAAAGTCTTGTAGAGTTTGGATAATATCCGAGATTTTTGGGATGTCCAAATTTTGGGCTTCGTTCATGAAGAATTCAATTAGGTTGTCGACCCTTAGTCTGGGCAGTGGCTCGCTGAACACTGAGTCATATTAGGACTTTAGTATCTCATTCATTGGCTGTTATCTGTGTATGTCTCATCCCGCCTAAGCAGGGGCCCAACATTGGATGTTGTTTTTCCCTTAGATATGGCATAAGAGAAGAAGTTATTTTTTTTCAGTTTCCTTTATGGCTTTTAGTTCTTCCTGTGATTCTTGTCTCCTGTAAGATTCCTTCAGCCCAAGTTGGATATTTGCAATTTCATTTACTAGTGCCTCCCTTCACATTTGCTATATATTGGTCCCACTCAGCAGCTCTGTGACTCTTCGCCTTCGTCTGTATAGGGAACATCTCTCTCTTTCTAGTTTACATCTTCTCTTCCTTTTTCTTAATGGAATGTGTCTTGAGCAGACCTCAAGAACCACAGAATTAATTTTTTCGAGGCAAATGTTTGGATCCATATTGTTTCATTTAGGACATGGTTTAATAGATCCCATTGTATGTTTTTGTTATTGAAATTGAATTTCCTGAAAAGACCTTCATGACTGCTCACATTTTACTGGTCAGAATCCCTGTTCATACATGTCTGTACCTCTATATATTGTGATCTGAGTGTATTGTCTTTGATACAGTTATATTAGATATCAGATCGTCGTTGTTAGTGAAGATGAGGTAGACAGAGACAGGTTGCTCCAGAGAGGGGACACAGAAACAAGGGGTCACAATTGGAAGTTGAAGATTCAGACGAGTCAGAGGGATGTTAGGAAGTATTTCTTCAGTCATCAAGTCGTCAGGAAGCGGAATAGCCAAGCAAGTGATGTAATGGAGGCAGGAATCATACATAGCTTTAAGACGAGGTATGACAAAGCTCAGGAAGCAGAGAGGGAGAGGACCTAGTAACGATCAGCGAAGAGGTGGGGCCAGGAGCTGAGTCTCGACCCCTGCAGCTACAATTAGGTGTCTACAATTAGGTGAGTACACACACACACACACATACACACACACACACATACATACATACACACACATACACACACTGAGCTGAGGAGCTGAGTATCGACACCTGCAACCACAATTAGGTGAGTACACACATGCACACACACACACCAGTGAAGAGGCGGGGCCAGAAGCTTGGACTCGACCCCTGCAACCTCAACTAGGTGAGTACAACTAGGTGAATACACAAACAGAAACGAGTATGCACAGATAAGGAGGGAGGCCCAGCGACAATGCGAAAACAAAATGTCATCGAAAGTCAAGTCTGACCCGAAACTGCTGTATAGCCACATTAGGAGGAAGACAACAGTCAAAGACCAGGTGATCAGGCTGAGGAAAGGTGGTGGAACACACTGAAATGACAATCAGCACGGCTTTGGAGATGGGAAATCCTGTGTTACAAATCTGCTTGAGTTCTATGATAAGGTAACAGAAGTAAGACGAGAGAGAGAGGGATGGGTAGACTGCATATTTTTGGACTGCAAGAAGGCTTTTGACACAGTTCCACACAAGAGACTGATGCAAAAATTAGAGGAGCAGGCAGGAATAATAAGGAAAGTACTGCAATGGATCAGGGAATACCTTACAGGAAGGAAACGAGAGTTGGTACGTGATGAAGTGTCAGAGTTGGTGCATGTGTCGAATGGGGTTCCACAAGGGTCAGACCTAGGTTCGGTGTTGTTTCTTGTACACGTGAATGACATGGTGGAAGGAGTAGATTCAGAAGTGTCACTGTTCGCTGATGATGTGAAACTGATGAGGAGAATACAAGTGGGCGAGGATCAGTTAAGATTACAAGGGGATCTGGACAGACTACAAGTCTGGTCTGACAAATGACTCCTGGAAAGTGTAAGGTCATGAAGATTGGGGAAGGAAATAGAAGACCGCAGACGGAGTACAGGTCAGGTAATCAAAGGCTGCAAACGTCATTAAAAGAAAAGGATCTTGGGTTAAGCATTATAACGAACATGTCCCTTGAAGCACACATCAATCAAATAACTGACGCAGGATATGGGAGATTGGCAAAGCTGAGCGTTTAGACGTCTGAGTAAAGAGTCATTCACTACATTGTACACCATCTATATCAGACCTATACTGGAGTATGCACCGCCAGTATGGACCCATCACCTAGTCAAACACGTCTCGAAATTGCAGAAAGTGCAAAAATTTGCAACACGATTAGTCCCGGAACTGAGGGGTATGTCTTATGAGGAGAGGTTAAAGGGAACACAACCTGATGACACTAGAGAATAGGAGGGATAGAGGGGAGGGGGACATGATAACAACGTACAAAATACTGAGAGGCATTGACGAGGTGGACAGGGCTCGAATGTTGCAGAGGTGCGATACAGGAACCAGGTGACAAAATTGGAAGCTGAAAACTCAGATGAGTCATAGGGATGTTAGGAAGTATTTCTTTAGCCTTAGAGTTGTCAGGAATTGGAATAATCTGAAGAGTGAAGTAGTGGAAGCAAGTTCCATACACAGCTTTAAGAAGAGGTATGATAAAGCTCAGGGAGAGAGTGAATTAGTATTGACCAGTGAAGAGGCCGGGCAAGGAGCTATGACTCGACCCCTGCAGTCACATTTAGGTGGGTACACTCACACACACACACACACACACACACACACACACACACACACACACACACACACACACACACACACACATACACACACACACAGGAAAGACAGAAGGAGCAGAGAGGGAGGAGGGGCTGCACTGCTCATAAAAAACCGATGGGGTTTTGAGGAAATGGAAGGCATGGACGAGATTGGAGAAAGGGACTACATAGTAGCTACAATTCAGTCTGGGGAACATAAGGTAGTCATTGCAGTGATGTATAACTCACCACAGAACTGCAGGAGGCCAAGAGATTAATATGAAGAGAGCAACAGAGCAATGGTGGACACACTGGCTGAGGTGTCACGAAGAGCTCAATCGTGCAGAGCAAAGTTACTGGTTATGGGTGATTTCAACCACAGGGAGATCGTTTGGGAAAACCTGGAGCCACATGGGGGTCCCGAAACATGGAGAGCCAAGATGATGGATGGGGTACTGGAAAACCTCATGCATCAGCACGTCAGGGACATTAGCAGAGAGAGAGGGGAGGATGAACCAGCAAGACTGGACCATGTGTTCACCCTGAGCAGTTCAGACATTGAGGACATCACATATGAGAGGCACCGTGGAGCTAGTGATCACGTAGTTCAGAGTTTTGATTACAAAGTAGTTCCAAGTGTAGAGGGTAACAGGAGTCGAGTGGGAAAAGCCAGACTATAAAAGGGGGAACTACACAGGTATGTGGAACTTCCTGCGGAAGGTTCAGTGGGACAGAGAACTGGTAGGAAAGTCAGTAAACAAAATGATGGAATATGTAACAACAAAATGCAAGAAAGCAGAGGAAAGGTTTATTCCCAAGGGAAACAGAAACAATGGGAAGACCAAAGCAAGTCCTTGGCTTACCCGAAGGTGTAGGGAGACAAAAACTAAGTGCATTAGAGAATGGAAGAGATACAGAAGGCAAAGGACTCAGGAAAATAAGGAGATCAGTTGAAAAGCCAGAAACGAGTAGGGAGGCCCAGCGACAGTACGAAAACGACATAGCATCGAAAGTCAATCCTGAGCCGACTCTGCTGTGTAGCCGCATTAGGAGAAAGAGAATAGTCAAAGACCAGGTGATCAGGCTGAGGAAAGAAGGTGGGGAACTCACAAGAAACGATCAAGAGGTACGTGAGGAACTCAAAACGAGATTTAAGGAAGTATTCACAGTGGAGACAGGAAGGACTCTGGGAAGACAGGATAGAGCGGGACACCAACAGGGAATACACCAGCAAGTGCTGGATGACATACACACAACTGAGGAGGAGGTGAAGAAGCTGCTAAGTGACCTTGATACCTCAAAGGCAATCGGACCAGACAACATCTCCCCCTAGGTCATTAGAGAGGGAGCAGAAATGCTGTGTGTGCCATTAACCACAATCTTCAACATATCCCTTGAAACTGGGCAACTACCTGAGATATGGAAGACGGCAAATGTAGTTCCCATTTTTAAAAAAGGAGACAGAAAAGAGGCACTAAACTACAGACCAGTGCCAATAACGTGTACAGTATGCCAGGTCACGGAGAAGATTTTCAGGATGGG
>NC_091297.1:52471231-52523731 GCF_038502225.1 Cherax quadricarinatus
GGACAGCTGGTCAGGAAAGACAGTTCACTGAGAATAGAAGTTTCAGATATGACAGGGACTGAAGGCAAGAACATGTCAATGGAAGGAAATATAATGCCTCAGAGGAAGCAGATGGAGACTCAGTGGGAGGAGGAAAAGGTGAGGTCAGTTTTTGTGTACGGGCTCCAAGAAGCCAAGGGGGCCAACTTTGAAGAAATAAAACAGGAGGAGAAAAAAATGATTGAAGGCATCATGAAAACAATAGGGGAGGGCAATATGACCCAGGTGACAAATTTTCAGAGAACTGGGTGGTTTGCGAGTGGAAGGATACGGCCTGTCAGAGTAACTGTCAAGGAAGAATCAGTTCGAACCAGGATTCTGCAAGAGAAAGCAAGACTGAGGGACAAAGAGGGGTACCAGAGAGTATACCTCGACCGCGACAGAACACAAGAAGAAAGGACTACACTGAAAGAGAGGGTACAGAGACGCAAGGAGGAACGAGAAGCAATGAAAATGAGCAGGACCCAGACACAGGAGGAAGGGCAAACACACCCCACAGAATCTCCCACCAAAAGACTCCACCCGCGACATTCCCAACGCAACTGAGCAACCTATACTACAACCCACTCACTGTTCCCTCTGCCACCAACCCCCATATCACAAACCTCACCCCAACAGCTGTCCCTTATGGGCATTCTGACCCCACCCCCATCAACACAAACCCCACCTACACCACAGCCCCATATAGGCCCCCACCAAGGCTCTCGCTCCCCCAACCCCAATATACTTGCATGACCACAATGATAGAAAAGAAACTAAAGGTTTGGTACACAAACGCGGATGGAATAACGAATAAACATGAGGAGTGGAATGAAAGAATCAGTGAAAAATCCCCAGACATCATAGCAGTCACAGAAACAAAACTCGCTGAGACAATAACAGACACAATCTTCCCAACAGGATATCAGATCCTGAGGAAAGATAGAAGGAGTAGAGGGGGAGGAGGGGTTGCACTGCTCATAAAACACCAATGGGGATTTGAGGAAATGGAAGGCATGGACATGATTGGAGAAAGAGACTACATTGTAGGTACAATTCAGTCCGGAGAACATAAAGTAGTCATTGGAGTGATGTATAACCCACCACAGAACTGCAGGAGGCCAAGAGAGGAGTACGAAGAAAACAACAGGGTGATGGTGGACACACTGGCTGAGGTGGCAAGAAGAGCTCACTCGAGCAGAGCAAAGTTACTGGTAATGGGCGATTTCAACCACAGGGAGATCGACTGGGAAAACCTGGAGCCACATGGGGGTCCCGAAACATGGAGAGCCAAGATGATGGATGTGGTACTTGAAAACCTCATGCATCAACATGTCAGGGACACAACCAGAGAGAGAGGGGAGGATGAGCCAGCAAGACTGGATCTTGTGTTCACCCTGAGCAGTTCAGACATTGAGGACATCACTTACGAGAGGCCCCTTGGAGCTAGCGATCATGTGGTTCTGAGTTTTGACTATATAGTAGAGTTACAGGTGGAGAAGGTAACAGGAACTGAAGGGGACAGGCCAAACTATAAAAGGGGGGACTACACAGGTATGAGAAACTTCCTGCAGGAGGTTCAGTGGGACAGAGAAATGGTAGGAAAATCAGTAAATGAGATGATGGAATATGTGGCAACAAAGTGCAAGGAGGCAGAGGAAAGTTTTGTTCCCAAGGGAAACAGAAATAATAGGAAGACCAAAACGAGTCCTTGGTTTACCCGAAGGTGTAGGGAGGCAAAAACTAAGTGCAACAGAGAATGGAAAAGGTACAGGAGGCATAGGACCCAGGAAAACAAGGAGATTAGTAGAAGAGCCAGAAACGAGTATGCGCAGATAAGGAGGGAGGCCCAGCGACAGTATGAAAACGACATAGTATCGAAGGTCAAATCTGACCCGAAACTGCTGTATAGCCACATTAGGAGGAAGACAACAGTCAAGGACCAGGTGATAAGGCTGAGGAAAGAAGGTGGAGAACTCACAAGAAACGATCAAGAGGTATGTGAGGAGCTCAACACGAGATTTAAGGAAGTATTTACAGTAGAGACAGGAAGGACTCTGGGGGGACAGACCAGATGGGGACACCAACAAGGAATACACCAACAAGTGTTGGACGACATACATACAGATGAGGAGGAGGTGAAGAAACTGCTAAGGGACATCGATACCTCAAAGGCAATGGGACCGGACAACATCTCTCCGTGGGTCCTTAGAGAGGGAGCAGATATGTTGTGCATACCACTTACCACAATCTTCAACACATCCCTGGAAACTGGGCAACTACCTGAGGTATGGAAGACGGCAAATGTAGTTCCCATTTTCAAAAAAGGAGACAGAAAAGAGGCACTAAACTATAGACCTGTGTCATTGACGTGTATAGTATGCAAAATTATGGAGAAGATTATCAGGAGGAGAGTGGTGGAGCACCTGGAACGGAACAGGAGTATAAATGCCAACCAGCACGGATTCACGGAAGGCAAATCCTGTGTCACAAACCTTCTGGAGTTTTATGATAAAATAACAGAAGTAAGACAAGAGAGAGAGGGGTGGGTTGATTGCATCTTCTTGGACTGCAAGAAGGCCTTTGACACAGTTCCTCACAAGAGATTAGTGCAGAAGCTAGAGCTTCAGGCGCATATAACAGGAAGGGCACTGCAATGGATCAGAGAATACCTGACAGGGAGGCAACAACGAGTCATGGTACGTAATGATGTATCACAGTGGGCACCTGTGACGAGCGGGGTCCCACAGGGGTCGGTCCTAGGACCAGTGCTATTTTTGGTATATGTGAACGACATGACGGAAGGGTTAGACTCAGAAGTGTCCCTGTTTGCAGATGATGTGAAGTTAATGAAGAGAATTAAATCTGATGAGGACCAGGCAGGACTTCAAAGAGACCTAGACAGACTGGACACCTGGTCCAGCAAATGGCTTCTCGAATTTAATCCTGCCAAATGCAAAGTCATGAAGATAGGGGAAGGGCACAGAAGACCACAGACAGAGTATAGGCTAGGTGGCCAAAGACTGCAAACCTCACTCAAGGAGAAAGATCTTGGGGTGAGTATAACACCGAGCATGTCTCCGGAAGCACACATCAATCAGATAACTGCTGCAGCATATGGGCGCCTGGCAAACCTGAGAACAGCATTCCGATACCTTAGTAAGGAGTCATTCAAGACACTGTACACCGTGTATGTCAGGCCCATACTGGAGTATGCAGCACCTGTTTGGAACCCGCACTTGATAAAGCACGTCAAGAAACTAGAGAAAGTACAAAGGTTTGCAACAAGGTTAGTTCCAGAGCTAAGGGGAATGTCCTATGAAGAAAGATTAAGGGAAATCGGCCTGACGACACTGGAGGACAGGAGGGTCACGGGAGACATGATAACGACATATAAAATACTGCGTGGAATAGACAAGGTAGACAAGGACAGGATGTTCCAGGGAGGGGACACAGAAACAAGAGGCCACAATTGGAAGTTGAAGACACAAATGAGTCAGAGAGATAGTAGGAAGTATTTCTTCAGTCATAGAGTTGTAAGGCAGTGGAATAGCCTAGAAAATGACGTAGTGGAGGCAGGAACCATACACAGTTTTAAGACGAGGTTTGATAAAGCTCATGGAGCGGGGAGAGAGAGGGCCTAGTAGCAACCGGTGAAGAGGCGGGGCCAGGAGCTAGGACTCGACCCTTGCAACCACAAATAGGTGAGTACAAATAGGTGAGTACACACACATTATAACACACACACACACACACATTATAACACACACACACACACACACACACACACACACACACACACACACACACACACACACACACACACACACACATTATAACGCACACATGCACCCACACACACACACACACACACACATTATAACACACACACACACGCACACACACAGGAGGAGTTTAACATGAGATTCAAAGAAGTGTTCACAAAGGAAACAGAAGGGACTTTAGAATGACAGAGAGGTGGGGTACACCATTAAATGTTGGACACAATACATACAACCGAGCAAGAAGTGAAGAGGCTGCTAACCGAGGTAGGTACCTGAAAGGCGATGGGGCGGGTTAACATTTCTCCACGGATCCTGAGAGAGGGAGCAGAGACGCTAACAACAAACTTCAACACATCTATCGAAACAGGGTGACTACCTGAAGTATGGAAGACAGCAAATGTAGTCCCAATTTTTAAAAATGGAGACAGACTGGAAGCATTAAACTACAGACCAGTGTCACTGACATGTATAGTATGCAAAGTTATGGAGAAAGTTATCTGGAGAAGAGTGGTAGAGATCCTAGAAATTAATGAGCTTACCAACGACAGCCAGCACGGTTTCAGGGACGGGAAATCCTGTGTCACAAACCTGCTGGAGTTCCATGACAGGGTGACAGCAGTAAGACAAGAGAGAGAGAGGGGTGGATAGATTGCATTTTTTTGAACTTGTAAGAAGGCATTTGACACAGTTCCACGCAAGAGATTAGTGCAAAAGCATGAGGACCACGCAAGTATAACAGGGAAGGTACTGCAATGGATCAGGGAATACCTGTCTAGAAGACAACAGCGAGTCATGGTACGTTGCGAAGTGTCAGAGTGGGCGCCTGTATCAAGAGGGGTTCCACAGGAGTCAGTCCTAGGATCGATGCTGTTTCTGGTATTTGTGAACGACTTTACGAAAGGAATAGACACAGAACTGTCCCTGTTTGCACAGGATGTTAAGTTGATGAGATGAAATGAATCGGACGATGACCAGGCAGAACTACAAAGGGATCAGGACAGGCCGCAGGTCTGTCCAGCAACTGGTTCCTGGAGTTCAACCCGATCAACTGCAAAGTCATGAAGACCGGGGAAGGGCAAAGAAAACCACAGACGGAGTACAGTCTAGGGGGCCAGAGACTACAAACCTCACTCAAGGAAAAGAATCTTGGGGTGAATATAACACCGAGCACGTCTACTGAGGCACACATCAACCAAATAACTGCTGCAGCATAAAGGGCGTCTAGCAAACCTAAAAACAGCATTCCAACTTCATAATAAGGAGTCGATCAGGACCCTGTACACTGTGTAGGTAAGGCCCATGTTGGAATATGCAGCACGAGTTTGGAACTCACACCTAGTCAAGCAGTTAAGGAAACCAGAGTAAGTACAAAGGTTTGCAACAGGACTAGTCCCAGAGCTAAGGGACATGTCCTACGAGGAGAAGTTAAGGGAAATCGGCCTGACGACACTGGAGATCAGGAGAAATAGGGAAAATATCATAATGACATATTAAATGTTGAGAGGAATCGTCTAGGTGGACAAGGACAGGATGTTCCAGAGATGGAACACAGCAACAAGGGGACACAGTTGAAAGTTGAAGACTCAGCTGAATCACAGGGATGTTAGGAAGTATTTCTTCAGTCACAGAATTGTCAGGAAGTGGAATAGTCTGGGAAGTGTTGTAGTGGAGGCAGGAATCATACATAGTTTTAAGAGGAGGTTTGAAAAAGCTCATGGAGCACGGAGAGAGAGGACGTAGTAGCGACCAGTGAAGAGGCTGGGCCACAAGATGAGTTTTGATCCCTGCAACCACAATTAGGTGAATAAAATTAAGTGAGCACACTCATCTGAGTTTTCTTTGATTTGATCTTAATAGTTCTTGTTCTTATTACTTTTCCTATTATATCCATGGGGAAGTGAAATAAAAATCAGTCCTCCATAAGCCATGCATGTTGTAAAAGTCAACTAAAATTCCGGGAGCAATGAGCTAGTAACCCCTTTTCCTATATTTCCTATATTTCCTATATTTCCTATATTAGTAATAAAAAGAAAAAGAAACCGTGAAAGTGGGATGTTTGAATGTGCGTGGATGTTGTGCGAATGATAAGAGATTATTGTGGATGCTATGAATGAAAAGAAGCTAGATGTCCTGAAGGGGCTAAGCGAGTTTCATTGGGAAGAAGTAAATGGGATTAGGTCATGGGTTTTTAATAGAGTTAGTGATAAGGAAGGAGTAGTAATTATGTTGAAGGATAAGTTATGGCAGGAAAGGAAGGAATATATATGTATAAATTCAAGGATTATGAGGAGTAAAATAAGGGTTGGGTGTGAAAAGTGGGTTGTACTAAGTGTTTATCCACCTGGAGAAGAGACAAGTGTAGAGGAGAGAGAGATTTTGGGAAGTGTTGAGTGAGTACATGGGGAGTTTTGAACCAAGTGTGAGAGTACTTGTGGTTGGGGATCTCAATGCTTAAGTGTGTAAAATATCGTAGAGGGAGTAGTAGGTGAATCTGGGGTGCCAGGGGCAAATGAAAATGGGAAGCTATTAAGTGAACTGTGTGTAGAAAGTGGTTTGGTAATAAGTAATACATATCTTGTGAAAAAGAGGATAAATAAGTATACGAGATATGATTTAGCACGTAATGAAAGTAGATTGTTTGATTATGTATTGGTTGATAAAAGGTTGATGGGTAGGCTTCAGGATGTACTTGTTTATAGAAGGGCATCAGATATATCGGATCATTATCTAGTTGTAGCTACAGTTATAGTAAGAGGTAGATTGGATGAAAGGAAAATGGCAACAGTAAGTAAGAGAGAGGTTAAAGTTTATAAACTAAGGGAGGAGGAAATTAGGGTGTGATGTAAGCAACTATTGACAGAAAGGTGGACTAATGTAAGTATGAGTAGTAGTGGAGGGTTGGAATAGTTTTACAAATGCAGTATTAGAATGTGGGGCAGAGGTTTGTGGCTATAGGAGGGTGGGGGCAGGAGGAAAGAGGAGTGATTGGTGGAATGATGAGGTAAAGGGTGCAATAAAAGAGAAAAAGGTAGCTTATGAGAGGTTTTTACAAAGCAGAAGTGTTATAAGAAGAGCAGAGTGTATGGAGAGTAAAAGAAAGGTGAAGAGAGTGCAAAAGGAGAGCAAGGGATAGAGTGGGAGAGGCACTGTCAAGAAATTTTTCTGAGAACAAGAAAAAATTTTGGAGTGAGACAAACAAGTTAAGAAAGACTCAGGAGTGAATGGATTTGTCAATTAAAAACAGAGTAGGGGAGTTAGTAGATGGAGAACTGAAGGTATTGCGGAGATGGCAGGAATATGTTGAGGAACTTTTAAATGTTGATTAAGAAAGGGAGGCAGTAATTTTTCATGCACTGGCTAGGGAGGTATAACATCTTTAAGGAGAGAAGAAGAGCAGGATGTGAGTGTGGGGGAGGTGCGTGAGGTATTACATAGAATGAAAGGGGATAAAGCAGCTGGAACTGATGGCATCACGACAGAAATGTTAAAAGCAGGGGGGATATAGTATCGGAGTGGTTAGTATTTTTGTTTAATAAATGTATGAAAAAGGAAAAGATACCTTGGGATTGGCAGAGAGCATGTATAGTTTCTTTAAATAAAGGGAAGAGGGACAAAAGAGATTGTAAAAATTATAGGGGAATAAATTTACTGAGTATACCAGGTAAAGTGTATGGTAGGGTTATTATTGAAAGAATTAGAGGTAAGACAGAGAGCAGGACTGCAAATGAGCAAGAAGGCTTTAGAATGAGTAGGGGATGTGCACATAAAGAGTGTACATTGAAGCATATATGTGAACAGTATTTAGAAAAAGGTAGAAAATTTTCATTGCATTTATGGATTTAGAAAAGGCATATGATAGAGTGGATAGGGGAGCAATGTGGCAGATGTTGCAAGTATATGGAATAGATAATATGTTACTAAATGCTGTGAAGAGTTTTTATGAGGATAGTGAGGCTCAGGTTAGGGTGAATAGGAAAGAGGGAGATTATTTAATGGTAAAAGTAGGTCATATACAGGGATGTGTAATGTCACAATGGTTGTTCAACGTGTTTATAGATGGGGTTGTAAAAGAAGTAAATACTAGGGTGTCTGGGAGAAGAGTAGGATTAAATTATGGGGAATCAAATACAAAATGGGAGTTGACACAGTTATTTTGGGAGGGTGTATAAAGGTAGAGAGATGAAAGTGAACATAGATAAGAGTAAGGTAATTAGGGAATCAAACGATTTAAATAAAGAAAAATTGGATATCACTTTTGAGGGAGGGGGTATGGAAGAAGTGAATGTTTTCAGATATTTGTGAGCTCACTTGTCAGCAGATGTGTTTATGAAGGATGAGGTTAACCATAGAAATGATGAGGAAAAAAGTGAGTGGTGCATTGAGGTATCTGTGGAGACAAAAAACGTTATCCATGGAGGCAAAGAAGAGAATGTAGGAGAGTATAGTGGTATCAACACTCTTATATGGGTGTGATGCTTGGGTTGTAAATGCTGCAGCGAGGAGGCGACTGGAGGCAGTGGAGATGTCCTGTCTAAGGGCAATGTGTGGTGTAAATATTATGCAGAAAATTCGTAGTGTGGAAATTAGGAGGTGTGGAGTTAATAAAAGTATTAGAGCGCTGAAGAGGGGTTGTTGAAATTGTTTGGTCACTTAGAGAGAATGGAACAAAGTAGAATGACTTAGAGAGCATATAAATCTGTAGGGGAAGAAAGGCGGGGTACGGGTCGACCCCGAAAAAATTGGAAGTAGGGGTAAAGGAGGTTTTGTGGGCGAGGGACCTGGACTTTCAGCAAGCGTGTGCAAGCATGTTAGATAGGAGTGATTGGAAACGAGTGGTTTCTGGGACCTGACGAGCTGTTGGAGTGGGAGCAGGGTAATACTTTTGTTAAGGGATTCAGGAAAACCAGTTAGCCGGGCTTGAGTCCTGGAAATGGGAAGCACAATGTCTGCGCTTTAGGGATGGGGGGAGGTTGGGATATTGGCAATTTGGAGGGACGTCTCAACTGTCGTATTTGGGCACCTCTGCAAGGACGGTGATTACGTATGAGTGATGAATGATGATGAAATATTTCTCTTTCTTTTTGGGTCACTCTGCCTTGGTGGGAGACATGTTAAATATATGTATGTATATATATATTTAAATATATATATATATATATATATATATATATATATATATATATATATATATATATATATATATATATATATATATATATATATATATATATATATATATATATATATATATATATATACATATATATAAATATATATTTGGTAGACAGCAACCACCCAGGGAAGTACAACCGTCCTGCCAGATGACTGTGAAACAGAAACCTGTAACTGTTTTGCATGATGGTAGGATTGCTAGTTTCTTTCTCTGTCTCATAAATACGCTAGATAACAGGGATATCTTGCTACTCCTACCTACACTTTGGTCACACATCACAGACACGCACATGCATATATATATACATACATCTAGGTTTTTCTCCTTTTTCTAAATACCTCTTGTTCTTCTTTATTTCTTCTATTGTTCATGGGGAAGTGGAAAAGAATCTTTCCTCCGTAAGCCATGCGTGTCGTATGAGGCGACTAAAATGCCGGGAGCAATGGGCTGGTAACCCCTTCTTCTGTAGACATTTACTAAAAAAGAGAAGAAGAGAAACTTTATAAAACTGGGATGCTTAAATGTGCGTGGATGTAGTGCGGATGACAAGAAACAGATGATTGCTGATGTTATGAATGAAAAGAAGTTGGATGTCCTGGCCCTAAGCGAAACAAAGCTGAAAGGGGTAGGGGAGTTTCAGTGGGGGGAAATAAATGGGATTAAATCTGGAGTATCTGAGAGAGTTAGAGCAAAGGAAGGGGTAGCAGTAATGTTAAACGATCAGTTATGGAAGGAGAAAAGAGAATATGAATGTGTAAATTCAAGAATTATGTGGATTAAAGTAAAGGTTGGATGCAAGAAGTGGGTCATAATAAGCGTGTATGCACCTGGAGAAGAAAGGAATGCAGAGGAGAGAGAGAGATTTTGGGAGATGTTAAGTGAATGTATAGGAGCCTTTAAACCAAGTGAGAGAGTAATTGTGGTAGGGGACCTGAATGCTAAAGTAGGAGAAACTTTTAGAGAGGGTGTGGTAGGTAAGTTTGGGGTGCCAGGTGTAAATGATAATGGGAGCCCTTTGATTGAACTTTGTATAGAAAGGGGTTTAGTTATAGGTAATACATATTTTAAGAAAAAGAGAATAAATAAGTATACACGATATGATGTAGGGCGAAATGACAGTAGTTTGTTGGATTATGTATTGGTAGATAAAAGACTGTTGAGTAGACTTCAGGATGTACATGTTTATAGAGGGGCCACAGATATATCAGATCACTTTCTAGTTGTAGCTACACTGAGAGTAAAAGGTAGATGGGATACAAGGAGAATAGAAGCATCAGGGAAGAGAGAGGTGAAGGTTTATAAACTAAAAGAGGAGGCAGTTAGGGTAAGATATAAACAGCTATTGGAGGATAGATGGGCTAATGAGAGCATAGGCAATGGGGTCGAAGAGGTATGGGGTAGGTTTAAAAATGTAGTGTTAGAGTGTTCAGCAGAAGTTTGTGGTTACAGGAAAGTGGGTGCAGGAGGGAAGAGGAGCGATTGGTGGATTGATGATGTAAAGAGAGTAGTAAGGGAGAAAAAGTTAGCATATGAGAAGTTTTTACAAAGTAGAAGTGATGCAAGGAGGGAAGAGTATATGGAGAAAAAGAGAGAGGTTAAGAGAGTGGTGAAGCAATGTAAAAAGAGAGCAAATGAGAGAGTGGGTGAGATGTTATCAACAAATTTTGTTGAAAATAAGAAAAAGTTTTGGAGTGAGATTAACAAGTTAAGAAAGCCTAGAGAACAAATGGATTTGTCAGTTAAAAATAGGAGAGGAGAGTTATTAAATGGAGAGTTAGAGGTATTGGGAAGATGGAGGGAATATTTTGAGGAATTGTTAAATGTTGATGAAGATAGGGAAGCTGTGATTTCGTGTATAGGGCAAGGAAGAATAACATCTTGTAGGAGTGAGGAAGAGCCAGTTGTGAGTGTGGGGGAAGTTCGTGAGGCAGTAGGTAAAATGAAAGGGGGTAAGGCAGCCGGGATTGATGGAATAAAGATAGAAATGTTAAAAGCAGATGGGGATATAGTTTTGGAGTGGTTGGTGCAATTATTTAATAAATGTATGGAAGAGGGTAAGGTACCTAGGGATTGGCAGAGAGCATGCATAGTTCCTTTGTATAAAGGCAAAGGGGATAAAAGAGAGTGCAAAAATTATAGGGGGATAAGTCTGTTGAGTGTACCTGGTAAAGTGTATGGTAGAGTTATAATTGAAAGAATTAAGAGTAAGACGGAGAATAGGATAGCAGATGAACAAGGAGGCTTTAGGAAAGGTAGGGGGTGTGTGGACCAGGTGTTTACAGTGAAACATATAAGTGAACAGTATTTAGATAAGGCTAAAGAGGTCTTTGTGGCATTTATGGATTTGGAAAAGGCGTATGACAGGGTGGATAGGGGGGCAATGTGGCAGATGTTGCAAGTGTATGGTGTAGGAGGTAGGTTACTGAAACCAGTGAAGAGTTTTTACGAGGATAGTGAGGCTCAAGTTAGAGTATGTAGGAAAGAGGGAAATTATTTCCCAGTAAAAGTAGGCCTTAGACAAGGATGTGTGATGTCACCGTGGTTGTTTAATATATTTATAGATGGGATTGTAAGAGAAGTAAATGCGAGGGTCTTTGCAAGAGGCGTGGAGTTATAAGATAAAGAATCACGCACAAAGTGGGAGTTGTCACAGCTGCTCTTTGCTGATGACACTGTGCTCTTGGGAGATTCTGAAGAGAAGTTGCAGAGATTGGGGGATGAATTTGGTAGGGTGTGCAAAAGAAGAAAATTAAAGGTGAATACAGGAAAGAGTAAGGTTATGAGGATAACAAAAAGATTAGGTGATGAAAGATTGAATATCAGATTGGAGGGAGAGAGTATGGAGGAGGTGAATGTATTCAGATATTTGGGAGTGGACGTGTCAGCGGATGGGTCTATGAGAGATGAGGTGAATCATAGAATTGATGAGGGGAAAAGAGTGAGTGGTGCACTTAGGAGTCTGTGGAGACAAAGAACTTTGTCCTTGGAGGCAAAGAGGGGAATGTATGAGAGTATAGTTTTACCAACGCTCTTATATGGGTGTGAAGCATGGGTGATGAATGTTGCAGCGAGGAGAAGGCTGGAGGCAGTGGAGATGTCATGTCTGAGGGCAATGTGTGGTGTGAATATAATGCAGAGAATTCGTAGTTTGGAAGTTAGGAGGAGGTGCGGGATTACCAAAACTGTTGTCCAGAGGGCTGAGGAAGGGTTGTTAAGGTGGTTCGGACATGTAGAGAGAATGGAGCGAAACAGAATGACTTCAAGAGTGTATCAGTCTGTAGTGGAAGGAAGGCGGGGTAGGGGTCGGCCTAGGAAAGGTTGGAGAGAGGGGATAAAGGAGGTTTTGTGTGCGAGGGGCTTGGACTTCCAGCAGGCATGCGTGAGCGTGTTTGATAGGAGCGAATGGAGACAAATGGTTTTTTAATACTTGACGTGCTGTTGGAGTGTGAGCAAAGTAACATTTATGAAGGGGTTCAGGGAAACCGGCAGGCCGGGCTTGAGTCCTGGAGATGGGAAGTACAGTGCCTGCACTCTGAAGGAGGGGTGTTAATGTTGCAGTTTAAAAACTGTAGTGTAAAGCACCCTTCTGGCAAGACAGTGATGGAGTGAATGATGGTGAAAGTTTTTCTTTTTCGGGCCACCCTGCCTTGGTGGGAATCGGCCGGTGTGATAATAATAATAAAATAATAAATAAATAAATATATATATATATATATATATATATATATATATATATATATATATATATATATATATATATATATATATATATATATATATATATATATATATATATATATATATATATATATATATATATATATATATATATATATATATATATATATATATATATATATATATATATATATATATATATATATATATATATATATATATATATATATATATATATATATATATATATATATATATATTGACCATGGCAGGACCATGGCCAGGCCATCATTCTCAGAGATCCCTAGCCTGAGCCAACACTCTCTCAGAACCCTCGTCTGGGCCACCACCCTCTCAGGACCCTGGCCAGGGCTACCACCCTCTCAGGACCCTGGCCAGGGCTACCACCCTCTCAGGACCCTGGCCAGGGCTACCACCCTCTCAGGACCCTGGCTCTGGTCTCCTCTTCACTCCCATTAACCTTAAACATTGAAAACATTTTTCTCAGAACTCTGCATACATTTCCCTGCACTACCGGAACGCATCTTAGTCTTTGTTTTCTCTGAGATATACTGATTCAATTATGTTAAGAAAATCGTGACATGAATACTGAAAAACACGGACGTACACAGACACAGACACCGACAGAGACACAGACACAGACACAGACACAGACACAGACACTGACACAGACACAGACACAGACACAGACACAGACACAGACACAGAAATAGACACAGACACAGACACAGACACAGACACACACACACACACACACACACACACACACACACACGCACGCACGCACACGCACACACACACACACACACACACACACACACACACACACACACACACACACACACACACACACACACACACACACACACACACACACACACACACACACACACACACACACACACACACACACACACACAAATAAGGGGACTGTAGGGAAAGAAGGAGCAAAACTGCATGTAGAAGCTCAATCAGTGGAGACTGTAGTAAATGAAAGAGCTAATCTATATGTGGAGGCCCTAACAAACCACAGCAGAGCCCAGGGAAAGCCGACAAGGGAAAATGACAGGCTACTGAGCCCAAGTACATTAGCTAGTGAAACTGAAGAAAGGAAAGCTGCAATGGAGGAAATCAAATTGAATGAGAGGATACACAGGGATATGCAGTGGGAGAATGAAAGGGTGAGGTCAGTCTTTGTGTATGGGCTACAGGAAGTTGAAGGGGAAACATATGAAGCAAGAAAACAAGGGGAAAAAAAGCAATTGAAAGCATCATGAAAGCAATAGGAGAAGACGACATGACCCAGCTGGAAAATTTTCGGAGAATAGGGGGGTTTGTAAAAAAAAGAACCCGGCCAGTGAAAGTGACCTTCAAGGCAGAATCGACTCGGAACAGGATCCTGCAGGAGAAAGCACGATTAAGGGACATGCTGGCATACAGGAAGGTGTATCTCGACCACGACAGAACACAAGCAGAAAGGCAGAAACAGAGAGAGATGGTACAAAGGCGAAAGGACGAAAGAGAGGGGATGGAGAAGACAGACAGGAGATCCCAGACACAGGAAGATCAAATACAGCCTCCCTCACAACTTCCTATAGAAGCCTCCCAACCAGGTCAACCCCAGTGCAACCAAACACTCTAAACCAAAACACCCATGCCACATCCAATACCCCCACCCACTGCATTACAAACTCCACCCCCACAGCAACCACCCATCGTTCCTTATCAGGTCTCCCACTTCCTCAACCCCAATACACCTCCCAGACCACAATCTTAGAAAAGAAGTTGAAAGTGTGGTATACAAATGCAGATGGAATAACAAATAAGTATGAGGAGTGGCACGAAAGAATCAAGGAGACATCTCCAGACATAATAGCACTCACAGAAACAAAACTCACCAGAATAATAACAGATTCAATCTTTCCATCCGGATATCAAATCCTCAGGAAAGACAGAGGGAGGAGAGGGGGAGGAGGAGTTGCACTGCTCATTAAAAACCAGTGGGGGTTTGAGAAAATGGAAAGAATGGATGGCACGGGCGAAAGGGACTACTTAGTAGGAACAATCCAGTCTGAGGGACATAAGGTGATAATTGCAGTAATGTACAACCCACCACAGAACTGCAGGAGGCCAAGAGAAGAATACGATGAGAGCAACAGAGCAATGGTCGACACACTAGCCGAGGTGGCCAGGAGAGCACACATGGGGGGAGCAAAGTTACTAGTTATGGGTGATTTCAATCACAAGGAGATTGACTGGGAAAACCTGGAGCCCCATGGGGGTCCCGAAACATGGAGAGCCAAGATGATGGATGTGGTACTGGAAAACCTCATGCATCAACATGTTAGAGACACTACCAGAGAGAGAAGAGAGGATGAACCAGCAAGACTGGACCTTGTATTCACCTTGAGTAGTTCTGACATCGAGGATATCATGTATGAAAGGCCCCTGGGAGCTAGTGATCATGTGGTTCTGTGCTTCGACTACATAGTTGAGCTCCAAGTGGAGAGAGCAGCAGGAATAGGGTGGGAAAAACCAAACTACAAAAGGGGGAACTACTCAGGCTTGAGGAACTTCTTTCAAGACATTCAGTGGGAGAGGGAACTGACAGGAAAATCAGTACAAGAAATGATGGACTATGTGGCAACAAAATGCAAGGAGGCAGAGGAGAGGTTTGTTCCCAAGGGAAACAGAAACAATGGGAAGAACAGAACGAGTTCTTGGTTCACCCAAAGGTGTAGGGAGGCAAAAACTAAGTGTACTAGAGAATGGAAAATGTACAGAAGACAGAGAACTCAGGAAAATAAAGAGATTAGCCGAAGAGCCAGAAACGAATATGCACAGATAAGAAGGGAGGCTCAGCGGCAATACGAAAATGACATAGCATCGAAAGTCAAGACTGTCCTGAAGCTGTTGTACAGCCACATCAGGAGGAAAACAACAGTCAAGGACCAGGTAATCAGATTGAGGAAGGGTGATGGGGAATTCACAAGAAACGACCGGGAGGTATGTCAGGAGCTCAACACAAGATTTAAAGAAGTATTTACAGTGGAAACCAGTAGGACTCCAGGAAATCAGAGCAGGGGGGTGCACCAGCAAGTGCTGGATGAGGTACATATAACCAAGGAGGAGGTGAAGAATCTGCTATGCGAACTTCACACCTCAAAGGCGGTAGGACCAGACAACATCTCTCCGTGGGTCCTTAAAGAGGGAGCAGAGATATTGTGTGTACCGTTAACAAAGATCTTCAACACATCATTTGAAACTGGGCAACTCCCCGAGGTATGGAAGATGGCAAATGTAGTCCCAATTTTTAAAAAGGGAGACAGACATGAGACACTAAACTACAGACCTGTATCACTAACGTGTATAGTATGCAAGGTCATGGAGAAGATCATCAGGAGGAGAGTGGTGGAGCACCTGGAAAGAAACAAGTGTATAATTGAGAACCAACATGGTTTCAGGGAGGGAAAATCCTGTGTCACAAACCTACTAGAGTTTTATGACAAGGTGACAGAAGTAAGACAAGAGAGAGAGGGGTGGATCGACTGCATTTTTTGGACTGCAAGAAGGCCTTCGACACAGTTCCTCACAAGAGGTTACTGCAAAAGCTAGAGGATCAGGCACACATAACAGGAAAGGCACTGCAATGGATCAGAGAATATCTGACAGGGAGGCAACAACGAGTCATGGTACGTGACGAGGTGTCAGAGTGGGCGCCTGTGACAAGCGGGGTTCCACAGGGGTCAGTCCTAGGACCTGTGCTGTTCTTAGTATATATGAATGACATAACAGAAGGGATAGACTCAGTAGTGTCCTTGTTTGCGGACGATGTGAAGTTAATGAGAAGAATCAAATCGGATGAGGATCAGGCAGGACTACAGAGACCTGGACAGGCTACAAGCCTGGTCCAGCAACTGGCTCCTTGAGTTTAACCCTGCCAAATGCAATGTCATGAAGATTGGGGAAAGGCAAAGAAGACCGCAGACACAATATAGTTTAGACGGCCAAAGTCTGCAAACCTCACTCAAGGAAAAAGATCTGGGGGTGAGTATAACACAGAGCATATCTCCCGAGGCGCACATCAATCAGATAACTACTGCAGCATACGGGCGCCTGGCAAACCTACGGATAGCGTTCCGATACCTCAGTAAGGAGTCGTTCAAGACTCTGTATACCATTTACGTCAGGCCCATACTGGAGTATGCAGCACCAGTTTGGAATCCACACCTAGTCAAGCACGTCAAGAAATTAGAGAAAGTGCAAAGGTTTGCAACAAGACTAGTCCTAGAGCTACGGGGATTGTCCTACGAAGAAAGGTTGAGGGAAATCGGCCTGACGACACTGGAGGCCAGGAGGGTCAGGGGAGACATGAAAACGACATATAAAATACTACGCGGAATAGACAAGGTGGACAAAGACGGGATGTTCCAGAGATGGGACATAGACACAAGAGGTCACAATTGGAAGTTGAAGACTCAGATGAATCAAAGGGATGTTAGGAAGTATTTCTTCAGTCATAGAGTAGTCAAGCCGTGGAATAGCCTAGAAAGTGACGTAGTGGAGGCGGGAACCATACATAGTTTTAAGGCGAGGTATGATAAAGCTCATGGGGCAGGGAGAGAGAGGACCTAGTAGCAATCAGTGAAGAGGCTGGGCCAGGAGCTATGACTCGACCCCTGCAACCACAAATAGGTGAGTACAAATAGGTGAGTACACTCACATACACGTGTGAAGAGAGGCTACAGCTTTCGCTTTACACGGTGAGGGTCTGGATTCGATTCCCAGCGAGGGTATAAACGTTTTGCGTGTTTCTTTCCACCGGTTATCTATGTTCACTCATGTCTAAAATGGAGTATCTGGGATTAGTAGTCTGGTGTGGGTCGCATCCTGGGACAAAACTAACCTAATTTCCCCGAAATGCTCTGCATAACAAGCGGTTTACTATAGAGTAGTACATCATTGATGTCAGCTATGGCTGTATACCGTATACATGTTCATATTATTACTAGGACTGAAGGGATAGACTCAGAAGAGTCCTTGTTTGCAGATGATGTGAAGTTAATGAAGAGAATTAAATGGAATGAGGACCAGCCAGGGCTACAAAGAGACCTGGACAGACTGTAAGCTTGGTCCAGCAACTGGCTCCTAGAATTTAGCCCCGCCAAATGCAAAGTCATGAAGATCGGGGAGTGTTAAGAAGACCGCAGACAGAATATTGGCAAGATGGCGAAAGACTGCAACCCTCACTCAAGAAAAAGGATCTTGAGGTGAATATAATACCGAGCATATCTCCTGAGGCGCATATCAAACAGAGAAAGGCTGCAGCATATGGGCGCCTGGCAAACCTGAGAATAGCATTCCGATACCTCAGTAAGGACTCGTTCAAGACACTGTGCACTGTGTACGACAGGCCCATACTGGAAAGATAAAAGGAAATCGGCCTCACGACACTGGAGGACACGAAGGTTAGAGGATGCATGATAACAACATACTAAATACTGCAAGGAATTGACAAGGAGGACAAAGACAGGATGTTCCAGAGATGCGACACAAAAAGGTGTCACATTTGGAAGTTGAAGACTCGAAGGAGTCAGAGATGTTAGGAAGTATTTCTTTAGTCACAGATTTGTCAGGAAGTGGAGTAGTCCGGCAAGTGACGTAGTGGAGGCATGAACCATACATAGTTTTAAGATGAGGTACGATAATGCTCATGGAGCACGGAGAGAGAGGACCTAGTAGTGATCAGTGAAGAGGCGGGGCCAAGAGCTATGTCTCGACGTCTGCAACATCAAATAGGTGAGTACACACACACACACGAAAGCACGTGAAGCACGTAAAGAAACTAGAGAAAGTGCAAAGGTTTGCAACAAGACTAGTCCCAGAGCTAAGGGGTATGTCCTACGGGAGAGGAGGACAGGAGAGATAGGGGGGGACATGATAATGACATATCAAATACTGAGAGGAATTGACAAGGTGGACAGAGACAGAATGTTCCAAAAATGGGACACAGCAACAAGGGGACACAGTTGGAAGTTGAAGACGCAGATGAATCACAAGGATGTTAGGAAGTATTTATTCAGTCACAGAGTAGTCAGGAAGTGGAATAGTTTGGGAAGAGATGCAATGGAGGCAGGATCCATTCATAGCTTTAATCAGAGGTAAGATGAAACTCATGGAGCTGGATAAGTGACCTAGTAGTGGCCAGTGAAGAGGCGGCGCCATGAACTGTGAGTTGACCCCTGTAACCACAACTATGTAAGCACACACACACACACACACACACACACACACACACACACACACACACACACACACACACACACACACACACACACACACACACACACACACACACACACACACACACACACACACATACACACACATTGGGCAACTTCGTGAGGTATGGAAGACGGCAAATGTAGTCCCCATTTTTTAGAAAGGAGACGGAAAATAGGCACTAAACTACAGACCTGTGTCACTGACGTGTATAGTATGCAAAGTTATGGAGAAGATTATCAGGAGAGTGTTGGAGCACCTGAAACGGAATAAGATTATAAACGACAACCAGCACGGATTCGTGGAAGGCAAATCCTGTGTCTCAAACCTTCTGGAGTTTTATGATAAAGTAACAGAAGTAAGACACGAGAGAGTGGGGTGGGTTGATTACATTTTCCAGGATTGCATGAAGGCCTTCGAGGCAGTTCCTCACAAGAGATTAATTAGTGCAGAAGCTGGAGGATCAGGCACGTATAACAGGAAGGGCACTGCAATGGATCAGAGAATACCAGCAAGGGATGAGGTATCACAGTTGGCGACTGTGACAAGCGGGGTCCCACAGGGGTCAGTCCTGGAACCAATGCTATTTTTGGTATATGTGAATGACATGATGAAAGGGATAGACTCACAAGTGTCCCTGTTCGCAGATGATGCGAAGCTAATGAGGAGAATTAAATCGGTCGACGATCAGGCAGGACTACAAAGAGACCTGGACAGGTTACAAGCCTGGTCTATCACCTGGCTCCTTGAATTTAACACCACCAAATGCAAAGCCATGAAGATCGGAGAACTGCAAAGAAGACCCCAGACAGAATATAGGCTAGGTGGCCAAAGGCTGCAAACCTCATTCAAGGAGAAACATCTTGGGGTGAACATAACACCGAGCACATCTCCGGAAGTACAAATCAAGCAGATAACTGCTGCAGCATATGAACGCCTGGGAAACATTGAGAACAGCGTTCCGATACTTTAGTAAGGAATCGTTCAAGACATTGTACACTGTGTACGTCAGGCCCATATCGGAGTATGCAGCACCAGTTTGGAACCCACACCTGGTCAAGCACATCAAGAATTTAGAGAAAGTGAATAGGTTTGCGACAAGGTTAGTTCCAGAGCTAAGGGGAATGTCCTACGAAGAAAGGTTGGGGGAAATCGGCCTGACGACACTGGAGGCCTGGAGGGTCAGGGGAGACATGATAACGACATACAAAATACCGCATGAAATTGATAAGGTGGACAGAGACAGCATGTTCCAGAGAGGGAACACAGAAACAAGGGGTCACAATTAGAAGCTGAGGACTCAGGCAAGTCACAGGGATGTTAGGAAGTATTTCTTTAGTCATTGAGTTGTCAGGTAGTGGAATAGTCTAGTAGATGTTGCAGTGGAGGCAGGAACCATACGTACCTATAAGACGATGTATGTCAAAGCTCAGGGAGCAGAGAGAGAGAGGACGTAGTAGCGTTCAGTGAAGTGGCGGGGCCAGGAGCTGAGACTCGACCCCTGTAACCACAATTAGGCGAGTACAATTAGGTGATTACACAAACTAACACACACTCACACACACATTTTTATACATTCATATACATATATATATATATATATATATATATATATATATATATATATATATATATATATACATATATATATATATATATATATATATATATATATATATACACATATCTTTCAACACACCGGCCGTATCCCACCGAGGCAGGGTGGCCCAAAAGGAAAAACGAAACTTTCTCCTACATTTAGTAATATATACAGGAGAAGAGGTTACTAGCCCCTTGCTCCTGGCATTTTAGTCGCCTCTTACAACACGCATGGCTTACGGAGGAAGAATTCTGTTCCACTTCCCCATGGAGATAAGAGGAAATAAACAAGAACAAGAACTAGAAAGAAAATAGAAGAAAACCCAAAAGGGAATGTATATATATACGCTTGTACATGTATGTGTAGTGTGACCTAAATGCAAGTAGAAGTAGCAAGACATACCTGAAATCTTACATGTTTATGAGACAGAAAAAAGGACACCAGCAATCCTACCATCATGTAAAACAATTACAGGCTTTCGTTTTACACTCACTTGGCAGGACGGTAGTACCTCCCTGGGTAGTTGCTGTCTACCAACCTACTACCTAGGATATATATATATATATATATATATATATATATATATATATATATATATATATATATATATATATATATATATATATATATACGAAAGCGCTTGGAATTTCTCTATTCTTTCAGAGTGGTTGTTTTGCATATTCTGAAATCACCTGTTTACTGTGATCTTATTGCATATATATATATATATATATATATATATATATATATATATATATATATATATATATACATATATATATATATATATATATATATATATATATATATATATATATATATATATATATATATATATATATATATATATATATATATATATATATATATATATATATATATATATGCAATAAGATCACAGTAAACAGATGATTTCAAAATATGCAAAACAACCACTCTGAAAGAATAGAGAAATTCCAAGCGCTTTCGTGACTACTCACATTATCAAGGAACTATGAAAGTGAAGCATCCAAGGAAGCTATATAAGGGGTCCGGCCAGCACCTCACTATCAGATCCCACAACGGTTAAACACGTGACGCGCGGGGAGCCAACTTGGATAGGTCCTTTGCACAACTCACCCCCAAGCTATTCTACCCAAGAAAATTTAAAAATTATTTGTCCAGTGTATTATTAAATTCTTCCCAAATTCTATTAATTATAAATGGATCTAATTTATATAAACCAAAGGAAATATTCATATTATTGTCAAAACTGCTTTTTATGAAACATGATTCAATTATATTCCTGTCGACCATGGACTTGCTTGATACTACTTTCTCAACTTTTTGAAAATCAATTGGATGGTTAAAATCTCTTACATGAATAAATAGAGCATTGGAATCTTGTCCAGTTCTAATGCTATATTTATGTTGTTTTAATCTTAGTTCGAGATTTTTACCAGTTTGACCGTAATAAACTTTATCGCAAATTTTACAAGGAATCTTATAGACACATCCATCAGCATTTTGGGGGGAATTCTTTATCAAAAGTGTTTTTACTGTATCAAGATTTTTGAATACAACTTTAATATTAAAAGTCTTAAGAAGAGAAGGCATATCAACCAAGTTTTCATGGTAAGGGAGAACCAACATATTTTTAGTTGAATAAGGCTGGTTGCCCCTTTTTGGATTATAAAAATTGTTTCTAGCAACTTTAAAAGATTTATCAATTACATTTCTTGGGTATTTTAAATCATTACCTATTTCATAAATTTTGGATATTTCCTCATCTATGAACTCAGGACTACAAATTCGTAAAGCTCTCAAAAACATTGATGAGAAAACAGACAGTTTGACTCTATCTTGATGCGAGGAATAATAGTGGACATAGGAACAGTTATTTGTAGGTTTTCTGAATATTTTAAATTTGAATTCATTAATACCCTTAATAATTAAAACATCTAGAAAAGGCAATGAGTTATTTTCTTCAAACTCAACAGTAAAGTTTATAGAATGGGCTAAGCTATTTAATTTTCCAAGAAAATGGTGTATATCTACATTTTTGGGCATAAGACACAAAATATCATCAACATATCTGAACCATTTAGCTCTATTAGGGAGGATTGTGTTAAGCAACCTTGTTTCAAAAAATTCCATGTATACGTTACTAAGAACAGGTGAAAGAGGATTTCCCATTGCCATACCAAACTTCTGAGTGTAAAACTTATCATTAAATACAAATTTTGCATCAACAATGCAAAGTTTAATAAGTTTAATGATAGTAGGAACTGGCAATGGTAAATCATAGTTAACGAATTCTTCAGATAAGAAACTTAATAAATCATCAACAGGAACTTTCGTAAACAGGGAAGTAACATCAAAACTAACCATGTTAAAATCATTTAAGTCAGTCAAGGAGCTTAATTTATCAACCAAGTCTATGTTGTTTTTAACATTAAAGTTAGAAATTTTGCCAACAATAGGGCTCAAAATATCAACAAGCCATTTGGATAATTTAATTGTGCAAAGGACCTATCCAAGTTGGCTCGCCGCGCGTCACGTGTTTAACCGTTGTGGGATCTGATAGTGAGGTGCTGGCCGGACCACTTATATAGCTTCCTTGGATGCTTCACTTTCATAGTTCCTTGATAATGTGAGTAGTCACGAAAGCGCTTGAAATTTCTCTTTTCTTTCAGAGTGGTTGTTTTGCATATTTTGAAATCATCTGTTTACTGTGATCTTATTGCATATATATATATATATATATATATATATATATATATATATATATATATATATATATATATATATATATATATTGGGGTCCACCTCTGGTGCAAATTGTGGGATCCACAGCCTCTGAGAAGTGGATAAGAAGGCTTCAAGGAAGAATATTTGGATTTCTTGCTGAAGCCATGTGAATATTCCACTTCCCCTATCACCCCATCTTTTCATTTATTTTTACCAATAGGTATCTTATTTAATTTTATGGTACAAAAGATTTAATAGATACATTGTTGGTGTAACTCACTGTTGATATATATACACACAATGTTGACATATATGCACACAATCACATGCATACACACATATATACTCACACACACACACACACACACACACACACACACACACACACCCATAGATGAACCTCAACCACGACAATCCCAGTGTAACCAAGCAATCTAAACCAAAACCCACACGCTTTACCCTTCGCCCACACCCCCCTCATCACAAATTCCTTCCCTATAGTTCCCGTCATGTCTCCCGTTCCCCCAATCCAACGTTCTCCCCAAACCAACAATTATAGGAAAGAAGTTGAAGGTTTGGTATATGAATGCGGATGGAATATCAAATAAATGTGAAGAGTGGTATGAAAGAATCTAAGAGACGTCCGCGGACATCACAGCAGTCAGAGAAACGAAACTCACCGGGATAACAAACTCAATTTTCCCACCCGGTAATCAGATCCTGAGGAAAGATAGAGGAGCAGAGGGGGAGGAGGAGTTTCACTGCTCATTAAGAAAAGGATGACGATTTGAGGAAATGGAAGGAATGGACGAAATTGACGAAAGGGACTACATGGTTGTCTGGGGGACATAAGGCAGTCATTGCAGTAATGTATAACCAGCCAGAGAACTGCAGGAGGCCAAGAGAAGAATATGAAGAGAGCAACAGAGCAATGGTGGACACACTAACTGAGGTGGCCAAAAGAGCTCACTTGGGTAGAGCAAAGTTACTAGTTATGGGTGATTTCAATCACATGGAGATTAACTGGGAAAACCTGGAGCCACATGGATGTCCAGAAACATGGAGAGCCAAGATGATGGATGTGGTACTGGAAACCTCATGCATCAACTGGTTAGGAAAACTACCAGAGAAAGAGGGGAGGATAAACCAGCAAAACTGGACCTCGTGTTCACCCTGAGAAGCTCGGACATTAAGGACATCATGTACGAGACCCCTTGGAGCTAGTGATCATGAGGTTCTGAGCTTTGAATTCACAGTCGAGTTACAAGTGGAGAGGGTAACAGGATTAGGATAGGAAAAGCCAAACTACAAAAGGGGGGACTACACAGGTATGAGGAACGTCCTGCAGGAGGTATAATGGGAAAGAAAATTAGTAGGAAAAGTCAGTAAACGAAATGATGGAATGTGTAAAAACAAAATGCAACGAGGCAGAGGAAAGATTTGTTCCCAAGGGCAACAGAAACAATGGAAAGACTAGAACGAGCCATTGGTTTACCCAAAGGTGTGGGGAGGCAAAAACTAAGTTCACTGGAGGATGGAAAATATACAGAAGGCAAAGAATGCGGGAAAATAAAGAGATTAGTCGAAGAGTCAGAAACGAAGAAGCACAGATAAGGAGGGAGGCCCAGCGACAGTACGACAACGGCTTTGCATCAAAAGTCAAGTCTGACCCGAAGCTGTTGTATAGCCATATTGGGAGCAAGACAACAGTCAAGGACCAGGTAATCAGGCTGAGGAAAGAAAGTGGGGAGCTCACAAGAAACGACCAAGAAGTATGTGATGAGCTCAACATGAGATTTAAGGAAGTATTTACAGCGGAGATAGAAAGGACTCCGAGAAGTGAGAACAGAGGGGTACACCATCAAGAGATATACCAACAAGTGTTAGATGAAATACCCACAGCCGAGAAGGAGGTGAAGAAACTTCTAAGTGACCTCGATACCTCAAAGGCGGTGGGACCGGACATCTCTCCATGGGTTCTTAGAGAGGGAGCAGAGACGCTGTTTGTGCCACTAACATTTTTGTACACATCCACTGAAAATTGGCCACTACCTGAGGTATGGAAAACGGCAAATGCAGTCCCCATTTTTAACAAAGGAGACAGACACGAGGCATTAAACTATAGACCAGCGTCACTGCCGTGAATAGTAGACGAAGTCATGGAGAAGATTGTCAGAAGGAGAGTGGTGGAGCAGCTAGACGGAACAGTCTTATAAACAACAAACAGCACGAAGGCCTTCGACGCAATTCCTCACAAGAGATTAGTGGAAAAGCTAGAGGATCATGCACTTATAACAGGAAGGAGGGGCACTGCAGTGGATCAGAAAATACCTGAGAGGGAGGCAACAACGAGTCATGGTACGTGACGAGGTATCAGAGTGGGCGCCTGTAACGTACGGGGCTCCACAGGGCTCAGTCCAAGGAACACTGCTATTTTTGGTGTATGTGAATGACATGACGGAAGGGACAGACTCAGAAGTGTCCCTGTTTGCAGATAATGTGAAGTTAATGAGGAGAATTAAATCGGATGAGGATCAGGCAGGACTACAAAGAGACCTGGACTAGCTGGTAGCTTGTACCAGCAACTGGATTCTCGAATCGGGTAAGGGTAAAGAAAACCACATAGTATAGACGAGGTGTCCAAAAACATTAAGCCTCACTCAAGGAAAAGGATCTTGAACTGATTATAACACCGAGCACATCTCCTGAGGCACACATCAGCCAAATAACTGTTGCAGCATATGGACGCCTGGCAAACCAGGGAATAGCGTTCTGATACCTAAGTGAGGAATCGTTCAAGACTGTGTACCGTGTACGTCAGGCCCATACTGGAATATGCAGCACCAGTTTGGAACCCACACCTGGTCAAGCACGTCAAGAAATTAGAGAAAGTGCAAAGGTTTGCAACAAGGCTAGTTCCGGAGCTAAGGGGAATGTATTACGAAGAAAGGTTAAGGGAAATCGGCCTGACAACTCTGGAGGACAGGAGGGTTAGGGGAGACATGATAAGGACATTCAAAATGCTACGAGAAAATGAAAAGGTGAAGACTGAGATGAGTCAAAGGGATCTTAAGACGAGGGATTTTAAGACGAGATATGATAAAGCTCAATGGGCCAAGGCAGTTTTTTTAAGTGATAAAGAACTTGAAGTTGAAAAATTATGGAAAATAATGTTTTCTTATCAAAAAAGTGTGCGTAATCCTGGCAACATGTTAATGTAATCAGCTTTTTTCTATTATATTTCTAAGTATGTATTTCTTAAAATTTATTTTTTTCTTATCGCTATCATCAAGAAGACATGTTGCTAATTAGTGTTTTTTTTAGTATTTTGTTTTTTTTTACTCCAAAAAATACTATTTATATGATTATTTCACTGTAAATACTGAAGCAACTTGTGTGAGGAGTAAAGTGAAGAGCGCGGATGTCGTGGCTCAGTAGCCCCAGGGTTGTCAACAACGGTCGGAAGGGCAGTAATATGCTCAGTAGCCTCAGGGTTGTCAACAAGGGTCGGAAGGGCAGTAATATGCTCAGTAGCCTCAGGGTTGTCAACA
The DNA here is from genome assembly GCF_038502225.1 of Cherax quadricarinatus. Taxonomy (NCBI): domain Eukaryota; kingdom Metazoa; phylum Arthropoda; class Malacostraca; order Decapoda; family Parastacidae; genus Cherax; species Cherax quadricarinatus. The sequence continues at coordinate 52,498,070 of NC_091297.1, forward strand.
AGGGTCGGAAGGGCAGTAATATGCTCAGTAGCCTCAGGGTTGTCAACAAGGGTCGGAAGGGCAGTAATATGCTCAGTAGCCTCAGGGTTGTCAACAAGGGTCGAAAGGGCAGTAATATGCTCAGTAGCCTCAGGGTTGTCAACAAGGGTCGGAAGGACAGTAATATGCTCAGTAGCCTCAGGGTTGTCAACAAGGGTCGGAAGGGCAGTAATACGCTCAGTAGCCTCAGGGTTGTCAACAAGGGTCGGAAGGACAGTAATATGCTCAGTAGCCTCAGGGTTGTCAACAAGGGTCGGAAGGGCAGTAATATGCTCAGTAGCCTCAGGGTTGTCAACAAGGGTCGGAAGGGCAGTAATATGCTCAGTAGCCTCAGGGTTGTCAACAAGGGTCGGAAGGGCAGTAATATGCTCAGTAGCCTCAGGGTTGTCAACAAGGGTCGGAAGGGCAGTAATATGCTCAGTAGCCTCAGGGTTGTCAACAAGGGTCGGAAGGGCAGTAATATGCTCAGTAGCCTCAGGGTTGTCAACAAGGGTCGAAAGGGCAGTAATATGCTCAGTAGCCTCAGGGTTGTCAACAAGGGTCGGAAGTACAGTAATATGCTCAGTAGCCTCAGGGTTGTCAACAAGGGTCGGAAGGGCAGTAATACGCTCAGTAGCCTCAGGGTTGTCAACAAGGGTCGGAAGGACAGTAATATGCTCAGTAGCCTCAGGGTTGTCAACAAGGGTTGGAAGGGCAGTAATATGCTCAGTAGCCTCAGGGTTGTCAACAAGGGTCGGGGGCAGTAATATGCTCAGTAGCCTCAGGGTTGTCAACAAGGGTCGGAAGGGCAGTAATATGCTCAGTAGCCTCAGGGTTGTCATCAAAGGTCGGAAGGGCAGTAATATGCTCAGTAGCCTCAGGGTTGTCAACAAGGGTCGGAAGGGCAGTAATATGCTCAGTAGCCTCAGGGTTGTCAACAAGGGTCGGAAGGATAGTAATATGCTCAGTAGCCTCAGGGTTGTCAACAAGGGTCGGAAGGGCAGTAATATGCTCAGTAGCCTCAGGGTTGTCAACAAGGGTCGGAAGGACAGTAATATGCCCAGTAGTCTCAGGGTTGTCAACAAGGGTCGGAATGGCAGTAATATGCTCAGTAGCCTCAGGGTTGTCAACAAGGGTCGGAAGGGCAGTAATATGCTCAATAGCCTCAGGGTTGTCAACAAGGGTCGGAAGGACAGTAATATGCTCAGTAGCCTCAGGGTTGTCAACAAGGGTCGGAAGGGCAGTAATATGCTCAATAGCCTCAGGGTTGTCAACAAGGGTCGGAAGGACAGTAATATGCTCAGTAGCCTCAGGGTTGTCAACAAGGGTCGGAAGGGCAGTAATACGCTCAGTAGCCTCAAGGTTGTCAACAAGGGTCGGAAGGGCAGTAATATGCTCAGTAGCCTCAGGGTTGTCAACAAGGGTCGGGGGGCAGTAATATGCTCAGTAGCCTCAGGGTTGTCAACAACGGTCGGGGGGCAGTAATATGCTCAGTAGCCTCAGGGTTGTCACAAGGGTTGGGGGCAGTAATATGCTCAGAAGCCTCAGCGTTGCCAACAAGGGTCGGGGGGCAGTAATATGCTCAGTAGCCTCAGGGTTGTCAACAAGGGTCGGGAGGGCAGTAATATGCTAAGTAGCCTCAGGGTTGTCAACAAGGGTCGGAAGGGCAGTAATATGCTCACTAGCTTCAGGGTTGTCAACAAGGGTCGGAAGGGCAGTAATATGCTCAGTAGCCTCAGGGTTGTAAACAAGGGTCGGAAAGGCAGTAATATGCTCAGTAGCCTCAGGGTTGTCAACAAGGGTCGGAAGGGCAGTAATATGCTCAGTAGCCTCACGGTTGTCAACAAGGGTCGGAAGGGCAGTAAGATGCTCAGTAGCCTCAGGGTTGTCAACAAGGGTCGGAAGGGCAGTAATATGCTCAGTAGCCTCAGGGTTGTCAACAAGGGTCGGGGCAGTAATATGCTCAGTAGCCTCATGGTTGTCAACAAGGGTCGGGGGGCAGTAATATGGTCGGTAGCCTCAGGGTTGTCAACAAGGGTCGGGGGGCAGTAATATGCTCAGTAGCCTCAGGGTTGTCAACAAGGGTCGGAAGGGCAGTAATATGCTCAGTAGCCTCAGGGTTGTCAACAAGGATCGGAAGGGCAGTAACATGCTCAGTAGCCTCAGGTTTGTCAACAAGGGTCGGAACGGCAGTAATATGCTCAGTAGCCTGAGGGTTGTCAACAAGGGTCGGAAAGGCAGTAATATGCTCAAAAGCCTCAGGGTTGTCAACAAGGGTCGGGGGGCAGTAATATGCTAAGTAGCCTCAGGGTTGTCAATAAGGGTCGGGGGGCAGTAATATGCTCAGTAGCCTCAGGGTTGTCAACAAGGATTGGGGGCAGGAATATGCTCAGTAGCCTCAGCGCTGCCAACAAGGGTCGGGGGGCAGTAATATGCTCAGTAGCCTCAGGGTTGTCAACAAGGGTCGGGGGAGCAGTTATATGCTCAGTAGCCTCAGGGTTATCAACAAATGTCGGAAGGGCAGTAAAATGCTCAGTAGACTCAGGGTTGTCAACAAGGGTCGGAGGGCAGTAATACGCTCAGTAGCCTCAGGGTTGTCAACAAGGGTCGGGGGCAGCAAAATGCTCAGTAGCCTCAGGGTTGTCAACAAGGGTCGAAAGGGCAGTAATATGCTCAGTAGCCTCAGCGTTGCCAACAAGGGTCGGAAGGGCAGTTATATGCTCAGTAGCCTCAGTGTTGTCAACAAGGGTCGGGGGCAGTAATATGCTCAGTAGCTTCAGGGTTGTCAACAAGGGTCAGCGGGGCAGTAAAATGCTAAGTACCCTCAGGGTTGTCAACAAGGGTCGGAGGGGGCAGTAATATGCACAGTAGCCTCAGGGTTGTCAACAAGGGTCGGGGGGGGCAGTAATATGCTCAGTAGCCTCAGGGTTGTCAACAAGGGTCGGAAGGCATAAATATGTTTAGTAGCCTCAGGGTTGTCAACAAGGGTAGGGGGGTAGCAATATGCTCAGTAGCCTCATATCTGTCAACAAGGGTCGGGGGGGGTAGCAATATGCTCAGTTGCCTCAGGGTTGTCAACAAGGGTCGGGGGGTAGTAATAATCTCAGAAGCCTCAGGGTTGTCAACAATGGGTCGGGGGGTAGTAATATGCTCAGTAGCCTCAGGATTGTCAACAAGGGTCGTGGGGCAGTAATATACACAGTAGCCTCAGGGTTGTCAACAAGGGTCGGGGAGCAGTAATATGCTCAGTAGCGTAAGTGTTGTCAACAAGGGGAGCAGTAATATGCTCAGTAGCGTAAGTGTTGTCAACAAGGGAAGAGAGCAGTAATATGCTCGGTAGCCTCTTGGTTGTCAACATGGGTCGGGGGGCAGTAATATGCTCAGTAGCCTCAGGGTTGTCAATAAGGGTCAGAGGGCAGTAATATGCTCAGTAGCCTCAGGGTTGTCAACAAGGTTCGGAGGGGTAGTAATATGCTCAGTAGCCTCAGGGTTGTCAACAAGGTTCGGTGGGGGGAAGTATTATGCTCAGTAGCCTCAGGGTTGTCAACAATGGTCGGGGGAGCAGTAATGTGCAGAGTAGCCCCTGGATTGTCAACAAGGGTCGGAAGCCAGTTATATGCTCAGTAGCCTCAGGGTTGTTAACAAGGGTCGGGGGGTAGTAATATGCTCAGTAGCCTCAGGGTTGTCAACAAGGGTCGGGGAGGCAGTAATATGTTCAGTAGCCTCAGGGTTGTCAACAAGCGTCGGGGGGCACTAATATGCTCAGTAGCCTCAGGGTTGTCAAGAAGGGTCGGAGGGCAGTAATATGCTCAGTAGCCTCAGGGTTGTCAACAAGGGTCGGGGGTGCAGTTATATGCTCAGTAGCCTCAGGTTTGTCAACAAGGGTCGGAAGTGCAGAAATATGCTCAGTAGCCTCAGAGTTGTCAACAAGGGTCGGAAGGGCAGTAATATGCTCAGTAGCCTCAGGGTTGTCAACAAGGGTCGGGGCAGTATTATGCACAGTAGCCTCAGGGTTGTCAACAAGGGTCGGGGGGCAGTAATATGCTCAGTTGACTCAGGGTTGTCAACAAGGGTCGGGGGGCAGCAAAATGATCAGTAGCCTCAGGGTTGTCAACAAGGGTCGAAAGGGCAGTAATATGCTCAGTAGCCTCAGGGTTGTCAACAAGACTCGGAATAGCAGTTATATGCTCAGTAGCCTCAGGGTTCTCAAAAAGGGTCGGGGGGCAGTAATATGCTCGGTAGCCTCAGGGTTGTCAACAAGGGTCGGGGGGCAGTAATATGCTCAGTAGCCTCAGGGTTGTCAACAAGGGTCGGAAGGGCAGTAATATGCTCAGTAGCCTCAGGGTTGTCAACAAGGATCGGAAGGGCAGTGACATGCTCAGTAGCCTCAGGTTTGTCAACAAGGGTCGGAACGGCAGTAATATGCTCAGTAGCCTCAGGGTTGTCAACAAGGGTCGGGGGCAGTAATATGCTCAGTAGCCTCAGGGTTGTCAACAAGGGTCGGAAAGGCAGTAATATGCTCAATAGCCTCAGGGTTGTCAACAAGGGTCGGGGGCAGTAATATGCTCAGTAGCCTCAGGGTTGTCAACAAGGGTCGGGGGGCAGTAATATGCTCAGTAGCCTCAGGGTTGTCAAAAAGGGTTGGGGGCAGGAATATGCTCAGTAGCCTCAGCGCTGCCAACAAGGGTCGGGGGGCAGTAATATGCTCAGTAGCCTCAGGGTTGTCAACAAGGGTCGGGGGAGCAGTTATATGGTCAGTAGCCTCAGGGTTATCAACAAATGTCGGAAGGGCAGTAAAATGCTCAGTAGACTCAGGGTTGTCAACAAGGGTCGGAGGGCAGTAATACGCTCAGTAGCCTCAGGGTTGTCAACAAGGGTCGTGGGGCAGCTAAATGCTCAGTAGCCTCAGGGTTGTCAACAAGGGTCGAAAGGGCAGTAATATGCTCAGTAGCCTCAGCGTTGCCAACAAGGGTCGGAAGGGCAGTTATATGCTCAGTAGCCTCAGGGTTGTCAACAAGGGTCGGGGGCAGTAATATGCTCAGTAGCTTCAGGGTTGTCAACAAGGGTCAGCGGGGCAGTAAAATGCTCAGTACCCTGACTGTTGTCAACAAGGGTCGGAGGGGGCAGTAATATGCTCAGTAGTCTCAGGGTTGTCAACAAGGGTCGGGGGGGGGCAGTAATATGCTCAGTAGCCTTAGGGTTGTCAATAAGGGTCGGAAGGCATAAATATGTTTAGTAGCCTCAGGGTTGTCAACAAGGGTAGGGGGGTAGGAATATGCTCAGTAGCCTCAGGGTTGTCAACAAGGGTCGGGGAGGGGTAGCAATATGCTCAGTAGCCTCAGGGTTGTCAACAAGGGTCGGGGGGTAGTAATAATCTCAGAAGCCTCAGGGTTGTCAGCAATGGGTCGGGGGGTAGTAATATGCTCAGTAGCCTCAGGATTGTCAACAATGGTCGGGGGGCAGTAATATACACAGTAGCCTCAGGGTTGTCAACAAGGGAAGAGAGCAGTAATATGCTCGGTAGCCTCTGGGTTGTCAACATGGGTCGGGGGGCAGTAATATGCTCAGTAGACTCAGGGTTGTCAATAAGGGTCGGAGGGCAGTAATATGCTCAGTAGCCTCAGGGTTGTCAACAAGGTTCGGAGGGGTAGTAATATGCTCAGTAGCCTCAGGGTTGTCAACAAGGTTCGGTGGGGGGAAGTATTATGCTCAGTAGCCTCAGGGTTGTCAACAATGGTCGGGAGGGGGGTGTAGTAATATACTCAGTAGCCTCAGGGTTGTCAACAAGGGTCGGGGGAGCATTAATATGCAGAGTAGCCTCTGGATTGTCAACAAGGGTCGGAAGCCAGTAATATGCTCAGTAGCCTCAGGGTTGTTAACAAGGGTCTGGGGGTAGTAATATGCTCAGTAGCCTCAGGGTTGTCAACAAGGGTCGGGGAGGCAGTAATATGTTCAGTAGCCTCAGGGTTGTCAACAAGCGTCGGGGGGCACTAATATGCTCAGTAGCCTCAGGGTTGTCAAGAGGGGTCGGAGGGCAGTAATATGCTCAGTAGCCTCAGGGTTGTCAACAAGGGTCGGGGGTGCAGTTATATGCTCATTAGCCTCAGGTTTGTCAACAAGGGTCGGAAGTGCAGAAATGTGCTCAGTAGCCTAAGAGTTGTCAACAAGGGTCGGAAGGGCAGTAATATGCTCAGTAGCCTCAGGGTTGTCAACAAGGGTCGGGGCAGTATTATGCTCAGTAGCCTCAGGGTTGTCAACAAGGGTCGGGGGGCAGTAATATGCTCGGTAGCCTCAGGGTTGTCAACAAGGGTCGGGGGGCAGTAATATGCTCGATAGCCTCAGGGTTGTCAACAAGGGTCGGGGGCAGTAATATGCTCAGTAGCCTCAGGGTTGTCAACAAGTGTCGGAAAGGCAGTAATATGCTCAATAGCCTCAGGGTTGTCAACAAGGGTCGGGGGCACAAATATGCTCAGTAGCCTCAGGGTTGTCAACAAGGGTCGGGGGCAGTAATATGCTCAGTAGCCTCAGCATTGTCAACAAGGGTTGGGGGCAGGAATATGCTCAGTAGCCTCAGCGTTGCCAACAAGGGTCGGAACGGCAGTAATATGCTCAGTAGCCTCAGGGTTGTCAACAAGGGTCGGGGGCAGTAATATGCTCAGTAGCCTCAGGGTTGTCAACAAGTGTCGGAAAGGCAGTAATATGCTCAATAGCCTCAGGGTTGTCAACAAGGGTCGGGGGCAGAAATATGCTCAGTAGCCTCAGGGTTGTCAACAAGGGTCGGGGGCAGTAATATGCTCAGTAGCCTCAGCATTGTCAACAAGGGTTGGGGGCAGGAATATGCTCAGTAGCCTCAGCGTTGCCAACAAGGGTCGGGGGGCAGTAATATGCTCAGTAGCCTCAGGGTTGTCAACAAGGGTCGGGGGAGCAGTTATATGCTCAGTAGCCTCAGAGTTGTCAACAAGGGTCGGAAGGGCAGTAATATGCTCAGTAGCCTCAGGGTTGTCAACAAGGGTCGGAAGGACAGTAATATGCTCAGTAGCCTCAGGGTTGTCAACAAGGGTCGGAAGGGCAGTAATATGCTCAGTAGCCTCAGGGTTGTCAACAAGGGTCGGAAGGACAGTAATATGCCCAGTAGTCTCAGGGTTGTCAACAAGGGTCGGAATGGCAGTAATATGCTCAGTAGCCTCAGGGTTGTCAACAAGGGTCGGAAGGGCAGTAATATGCTCAATAGCCTCAGGGTTGTCAACAAGGGTCGGAAGGACAGTAATATGCTCAGTAGCCTCAGGGTTGTCAACAAGGGTCGGAAAGGCAGTAATACGCTCAGTAGCCTCAGGGTTGTCAACAAGGGTCGGAAGGACAGTAATATGCCCAGTAGCCTCAGGGTTGTCAACAAGGGTCGGAAGGGCAGTAATATGCTCAGTAGCCTCAGGGTTGTCAACAAGGGTCGGGGGGCAGTAATATGCTCAGTAGCCTCAGGGTTGTCAACAACGGTCGGGGGCAGTAATATGCTCAGTAGCCTCAGGGTTGTAACAAGGGTTGGGGGCAGTAATATGCTCAGAAGCCTCAGCGTTGCCAACAAGGGTCGGGGGGCAGTAATATGCTCAGTAGCCTCAGGGTTGTCAACAAGGGTCGGGAGGGCAGTAATATGCTAAGTAGCCTCAGGGTTGTCAACAAGGGTCGGAAGGGCAGTAATATGCTCACTAGCTTCAGGGTTGTCAACAAGGGTCGGAAGGGCAGTAATATGCTCAGTAGCCTCAGGGTTGTAAACAAGGGTCGGAAAGGCAGTAATATGCTCAGTAGCCTCAGGGTTGTCAACAAGGGTCGGAAGGGCAGTAATATGCTCAGTAGCCTCACGGTTGTCAACAAGGGTCGGAAGGGCAGTAAGATGCTCAGTAGCCTCAGGGTTGTCAACAAGGGTCGGAAGGGCAGTAATATGCTCAGTAGCCTCAGGGTTGTCAACAAGGGTCGGGGCAGTAATATGCTCAGTAGCCTCAGGGTTGTCAACAAGGGTCGGGGGGCAGTAATATGGTCGGTAGCCTCAGGGTTGTCAACAAGGGTCGGGGGGCAGTAATATGCTCAGTAGACTCAGGGTTGTCACCAAGGGTCGGAAGGGCAGTAATATGCTCAGTAGCCTCAGGGTTGTCAACAAGGATCGGAAGGGCAGTAACATGCTCAGTAGCCTCAGGTTTGTCAACAAGGGTCGGAACGGCAGTAATATGCTCAGTAGCCTGAGGGATGTCAACAAGGGTCGGAAAGGCAGTAATATGCTCAAAAGCCTCAGGGTTGTCAACAAGGGTCGGGGGGCAGTAATATGCTAAGTAGCCTCAGGGTTGTCAACAAGGGTCGGGGGGCAGTAATATGCTCACTAGCCTCAGGGTTGTCAACAAGGATTGGGGGCAGGAATATGCTCAGTAGCCTCAGCGCTGCCAACAAGGGTCGGGGGGCAGTAATATGCTCAGTAGCCTCAGGGTTGTCAACAAGGGTCGGGGGAGCAGTTATATGCTCAGTAGCCTCAGGGTTATCAACAAATGTCGGAAGGGCAGTAAAATGCTCAGTAGACTCAGGGTTGTCAACAAGGGTCGGAGGGCAGTAATACGCTCAGTAGCCTCAGGGTTGTCAACAAGGGTCGGGGGGCAGCAAAATGCTCAGTAGCCTCAGGGTTGTCAACAAGGGTCGAAAGGGCAGTAATATGCTCAGTAGCCTCAGCGTTGCCAACAAGGGTCGGAAGGGCAGTTATATGCTCAGTAGCCTCAGTGTTGTCAACAAGGGTCGGGGGCAGTAATATGGTCAGTAGCTTCAGGGTTGTCAACAAGGGTCAGCGGGGCAGTAAAATGCTAAGTACCCTCAGGGTTGTCAACAAGGGTCGGAGGGGGCAGTAATATGCACAGTAGCCTCAGGGTTGTCAACAAGGGTCGGGGGGGGGCAGTAATATGCTCAGTAGCCTCAGGGTTGTCAACAAGGGTCGGAAGGCATAAATATGTTTAGTAGCCTCAGGGTTGTCAACAAGGGTAGGGGGGTAGCAATATGCTCAGTAGCCTCATGGCTGTCAACAAGGGTCGGGGGGGGTAGCAATATGCTCAGTTGCCTCAGGGTTGTCAACAAGGGTCGGGGGGTAGTAATAATCTCAGAAGCCTCAGGGTTGTCAACAATGGGTCGGGGGGTAGTAATATGCTCAGTATCCTCAGGATTGTCAACAAGGGTTGGGGGGCAGTAATATACACAGTAGCCTCAGGGTTGTCAACAAGGGTCGGGGAGCAGTAATATGCTCAGTAGCGTAAGTGTTGTCAACAAGGGGAGCAGTAATATGCTCAGTAGCGTAAGTGTTGTCAACAAGGGAAGAGAGCAGTAATATGCTCGGTAGCCTCTGGGTTGTCAACATGGGTCGGGGGGCAGTAATATGCTCAGTAGCCTCAGGGTTGTCAATAAGGGTAAGAGGGCAGTAATATGCTCAGTAGCCTCAGGGTTGTCAACAAGGTTCGGAGGGGTAGTAATATGCTCAGTAGCCTCAGGGTTGTCAACAAGGTTCGGTGGGGGGAAGTATTATGCTCAGTAGCCTCAGGGTTGTCAACAATGGTCGGGGGAGCAGTAATGTGCAGAGTAGCCCCTGGATTGTCAACAAGGGTCGGAAGCCAGTAATATGCTCAGTAGCCTCAGGGTTGTTAACAAGGGTCGGGGGGTAGTAATATGCTCAGTAGCCTCAGGGTTGTCAACAAGGGTCGGGGAGGCAGTAATATGTTCAGTAGCCTCAGGGTTGTCAACAAGCGTCGGGGGGCACTAATATGCTCAGTAGCCTCAGGGTTGTCAAGAAGGGTCGGAGGGCAGTAATATGCTCAGTAGCCTCAGGGTTGTCAACAAGGGTCGGGGGTGCAGTTATATGCTCAGTAGCCTCAGGTTTGTCAACAAGGGTCGGAAGTGCAGAAATATGCTCAGTAGCCTCAGAGTTGTCAACAAGGGTCGGAAGGGCAGTAACATGCTCAGTAGCCTCAGGGTTGTCAACAAGGGTCGGGGCAGTATTATGCACAGTAGCCTCAGGGTTGTCAACAAGGGTCGGGGGGCAGTAATATGCTCAGTTGACTCAGGGTTGTCAACAAGGGTCGGGGGGCAGCAAAATGATCAGTAGCCTCAGGGTTGTCAACAAGGGTCGAAAGGGCAGTAATATGCTCAGTAGCCTCAGGGTTGTCAACAAGACTCGGAATAGCAGTTATATGCTCAGTAGCCTCAGGGTTCTCAAAAAGGGTCGGGGGGCAGTAATATGCTCGGTAGCCTCAGGGTTGTCAACAAGGTTCGGGGGGCAGTAATATGCTCAGTAGCCTCAGGGTTGTCAACAAGGGTCGGAAGGGCAGTAATATGCTCAGTAGCCTCAGGGTTGTCAACAAGGATCGGAAGGGTAGTAACATGCTCAGTAGCCTCAGGTTTGTCAACAAGGGTCGGAACGGCAGTAATATGCTCAGTAGCCTCAGGGTTGTCAACAAGGGTCGGGGGCAGTAATATGCTCAGTAGCCTCAGGGTTGTCAACAAGGGTCGGAAAGGCAGTAATATGCTCAATAGCCTCAGGGTTGTCAACAAGGGTCGGGGGCAGTAATATGCTCAGTAGCCTCAGGGTTGTCAACAAGGGTCGGGGGGCAGTAATATGCTCAGTAGCCTCAGGGTTGTCAAAAAGGGTTGGGGGCAGGAATATGCTCAGTAGCCTCAGCGCTGCCAACAAGGGTCGGGGGGCAGTAATATGCTCAGTAGCCTCAGGGTTGTCAACAAGGGTCGGGGGAGCAGTTATATGGTCAGTAGCCTCAGGGTTATCAACAAATGTCGGAAGGGCAGTAAAATGCTCAGTAGACTCAGGGTTGTCAACAAGGGTCGGAGGGCAGTAATACGCTCAGTAGCCTCAGGGTTGTCAACAAGGGTCGTGGGGCAGCTAAATGCTCAGTAGCCTCAGGGTTGTCAACAAGGGTCGAAAGGGCAGTAATATGCTCAGTAGCCTCAGCGTTGCCAACAAGGGTCGGAAGGGCAGTTATATGCTCAGTAGCCTCAGGGTTGTCAACATGGGTCGGGGGCAGTAATATGCTCAGTAGCTTCAGGGTTGTCAACAAGGGTCAGCGGGGCAGTAAAATGCTCAGTACCCTCACTGTTGTCAACAAGGGTCGGAGGGGGCAGTAATATGCTCAGTAGTCTCAGGGTTGTCAACAAGGGTCGGGGGGGGCAGTAATATGCTCAGTAGCCTCAGGGTTGTCAATAAGGGTCGGAAGGCATAAATATGTTTAGTAGCCTCAGGGTTGTCAACAAGGGTAGGGGGGTAGGAATATGCTCAGTAGCCTCAGGGTTGTCAACAAGGGTCGGGGAGGGGTAGCAATATGCTCAGTAGCCTCAGGGTTGTCAACAAGGGTCGGGGGGTAGTAATAATCTCAGAAGCCTCAGGGTTGTCAGCAATGGGTCGGGGGGTAGTAATCTGCTCAGTAGCCTCAGGATTGTCACCAAGGGTCGGGGGGCAGGAATCTACACAGTAGCCTCAGGGTTGTCAACAAGGGAAGAGAGCAGTAATATGCTCGGTAGCCTCTGGGTTGTCAACATGGGTCGGGGGGCAGTAATATGCTGAGTAGACTCAGGGTTGTCAATAAGGGTCGGAGGGCAGTAATATGCTCAGTAGCCTCAGGGTTGTCAACAAGGTTCGGAGGGGTAGTAATATGCTCAGTAGCCTCAGGGTTGTCAACAAGGTTCGGTGGGGGGAAGTATTATGCTCAGTAGCCTCAGGGTTGTCAACAATGGTCGGGAGGGGGGGGTAGTAATATACTCAGTAGCCTCAGGGTTGTCAACAAGGGTCGGGGGAGCATTAATATGCAGAGTAGCCTCTGGATTGTCAACAAGGGTCGGAAGCCAGTAATATGCTCAGTAGCCTCAGGGTTGTTAACAAGGGTCGGTGGGTAGTAATATGCTCAGTAGCCTCAGGGTTGTCAACAAGGGTCGGGGAGGCAGTAATATGTTCAGTAGCCTCAGGGTTGTCAACAAGCGTCGGGGGGCACTAATATGCTCAGTAGCCTCAGGGTTGTCAAGAAGGGTCGGAGGGCAGTAATATGCTCAGTAGCCTCAGGGTTGTCAACAAGGGTCGGGGGTGCAGTTATATGCTCATTAGCCTCAGGTTTGTCAACAAGGGTCGGAAGTGCAGAAATGAGCTCAGTAGCCTAAGAGTTGTCAACAAGGGTCGGAAGGGCAGTAATATGCTCAGTAGCCTCAGGGTTGTCAACAAGGGTCGGGGCAGTATTATGCTCAGTAGCCTCAGGGTTGTCAACAAGGGTCGGGGGGCAGTAATATGCTCGGTAGCCTCAGGGTTGTCAACAAGGGTCGGGGGGCAGTAATATGCTCGATAGCCTCAGGGTTGTCAACAAGGGTCGGGGGCAGTAATATGCTCAGTAGCCTCAGGGTTGTCAACAAGTGTCGGAAAGGCAGTAATATGCTCAATAGCCTCAGGGTTGTCAACAAGGGTCGGGGGCAGAAATATGCTCAGTAGCCTCAGGGTTGTCAACAAGGGTCGGGGGCAGTAATATGCTCAGTAGCCTCAGCATTGTCAACAAGGGTTGGGGGCAGGAATATGCTCAGTAGCCTCAGCGTTGCCAACAAGGGTCGGAACGGCAGTAATATGCTCAGTAGCCTCAGGGTTGTCAACAAGGGTCGGGGGCAGTAATATGCTCAGTAGCTTCAGGGTTGTCAACAAGTGTCGGAAAGGCAGTAATATGCTCAATAGCCTCAGGGTTGTCAACAAGGGTCGGGGGCAGAAATATGCTCAGTAGCCTCAGGGTTGTCAACAAGGGTCGGGGGCAGTAATATGCTCAGTAGCCTCAGCATTGTCAACAAGGGTTGGGGGCAGGAATATGCTCAGTAGCCTCAGCGTTGCCAACAAGGGTCGGGGGGCAGTAATATGCTCAGTAGCCTCAGGGTTGTCAACAAGGGTCGGGGGAGCAGTTATATGCTCAGTAGCCTCAGAGTTGTCAACAAGGGTCGGAAGGGCAGTAATATGCTCAGTAGACTCAGGGTTGTCAACAAGGGTCGGGGGGCAGCAAAATGCTCAGTAGCCTCAGGGTTGTCAACAAGGGTCGAAAGGGCAGTAATATGCTCAGTAGCCTCAGGGTTGTCAACAAGGGTCGGAATAGCAGTTATATGCTCAGTAGCCTCAGGGTTGTCAACAATAGTCGGAAGGGCAGTAATATGCTCAGTAGCTTCAGGGTTGTCAACAAGGGTAGGGGGGCAGTAATATGCTCAGTACCCTCAGGGTTGTCAACAAGAGTCGGAGGAAGCAGTAATATGCACAGTAGCCTTAGGGTTGTCAACAAGGGTCGGGGGGGCAGTAATATGCTCAGTAGCCTCAGGGTTGTCAACAAGGGTCGGAAGGGCAGTAATATGCTCAGTAGCCTCAGGGTTGTCAACATGGGTCGGAAGGGCAGTAACATGCTCAGTAGCCTCAGGGTTGTCAACAAGGGTCGGAACGGCAGTAATATGCTCAGTAGCCTCAGGGTTGTCAACAAGGGTCGGGGGCAGTAATATGCTCAGTAGCCTCAGGGTTGTCAACAAGGGTCGGGGGCAGTAACATGCTCGGTAGCCTCAGGGTTGTCAACAAGGGTCGGGGGGGGCAGTAATATGCTCAGTAGCCTCAGGGTTGTCAACAAGGGTTGGGGGCAGTAATATGCTCAGTAGCTTCAGGGTTGCCAACAAGGGTCGGGGGGCAGTAATATGCTCAGTAGCCTCAGGGTTTTCAACAAATGTCGGAAGGACAGTAATATGCTCAGTAGACTCAGGGTTGTCAACAAGGGTCGGAGGCAGTAATACGCTCAGTAGCCTCAGGGTTGTCAACAAGGGTCGGGGGGCAGCTAAATGCTCAGTAGCCTCAGGGTTGTCAACAAGGGTCGAAAGGGCAGTAATATGCTCAGTAGCCTCAGCGTTGCCAACAAGGGTCGGAAGAGCAGTTATATGCTCAGTAGCCTCAGGGTTGTCAACAAGGGTCGGAAGGGCAGTAATATGCTCAGTAGCCTCAGGTTTGTCAACAAGGGTCGGAAGGGCAGTAATATGCTCAGTAGCCTCAGAGTTGTCAACAAAGGTCGGAGGGGCGGCAATAGCCTCAGTAGCCTCATGGTTGTCAACAAGGGTCGGGGGCAGTAATATGCTCAGTAGCTTCAGCGTTGTCAACAAGGGTCAGCGGGGCAGTAATATGCTCAGTAGCTTCAGCGTTGTCCACAATGGTCAGCGGGGCAGTAATATGCTCAGTACCCTCAGGGTTGTCAACAAGGGTCGGAGGGGGCAGTAATATGCACAGTAGCCTCAGGGTTGTCAACAAGGGACGGGGGGCAGTAATATGCTCAGTAGCCTCAGGGTTGTCAACAAGGGTCGGAAGGCATAAATATGCTTAGTAGCCTCAGTCCATCAATCTTGTAGAATGTACATTCTACAAGATTGATGGACTGAACACATCGACTCCAGGTTGAGGGACTGATTACCTCATTCTCCTCCTCTCCTTACGCCTTCCTCTTTGTATTGGACTGATGAGGCCACTGTGTGGCGAAGCGTTTCCTGAATAAAGATTCCCATATGCTGCATAAGTGTCTCAATCTTCAACTTGTCGGTTTTTCAAACCATTCATCACAGCCTCAGGGTTGTCAACAAGGGTCGGAAGGGCAGTAATATGCTCAGTAGCCTCAGGGTTGTCAAGAAATGTCGTGGGGCAGTAATGTGCTCAGTAGCCTCAGGATTGTCAACAAGGGTCGGGGGGTAGTAATAATCTGAGAAGCCTCAGGGTTGTCAACAATGAGTCGGTGGGTAGTAATATGTTCAGTAGCCTCAGGATTGTCAACAAGGGTCTGGGGGCAGTAATATACACAGTAGCCTCAGGGTTGTCAACAAGGGTCGGGGGGTAGTAATAATCTGAGAAGCCTCAGGGTTGTCAACAATGAGTCGGGGGGTAGTAATATGTTCAGTAGCCTCAGGATTGTCAACAAGGGTCGGGGGGCAGTAATATACACAGTAGCCTCAGGGTTGTCAACAAGGGTCGGGGAGCAGTAATGTGCTCAGTAGCCTCAGGGTTGTCAACAATGGTCGGGGGGGGGGTAGTAATATACTCAGTAGCCTCAGGGTTGTCAACAAGGGTCGCGGGGGTAGTAATATGGTCAGTAGCCTCAGGGTTGTCAACAAGGGTCGGGGGAGCAGTAATGTGCAGAGTAGCCTCTGGATTGTCAACAAGGGTCGGAAGCCCGTTATATGCTCAGTAGCCTCAGGGTTATTAACAAGGGTCGGGGGGTAGTAATATGCTCAGTAGCCTCAGGGTTGTCAACAAGGGTCGGGGAGGCAGTAATATGTTCAGTAGCCTCAGGGTTGTCAGCAAGGGTCGGGGGGTAGTAATATGCTCAGTAGCCTCAGGATTGTCAACAATGGTCGGGGGGCAGTAATATACACAGTAGCCTCAGGGTTGTCAACAAGGGAAGAGAGCAGTAATATGCTCAGTAGCCTCAGGTTTGTCAACAAGGGTCGGAGGGCAGTAATATGCTCAGTAGCCTCAGGGTTGTCAACAAGGGTCGGAAGGGCAGTAATATGCTCAGTAGCCTCAGGGTTGTCAACAAGGGTCGGGGGGTAGTAATATGCTCAGTAGCCTCAGGGTTGTCAACAAGGTTCGGTGGGGGGAAGTATTATGCTCAGTAGCCTCAGGGTTGTCAACAATGGTCGGGAGGGGGGGGTAGTAATATACTCAGTAGCCTCAGGGTTGTCAACAAGGGTCGGGGGAGCATTAATATGCAGAGTAGCCTCTGGAATGTCAACAAGGGTCGGAAGCCAGTAATATGCTCAGTAGCCTCAGGGTTGTTAACAAGGGTCGGTGGGTAGTAATATGCTCAGTAGCCTCAGGGTTGTCAACAAGGGTCGGGGAGGCAGTAATATGTTCAGTAGCCTCAGGGTTGTCAACAAGCGTCGGGGGGCACTAATATGCTCAGTAGCCTCAGGGTTGTCAAGAAGGGTCGGAGGGCAGTAAAATGCTCAGTAGCCTCAGGGTTGTCAACAAGGGTCGGGGGTGCAGTTATATGCTCATTAGCCTCAGGTTTGTCAACAAGGGTCGGAAGTGCAGAAATGTGCTCAGTAGCCTAAGAGTTGTCAACAAGGGTCGGAAGGGCAGTAATATGCTCAGTAGCCTCAGGGTTGTCAACAAGGGTCGGGGCAGTATTATGCTCAGTAGCCTCAGGGTTGTCAACAAGGGTCGGGGGCAGTAATATGCTCAGTAGCCTCAGCATTGTCAACAAGGGTTGGGGGCAGGAATATGCTCAGTAGCCTCAGCGTTGCCAACAAGGGTCGGGGGGCAGTAATATGCTCAGTAGCCTCAGGGTTGTCAACAAGGGTCGGGGGAGCAGTTATATGCTCAGTAGCCTCAGAGTTGTCAACAAGGGTCGGAAGGGCAGTAATATGCTCAGTAGACTCAGGGTTGTCAACAAGGGTCGGGGGCAGCAAAATGCTCAGTAGCCTCAGGGTTGTCAACAAGGGTCGAAAGGGCAGTAATATGCTCAGTAGCCTCAGGGTTGTCAACAAGGCTCGGAATAGCAGTTATATGCTCAGTAGCCTCAGGGTTGTCAACAATTGTCGGAAGGGCAGCAATATCCTCAGTAGCCTCAGGGTTGTCAACAAGGGTAGGGGGGCAGTAATATGCTCAGTACCCTCAGGGTTGTCAACAAGAGTCGGAGGAAGCAGTAATATGCACAGTAGCCTCAGGGTTGTCAACAAGGGTCGGGGGGGCAGTAATATGCTCAGTAGCCTCAGGGTTGTCAACAAGGGTCGGAAGGGCAGTAATATGCTCAGTAGCCTCAGGGTTGTCAACATGGGTCGGAAGGGCAGTAACATGCTCAGTAGCCTCAGGGTTGTCACCAAGGGTCGGAACGGCAGTAATATGCTCAGTAGCCTCAGGGTTGTCAACAAGGGTCGGGGGCAGTAATATGCTCAGTAGCCTCAGGGTTGTCAACAAGGGTCGGGGGCAGTAACATGCTCGGTAGCCTCAGGGTTGTCAACAAGGGTCGGGGGGGGGCAGTAATATGCTCAGTAGCCTCAGGGTTGTCAACAAGGGTTGGGGGCAGTAATATGCTCAGTAGCTTCAGGGTTGCCAACAAGGGTCGGGGGGCAGTAATATGCTCAGTAGCGTCAGGGTTGTCAACAAGGGTCGGTGGAGCAGTTATATGCTCAGTAGCCTCAGGGTTTTCAACAAATGTCGGAAGGACAGTAATATGCTCAGTAGACTCAGGGTTGTCAACAAGGGTCGGAGGCAGTAATACGCTCAGTAGCCTCAGGGTTGTCAACAAGGGTCGGGGGGCAGCTAAATGCTCAGTAGCCTCAGGGTTGTCAACAAGGGTCGAAAGGGCAGTAATATGCTCAGTAGCCTCAGCGTTGCCAACAAGGGTCGGAAGAGCAGTTATATGCTCAGTAGCCTCAGGGTTGTCAACAAGGGTCGGAAGGGCAGTAATATGCTCAGTAGCCTCAGGTTTGTCAACAAGGGTCGGAAGGGCAGTAATATGCTCAGTAGCCTCAGAGTTGTCAACAAAGGTCGGAGGGGCGGCAATAGCCTCAGTAGCCTCATGGTTGTCAACAAGGGTCGGGGGCAGTAATATGCTCAGTAGCTTCAGCGTTGTCAACAAGGGTCAGCGGGGCAGTAATATGCTCAGTACCCTCAGGGTTGTCAACAAGGGTCGGAGGGGGCAGTAATATGCACAGTAGCCTCAGGGTTGTCAACAAGGGACGGGGGGCAGTAATATGCTCAGTAGCCTCAGGGTTGTCAACAAGGGTCGGAAGGCATAAATATGCTTAGTAGCCTCAGTCCATCAATCTTGTAGAATGTACATTCTACAAGATTGATGGACTGAACACATCGACTCCAGGTTGAGGGACTGATTACCTCATTCTCCTCCTCTCCTTACGCCTTCCTCTTTGTATTGGACTGATGAGGCCACTGTGTGGCGAAGCGTTTCCTGAATAAAGATTCCCATATGCTGCATAAGTGTCTCAATCTTCAACTTGTCGGTTTTTCAAACCATTCATCACAGCCTCAGGGTTGTCAACAAGGGTCGGAAGGGCAGTAATATGCTCAGTAGCCTCAGGGTTGTCAAGAAATGTCGTGGGGCAGTAATGTGCTCAGTAGCCTCAGGATTGTCAACAAGGGTCGGGGGGTAGTAATAATCTGAGAAGCCCTAGGGTTGTCAACAATGAGTCGGTGGGTAGTAATATGTTCAGTAGCCTCAGGATTGTCAACAAGGGTCTGGGGGCAGTAATATACACAGTAGCCTCAGGGTTGTCAACAAGGGTCGGGGGGTAGTAATAATCTGAGAAGCCTCAGGGTTGTCAACAATGAGTCGGGGGGTAGTAATATGTTCAGTAGCCTCAGGATTGTCAACAAGGGTCGGGGGGCAGTAATATACACAGTAGCCTCAGGGTTGTCAACAAGGGTCGGGGAGCAGTAATGTGCTCAGTAGCCTCAGGGTTGTCAACAAGGTTCGGAGGAGTAGTAATATGCTCAGTAGCCTCAGGGTTGTCAACAAGGTTCGGTGGGGGGAAGTATTATGCTCAGTAGCCTCAGGGTTGTCAACAATGGTCGGGGGGGGGGTAGTAATATACTCAGTAGCCTCAGGGTTGTCAACAAGGGTCGCGGGGGTAGTAATATGGTCAGTAGCCTCAGGGTTGTCAACAAGGGTCGGGGGAGCAGTAATGTGCAGAGTAGCCTCTGGATTGTCAACAAGGGTCGGAAGCCAGTTACATGCTCAGTAGCCTCAGGGTTATTAACAAGGGTCGGGGGGTAGTAATATGCTCAGTAGCCTCAGGGTTGTCAACAAGGGTCGGGTAGGCAGTAATATGTTCAGTAGCCTCAGGGTTGTCAACAAGCGTCGGGGGGCACTAATATGCTCAGTAGCCTCAGGGTTGTCAAGAAGGGTCGGAGGGCAGTAATATGCTCAGTAGCCTCAGGGTTGTCAACAAGGGTCGGGGGTGCAGTTATATGCTCAGTAGCCTCAGGTTTGTCAACAAGGGTCGGAGGTGCAGAAATATGCTCAGTAGCCTCAGAGTTGTCAACAAGGGTCGGAAGGGCAGTAATATGCTCAGTAGCCTCAGGGTTGTCAACAAGGGTCGGGGGGCAGTAATATGCTCGGTAGCCTCAGGGTTGTCAACAAGGTTCGGGGGGCAGTATTATGCTCGGTAGCCTCAGGGTTGTCAACAAGGGTCGGAAGGGCACTAATTTGCTCAGTAGCCTCAGGGTTGTCAACAAGGATCGGAAGGGCAGTAACATGCTCAGTAGCCTCAGGTTTGTCAACAAGGGTCGGAACGGCAGTAATGTACTCAGTAGCCTCAGGGTTGTCAAAAAGGGTCGGGGGCAGTAATATGCTCAGTAGCCTCAGGGTTGTCAACAAGTGTCGGAAAGGCAGTAATATGCTCAATAGCCTCAGGGTTGTCAACAAGGGTCGGGGGCAGAAATATGCTCAGTAGCCTCAGGGTTGTCAACAAGGGTCGGGGGCAGTAATATGCTCAGTAGCCTCAGCATTGTCAACAAGGGTTGGGGGCAGGAATATGCTCAGTAGCCTCAGCGTTGCCAACAAGGGTCGGAACGGCAGTAATATGCTCAGTAGCCTCAGGGTTGTCAACAAGGGTCGGGGGCAGTAATATGCTCAGTAGCCTCAGGGTTGTCAACAAGTGTCGGAAAGGCAGTAATATGCTCAATAGCCTCAGGGTTGTCAACAAGGGTCGGGGGCAGAAATATGCTCAGTAGCCTCAGGGTTGTCAACAAGGGTCGGGGGCAGTAATATGCTCAGTAGCCTCAGCATTGTCAACAAGGGTTGGGGGCAGGAATATGCTCAGTAGCCTCAGCGTTGCCAACAAGGGTCGGGGGGCAGTAATATGCTCAGTAGCCTCAGGGTTGTCAACAAGGGTCGGGGGAGCAGTTATATGCTCAGTAGCCTCAGAGTTGTCAACAAGGGTCGGAAGGGCAGTAATATGCTCAGTAGACTCAGGGTTGTCAACAAGGGTCGGGGGGCAGCAAAATGCTCAGTAGCCTCAGGGTTGTCAACAAGGGTCGAAAGGGCAGTAATATGCTCAGTAGCCTCAGGGTTGTCAACAAGGGTCGGAATAGCAGTTATATGCTCAGTAGCCTCAGGGTTGTCAACAATAGTCGGAAGGGCAGTAATATGCTCAGTAGCTTCAGGGTTGTCAACAAGGGTAGGGGGGCAGTAATATGCTCAGTACCCTCAGGGTTGTCAACAAGAGTCGGAGGAAGCAGTAATATGCACAGTAGCCTCAGGGTTGTCAACAAGGGTCGGGGGGGCAGTAATATGCTCAGTAGCCTCAGGGTTGTCAACAAGGGTCGGAAGGGCAGTAATATGCTCAGTAGCCTCAGGGTTGTCAACATGGGTCGGAAGGGCAGTAACATGCTCAGTAGCCTCAGGGTTGTCAACAAGGGTCGGAACGGCAGTAATATGCTCAGTAGCCTCAGGGTTGTCAACAAGGGTCGGGGGCAGTAATATGCTCAGTAGCCCCAAGGTTGTCAACAAGGGTCCGGGGGCAGTAACATGCTCGGTAGCCTCAGGGTTGTCAACAAGGGTCGGGGGGGGCAGTAATATGCTCAGTAGCCTCAGGGTTGTCAACAAGGGTTGGGGGCAGTAATATGCTCAGTAGCTTCAGGGTTGCCAACAAGGGTCGGGGGGCAGTAATATGCTCAGTAGCGTCAGGGTTGTCAACAAGGGTCGGTGGAGCAGTTATATGCTCAGTAGCCTCAGGGTTTTCAACAAACGTCGGAAGGACAGTAATATGCTCAGTAGACTCAGGGTTGTCAACAAGGGTCGGGGGCAGTAATACGCTCAGTAGCCTCAGGGTTGTCAACAAGGGTCGGGGGGCAGCTAAATGCTCAGTAGCCTCAGGGTTGTCAACAAGGGTCGAAAGGGCAGTAATATGCTCAGTAGCCTCAGCGTTGCCAACAAGGGTCGGAAGAGCAGTTATATGCTCAGTAGCCTCAGGGTTGTCAACAAGGGTCGGAAGGGCAGTAATATGCTCAGTAGCCTCAGGTTTGTCAACAAGGGTCGGAAGGGCAGTAATATGCTCAGTAGCCTCAGAGTTGTCAACAAAGGTCGGAGGGGCGGCAATAGCCTCAGTAGCCTCATGGTTGTCAACAAGGGTCGGGGGCAGTAATATGCTCAGTAGCTTCAGCGTTGTCAACAAGGGTCAGCGGGGCAGTAATATGCTCAGTACCCTCAGGGTTGTCAACAAGGGTCGGAGGGGGCAGTAATATGCACAGTAGCCTCAGGGTTGTCAACAAGGGACGGGGGGCAGTAATATGCTCAGTAGCCTCAGGGTTGTCAACAAGGGTCGGAAGGCATAAATATGCTTAGTAGCCTCAGTCCATCAATCTTGTAGAATGTACATTCTAGATTGAGGACCACATCGACTCCAGGTTGATGGACTGATTACCTCATTCTCCTCCTCTCCTTACGCCTTCCTCTTTGTATTGGACTGATGAGGCCACTGTGTGGCGAAGCGTTTCCTGAATAAAGATTCCCATATGCTGCATAAGTGTCTCAATCTTCAACTTGTCGGTTTTTCAAACCATTCATCACAGCCTCAGGGTTGTCAACAAGGGTCGGAAGGGCAGTAATATGCTCAGTAGCCTCAGGGTTGTCAAGAAATGTCGTGGGGCAGTAATGTGCTCAGTAGCCTCAGGATTGTCAACAAGGGTCGGGGGGTAGTAATAATCTGAGAAGCCTCAGGGTTGTCAACAATGAGTCGGTGGGTAGTAATATGTTCAGTAGCCTCAGGATTGTCAACAAGGTAGCCTCAGGGGTCAACAAGGGTCAGTAATATGCTCAGTAGCCTCAGGTTTGTCAACAATGGTCGGGGGGTAGTAATATACTGAGTAGCCTCAGGGTTGACAACACGGGTCGGTGGGTCGTAATATGTTCAGTAGCCTCAGGATTGTCAACAAGGGTCGGGGCGCAGTAATATACTCAGTAGCCTCAGGGTTGTCAACAAGGGTCGGGGGGGGGGGTAGGAATATGCTCAGTAGCCTCAGGGTTGTCAACAAGGGTCGGGGGGGTAGTAATATCCTCAGTAGCCTCAGGTTTGTCAACAAGGGTCGGGGAGCAGTAATGTGCTCAGTAGCCTCAGGGTTGTCAACAAGGGTCGGGGGGGGGGTAGTAATATGCTCAGTAGCCTCAGGGTTGTCAACAAGGGTCGGGGGGGGGCAGTAATATGCTCAGTAGCCTCAGGGTTGTCAACAAGGGTCGGGGGGGGAGTAATATGCTCAGTAGCCTCAGGGTTGTCAACAAGGGTCAGGGGGGGGCAGTAATATGCTCAGTAGCCTCAGGGTTGTCAACAAGGGTCGGGGGGGGGGTAGTAATATGCTCAGTAGCCTCAGGGTTGTCAACAAGGGTCGGGGGGCAGTAATATGCTCAGTAGCCTCAGGGTTGTCAACAAGGGTCGGGGGGCAGTAATATGCTCAGTAGCCTCAGGGTTGTCAACAAGGGTCGGGGGGCAGTAATATGCTCAATAGCCTCAGGGTTGTCAACAAGGGTCGGGGGGCAGTTATATGCTCAGTAGCCTCAGGGTTGTCAACAATTGTCGGAAGGGCAGCAATATCCTCAGTAGCCTCAGGGTTGTCAACAAGGGTCGGGGGGCAGTAATATGCTCAGTAGCTTCAGGGTTGTCAACAAGGGTAGGGGGGCAGTAATATGCTCAGTAGCCTCAGGGTTGTCAACAAGGGTCGGGGGGGCAGCAATATGCTCAATAGCCACAGGGTTGTCAACAAGGGTCGGGGGGCAGAAATATACTCAGTAGCCTCAGGGTTGTCAACAAGGGTCGGGGGGCAGTAATATGCTCAGTAGCCTCAGGATTGTCAACAAGGGTCAGGGCTCAGTAGGCAACAAGGGTCGGGGGGCAATATGCTCAGTAGCCTCAGGGTTGTCAACAAGGGTCGGGGGCAGTAATATGCTCAGTAGCCTCAGGGTTGTCAACAAGGGTCGGAAGAGCAGTAATATGCTCAGTAGCCTCAGGGTTGTCAACAAGGGTCGGGGGCAGTAATATGCTCAGTAGCCTCAGGGTTGTCAACAAGGGTCGGGGGTAATATGCTCAGTAGCAGTAATATGCTCAGTAGCCTCAGGGTTGTCAACAAGGGTCGGGGGGATCAGTAATATGCTCAGTAGCCTCAGGGTTGTCAACAAGGGTTGGGGGCAGTAATATGCTCAGTAGCTTCAGGGTTGCCAACAAGGGTCGGGGGGGCAGTAATATGCTCAGTAGCCTCAGGGTTGTCAACAAGGGTCGGGGGGGGCAGTAATATGCTCAGTAGCCTCAGGGTTGTCAACAAGGGTCGGGGGGGCAGTAATATGCTCATTATCCACAGGGTTGTCAACAAGGGTCGGGGGGCAGTAATATGCTCAGTAGCCTCAGGGTTGTCAACAAGGGTCGGGGTGGCAGTAATATGCTCAGTAGCCTCAGGGTTGTCAACAAGGGTCGGGGGCAGTAATATGCTCAGTAGCAGTAATATGCTCAGTAGCCTCAGGGTTGTCAACAAGGGTCGGGGGGGCAGTAATATGCTCAGTAGCCTCAGGGTTGTCAACAAGGGTCGGGGGGGGCAGTAATATGCTCAGTAGCCTCAGGGTTGTCAACAAGGGTCGGGGGGCAGCAGTTGTCAATATGCTCAGTAGCCTCAGGGTTGTCAACAAGGTTCGGGGGGGCAGTAATATGCTCAGTAGCCTCAGGGTTGTCAACAAGGGTCGGGGGGGGCAGTAATATGCTCAGTAGCCTCAGGGTTGTCAACAAGGGTCGGGAGGGGCAGTAATATGCTCAGTAGCCTCAGGGTTGTCAACAAGGGTCGGAGGGGGCAGTAATATGCTCAGTAGCCTCAGGGTTGTCAACAAGGGTCGGGGGGGGCAGTAATATGCTCAGTAGCCTCAGGGTTGTCAACAAGGGTCGGGGGGGCAGTAATATGCTCAGTAGCCTCAGGGTTGTCAACAAGGGTCGGGGGGGGGGCAGTAATATGCTCAGTAGCCTCAGGGTTGTCAACAAGGGTCGGGGGGGCAGTAATATGCTC
Source organism: Cherax quadricarinatus (assembly GCF_038502225.1). Taxonomy (NCBI): domain Eukaryota; kingdom Metazoa; phylum Arthropoda; class Malacostraca; order Decapoda; family Parastacidae; genus Cherax; species Cherax quadricarinatus. The sequence continues at coordinate 52,522,143 of NC_091297.1, forward strand.
AGTAGCCTCAGGGTTGTCAACAAGGGTCGGGGGGGGCAGTAATATGCTCAGTAGCCTCAGGGTTGTCAACAAGGGTCGGGGGGGCAGTAATATGCTCAGTAGCCTCAGGGTTGTCAACAAGGGTCGGGGGGGCAGTAATATGCTCAGTAGCCTCAGGGTTGTCAACAAGGGTCGGGGGGGGGCAGTAATATGCTCAGTAGCCTCAGGGTTGTCAACAAGGGTCGGGGGGTAATATGCAGTAATATGCTCAGTAGCCTCAGGGTTGTCAACAAGGGTCGGGGGGGGGGGCAGTAATATGCTCAGTAGCCTCAGGGTTGTCAACAAGGGTCGGGGGGGCAGTAATATGCTCAGTAGCCTCAGGGTTGTCAACAAGGGTCGGAAGGGCAGTAATATGCTCAGTAGCCTCAGGGTTGTCAACAAGGGTCGGGGGGGCAGTAATATGCTCAGTAGCCTCAGGGTTGTCAACAAGGGTCGGGGTGGCAGTAATATGCTCAGTAGCCTCAGGGTTGTCAACAAGGGGGGGGGGGCAGTAATATGCTCAGTAGCCTCAGGGTTGTCAACAAGGGTCGGGGGGGGGGGGCAGTAATATGCTCAGTAGCCTCAGGGTTGTCAACAAGGGTCGGGGGGGGGCAGTAATATGCTCAGTAGCCTCAGGGTTGTCAACAAGGGTCGGGGTGGCAGTAATATGCTCAGTAGCCTCAGGGTTGTCAACAAGGGTCGGGGTGGCAGTAATATGCTCAGTAGCCTCAGGGTTGTCAACAAGGGTCAGGGGGGCAGTAATATGCTCAGTAGCCTCAGGGTTGTCAACAAGGGTCGGGGGGGCAGTAATATGCTCAGTAGCCTCAGGGTTGTCAACAAGGGTCAGGGGGGGGCAGTAATATGCTCAGTAGCCTCAGGGTTGTCAACAAGGGTCGGGGTGGCAGTAATATGCTCAGTAGCCTCAGGGTTGTCAACAAGGGTCGGGGGGGCAGTAATATGCTCAGTAGCCTCAGGGTTGTCAACAATTGTCGGAAGGGCAGTAATATGCTCAGTAGCCTCAGGGTTGTCAACAAGGGTCGGGGGGGCAGTAATATGCTCAGTAGCCTCAGGGTTGTCAACAAGGGCCGGGGGGGCAGTAATATGCTCAGTAGCCTCAGGGTTGTCAACAAGGGTCGGGGGGCAGTAATAGGCTCAGTAGCCTCAGGGTTGTCAACAAGGGTCGGGGGGGCAGTAATATGCTCAGTAGCCTCAGGGTTGTCAACAAGGGTTGGGGGGCTGTAATATGCTCAGTAGCCTCAGGGTTGTCAACAAGGGTCGGGGGGGGCAGTAATATGCTCAGTAGCCTCAGGGTTGTCAACAAGGGTCGGGGGGGCAGTAATATGCTCAGTAGCCTCAGGGTTGTCAACAAGGGTCGGGGGGGCAGTAATATGCTCAGAAGCCTCAGGGTTGTCAACAAGGGTCGGGGGGGGTAATATGCTCAGTAGCAGTAATATGCTCAGTAGCCTCAGGGTTGTCAACAAGGGTCGGGGGGGGGGGCAGTAATATGCTCAGTAGCCTCAGGGTTGTCAACAAGGGTCGGGGGGGGCAGTAATATGCTCAGTAGCCTCAGG
>NC_091297.1:52536231-52583731 GCF_038502225.1 Cherax quadricarinatus
GAAGTAAGACAAGAGAGTGAGGGGTGGATCGACTGCATTTTCTTGGACTGCAAGAAGGCCTTCGACACAGTTCCTCACAAGAGATTACTGCGAAAGCTAGAGGATCAGGCACACATAACAGGAAAGGCACTGCAATGGATAAGAGAATACCTGACTGGGAGGCAACATCGAGTCATGGTACGTGACGAGGTGTCAGAGTGGGCGCCTGTGACAAGCGGGGTTCCACAGGGGTCAGTCCTAGGACCTGTGCTGTTTTTGGTATATGTGAATGACATAACAGAAGGGATAGACTCAAAAGTGTCTTTGTTTACAGATGATGTGAAGTTAATGAGAAGAATCAAATCGGATGAGGATCAGGCAGGACTACAAAGAGACCTGGACAGGCTACAAACCTGGTCCAGCAACTGGGTCCTTGAGTTTAATCCTGCCAAATGCAAAGTCATGAAGATTTGGGAAGGGCAAAGAAGACTGCAGACACAATATAGTCTAAATGGCCAAAGACTGCAAACCTCGCTCAAGGAAAAAGATCTGGGGGTGAGTATAACACCGAGCACAACTCCTGAGGCGCACATCAATCAGATAACTGCTGCAGCATACGGGCGTCTGGCAAACCTAAGGATAGCGTTGTGATACCTCAGTAAGGAATCGCTCAAGACTCTGTATACCATTTACGTCAGGCCTATACTGGAGTATGCAGCACCAGTTTGGAACCCACACCTGGTCAAGCACGTCAAGAAATTAGAGAAAGTGCAAAGGTTTGCAACAAGACTAGTCCCAGAGCTAAGGGGATTGTCCTACGAAGAAAGGTTGAGGGAAATTGGCCTGACGACACTGGAGGACAGGAGGGTCAGGGGAGACATGATAACGACATAAAATACTGTGCAGAATAGACAAGGTGGACAAAGACGGGATGTTCCAGAGATGGGACACAGAAACAAGGGGTCACAATTGGAAGTTGAAGACTCAGATGAATCAAAGGGATGTTAGGAAATATTTCTTCAGTCATAGAGTAGTCAGGCCGTGGAATAGCCTAGAAAGTGACGTAGTGGAGGCGGTAATCATACATAGTTTTAAGACGAGGTTTGATAAAGCTCGAGGAGCAGGGAGAGAGAGGACCTAGTAGCAATCAGTGAAGAGGCGGGGCCAGGAACTATGAATCGAACCCTGCAACCACAAATAGGTGAGTACACTGAACAGAGCAAGCAGACAGGTGAAGCATAGAAGACATAAGCTAGTAGGTGGGTGTGGGTCAGGTCAGGTGGGTGTCGGTCAGGTCAGGTAGAGTGCTGTAGATTATGTGTCACACACACACTCCACATACACCACTCATACACTATAGCACACAATCCGACCCACTGTTTTTCACACACTTAATAAACCCACTCTCATATAGTCCTACACACATACACACGCAGGAATAACAGATCGTTTGTGCTCGTCAATCTTTAGTAGTTTCTGGCCCAACAAAGCCATTGCCAGGTCTGTCGAAAGTTGACAGTGTCAATGGACATCCCAAGAAGTGTTTCTCGAACTGTCATAATCAGAAATTAGAGGTGAAGGCCACAGTTACATAAAAACAATTTGAATCAGTGCCAGGAGTGAGAGTGGAAGGTCATAGGCCTAGAGTGGGTGTAGGTGGTATTGCCACATATCAATACCAAACCAGAATAAGTGAGACAAGCAGGGTGATAAGAGATAAGGATTGACGAGTTAGTGAATACTGTACATAGTGAATACAGTGACAGATGAGTTAGTGAAAACAGTGTAGAAACAATAGAAGAAGCAGGAGCCAAAACGTGAAGCATCGTACAGGAGCAGAGCCAGACGCAGTGCAATGCTACCAGACGTAAAGTACACAGCGTTTTTGTAGTTTCAATGAGAGTAGGCCCTTTATATACTGATAGCTGAAGGTCATTAACCCTGCTTTGGAGAGCTGAATATCATACTAGAGCACTAAACACTTATTAATAGAGAAGATCTGGGGAGGAGACTGAGTGTGGGACCACATGGCACTGCAGTGCAGCACAGGAGCTAGATCAGATAAAATACATAACATTCAGTGCATAAAGCTATTCAGGTATACACGAGTAAGTGCATGGGTAATTGGACAAAGTAGCATATGTGTGGAGAACCTGGGATAACCCAGAAAGTCTGACAGTGTGACTCAGTTTACTTAAAACAAGACAACGAGGTTGGGGCAGCTAGCAAGATCACACACACGACATAAACAGCCAGCAGACTTGTGAAAACTGACCGCGCATACCCCCCAACCCGGTATTTCCCTCTCTCCCCACCCCTCTCTACCCTTCTCTACTGTCTCTGTCACTCTCTCTCTCTCTCTCTCTCTCTCTCTCTCTCTCTCTCTCCCTCACTCTCCCTCTCTCTCTCTCTCTCTCTCTCTCTCTCTCTCTCTCTCTCTCTCTCTCTTTCTCTCCCATCACAGGGTTTGACAAGGTTAGGGATCCCTAGCTTTATTGACAAGCTATTTACAGGTTAAGGATTCCTAACTTTATTGACAAACTAAAAGCTGTTACCTACATCAGCTCATTTGAAAACATTTTTATTGTTATGAAACATACAAGTAGGGAACAGGATGAAGTTGGAGCCATCTGTGGGAATCTCGTTGACATCATAATGCTGTACAAATGCGTTCCAGACTCGAGTCATCATGAGGATAAATGATCTCAGATGAAGTGATGTTCTGGAGAAGGGTACAGCCAGAGTGAAGTTGCTGCTTTCTGCCCGTCTTGTGGTATAGAAACATAACAGTATGGCCACCCACATTCTTCCTGTGTTGAAGGCTCTGCTGAAATGGCAGATCTATCCTAGATTGATCCAGGCGAGAGATGAGACGTCTTGCTCTGTTCTCTACTCTGTCAAGCAGTCACAGATGAGAAGGGGGGCAGGCAAACCAACAAAGTGGAGCCTACTCAAGGTGTGAGTATACTTGCACCTTGTACAAAATCTTGCAACCCCTGCTGTCAAGCATATGCGAGATACGGTGAAGTTCTGTAAGCTTCCTGGCTGCCTTGTTTGCAAGATTTACAACGTGGTTTTTCATGGTCAATTTGGAGTCAAATTTCACCCCAAGGATATCAACTTCCTCCTCAGGTGCCAACACCCTCCCATTCATCCTTACTAATGCACCGACATTACCATCTTGGTGCCTAGAGATCATCATCATTTGTGTTTTCTCAGGTGCAAATGTTACTTGCCATCTATTTCCCCAAGCTGATATAGTTCTGAGCTGGTGATTGATGTAGCTTAGAGCAGCTGGCATTTCCTCTCTTGGGTAAGTGAATGTCAGTGCACAGTCGTCTGCACATACATGGGATTCTGGGATGAGATGAAGAAGGTCATTGCAGTAGACATTCCATAACAATGGTTCCAGAACACTTCCTTGTGGAACACTTGCCCCAATAGGATGTCTTGCTGATTCCATTCCATTGAGAATTACCTTTAGAGATCTACCTTGAAGGTAATTACTGAGGAGACATAGTGTAGAGCCTGCAATTTCCAGAGCTTGCAGTTTTGCTAAGAGGCCCTGGTGCCACACCCAGTCGAAAGCACCAGCAATGTCCAGTGCTACCACACAGCTGACTTTGGATTCATCCAGTGACTGGTGCCATTTAGTGGAGAGGTTTAACAACAGATAAGCAGCAGAGCAACCTTTCCTGAGGCCATGTTGACAGTCACAAAATAGTTAGTGGTAGTCAAAAAACTGTCATTTGTCTTGAGATTATTGTCTCAAGGATCTTGCCAGTGATTGACAGGAGAGACACTGGTCTGTAGTTGCTGATTTCTGCTCTGCTCTTCTTTTTGTGAACAGGGACTATATTTGCCTCTTTCCACAAAGGACATTTACACTGTACTAAGCAGTGCTGAAAGATGCGAGTTAGAGGTGCTGCTAACTGGTCTGCACATCTTCTCAACTTGTCTGGGCCCACAACTTTTTCTTGGTCAAGCGATTTAAGAGGGAAGTTCACCTCTTCCTGCCTTATTGTCACCACTGACAGTTTTGACACAGTTCTTGCAGCTAGCCAAGGAGGGTCCCTTGCTGGATCAGGAACTTGCATTTTGGTAGCAAAGTATTCAGCAAAGAGATCTACTTTCTCTTGACTACTAATAGAGGTGGGCCCATCCTGTCGATTTAGAGGTGGAATGAGTTCATCAGGCAGATAACCTTGTCTGTCCTTGGCCAGGGACCACCAGGTTTTGGAGCCTACCCTACCTGATGCTAGCTTTCTTCTTGTGTCCACCTCCCATTTAGCAATGGCCCACTTTTGAACGTCCTACCACCTGTTATAGGTGGTAGGATGTCTCATTCCTTCGCCATGCTTTGTACTTAGCAGTAGCAGCCTCTCTACAACGAAAGCCAAACCAAGGCTGATCTGTAGGCTTTGTCACATATTGCCGGTGAGGAATGTGTTCTTGTTATAGATTAAGGATGTGTCCAGTGAAGGCTTTCACTTGGTTGTCAACATGCCCTTGGAGAAGAGCATTCCAATCGGTGGTGGCGAGCTCAGAGCAAAGGGCTGGCCAATTACCTCTTTCCCATAGCCAGGTTGTGCATGTGGACTCCTCACCTCGTTCTGTTGGGATCTTAAGTGTCGTAGAAACAGCCTTGTGGTCAGACGATCAAACGTAGCCGAGGGGTTGACAAGTGACTATGCCTTCTGCTAGATCACTCACTACTGGGTCAAGGGAGGAGCCAGATGTGAGTGATGTGAAGTCATCACAGAGGAGGCATTGTAGGTTTACAATGAAGTTCACAGGAGAGAGAGAGGGTGGAGGGTGGTGTCGTGGGGGTGTTTATAACCGGGTGGGTAGTGAGGGAGGGTGAAGGCAGGCAGTGGGCCGGCAAGCTGGAAGTGTTGCCTTCTCACTATCACTTAGTAAACACTGTTTATGTTATCCACGTTTTCACTATAGGAAGATGTTACACAAATCACTTTGTTGCATTGTACAAGTCACGCTGTTTTTAGCACCCAGCTGTTAGTACATAGAGATATAATATTAGATGCTCACTGTGAAGGCAATAGTGACGTCACTCCTAGGCCTGCCCTTCCCCTCACTCTCACCACATTGTACACCAAAACACTCTTAACTGTCACTGTTTTGCTTATATTCACTTTTATGGAGGAGTAAGCTTGTACTAATGTGTTGTAGGTAGTACTAGGTCACTGAACAGTTTTTTCCTCACCAACCCTCGTAGTTAAGATAAGATAAGCAATATTAAGAAAGTTTGTGGAGTACACTGTGACACGTCCTCTCTCTCCCTCCCTGCCTTCTCTCTCTCTCTACACAGGGTTTGACAAGGTTAAGGATCCCTAGCTTTATTGACAGCTATATTACAGGTTAAGGATTCCTAGCTTTATTGGAAAGCTAAGAGCTGTTACCTACATCAGCTCATTTGAAAGCATTTTTATTGTTATGAGACATACAAGTACGGGACAGGATGAAGTTGGAGCCATCTGTGGGCCAGCATTTTCATTGGATCAACTGACTTTATCTCGTTGATATCATTATGCTGTACAGATGTGTTCCATACTCGAGTCATCCTGGGTATGAATGATCTCAGATGGAGTGATGTTCTGGAGAAGGGTACAGCCAGAGGAAGTTGCTGCTTTCTGCCCGTCTTGTGGCATAAAAGCTTGTTTCACGCTGTCCTCGAAGTGGATCCAAGTGTGGTATTTTGACAATATTGGCCTTGTACATAACAGTAAGGCCACCCACATCCCTCCTATGTTGAAGGCTCTGCTGAAATGACAGATCTATCCAGGATGGGTCCAGGCGAGAGATGAGACGTCTTGCTCTGTTCTCTACTCTGTCAAGCAGTCGCAGATGAGAGGGGGGGGGGCAGGCAAACCAAGAAAGTGGAGCATACTCAAGGTGTGAGCGTACTTGTGCCTCGTACAGGATCTTGCAACCCCTACTGTCAAGCAGATGCGAGATACGGCGAAGTGCTGTAAGCTTCCTGGCTGCCTTGTTTGCAAGATTTACAACATGGTTCTTCATGGTTAGTTTGGAGTCAAATTTCACCCCAAGGATATCCACTTCTTCTCCAGGTGCCAACATCCTCCCATTCATCCTTACTACTGCACCAGCATTACCATCATGGTGCCTAGAGACAATCATCATTTGCGTTTTCTCAGGTGCAAATGTTACTTGCCATCTATTTCCCCAAGCTGATATAGCTCTCAGCTGGTGATTGATGTAGCTTAGAGCAGCTGGCATTTCTTCTCTTGGATAAGTGAATGTCAGTGTACAGTCATCTGCATATGCATGTGATTCTGGGATGAGATGAAGAAGGTCGTTGAAGTAGACATTCCATAACAGTGGACCCAGCACGCTTCCTTGTGGAACGCTTGCCCCAATAGGATGCCTTGCTGATTCCGTTCCATTGAGGACTACACTTAGAGATCTACCATGAAGGTAATCACTGAGGAGACATAGCGTAGAGCCTGCAATTCCCAGTGCTTGAAGTTTTGCTAGAGGCCCTGGTGCCACACCCGGTCGAAAGCGCCAGCAATGTCCAGTGCTACCACACAGCTGACTTTGGATTCATCCAGTGACTGGTGCCACTTAGTGGAGAGGTTTAGCAACAGATCAGCAACAGAGTAACCTTTCCTGAAGCCATATTGACGATCACAAAGTAGTGAGTGGTAGTCAAAAAAATCTGTCATTTGTCTTGAGATAATTGTCTCAAGGATCTTACCAGTGATTGACAGGAGTGACACTGGTCTGTAGTTGCTGATTTCTGCTCTGCTCTTCTTTTTGTGAACAGGGACTACATTTGCCTCTTTCCATGGAGAGGGCCATTTACACTCTACTAGGCAGTGCTGAAAGATGCGAGCTAGAGGTGCTGCTAGCTGGTCTGCACATCTTCTCAACAATCTTGGGCTCAACTTGTCTGGGCCCACAGCCTTTTCTTGGTCAAGTGATTTAAGAAGGAAATGCACCTCCTCCTGCCTTATTGTCACCACTGACAGTTTTGACACAGTTCTTGCAGCTAGCCAAGGGGGTCCCTTGCTGGATCAGGAACTTGCATTTTAGCAGCAAAGTGTTCAGCAAAGAGGTCCGCCTTCTCTTGACTACTAGTAGAGGTGGTCCCATCCTGTCGATTTAGAGGTGGAATAAGTTTATCAGGCAGATAACCTTGTCTGTCCTTGACCAGGGACCACCAGGTTTTGGAGCCTACCCTACCTGATGCTAACTTTCTTTTAGTGTCCACCTCCCATTTAGCAATGGCCCACTTTTGAACATCACCCATATGCCTACAGGCTTGCATGTGCAAGTTCCAGTTATAGGTGGTAGGATGTCTCTTATACCTTCGCCATGCTTTGTACTTAGCAGTAGCAGCCTCTCTACAACGAAAGCCAAACCAAGGCTGATCTGTAGGCTTTGTCACATATTGTTCCGTGAGGAATGTGTTCTTGTTGCAGATTAAGGATGTGTCCAGTGAAGGCTTTCACTTGGTTGTCAACATCCCCTGGAGAAGAGCATTCCAGTCGGTGGTGGCGAGCTCAGAGCAAAGGGCTGGCCAATTACCTCTTTCCCATAGCCAGGTTGTGCGTGTGGACTCCTCACCTCGTTCTGTTGGGATCTTAAGTGTGGTAAAAACAGCCTTGTGGTCAGACGATCCAACGTCTCTCTCTCTCTCTCTCTCTCTCTCTCTCTCTCTCTCTCTCTCTCTCTCTCTCTCTCTCTCTCTCTCTCTCTCTCTCTTTTCTACACAGGGTTTGACAAGGTTAAGGATCCCTAGTTTTATTGACAAGCTAAGAGCTGTTACCTACATCAGCTCATTTGAAAGCATTTTTATTGTTATGAGACATACAGGTAGGGAACAGGATGAAGTTGGAGCCATCTGTGTGCCAGCATTTTCATTTGATCAACTGACGTTATCTCGTTGACATCATTATGCAGTACGAATGTGTTCCATACTCGAGTCATCCTGGATATATATATGATCTCAGATGGAGTGATGTTCTGGAGAAAGGTACAGCCAGAGTGAAGTTGCTGCTTTATGCCCGTCTTGTGGCATAAAAGCTTGTTTCACACTGTCCTCGAAGTGGATCCAAGTGTGGTACTTTGACAATATTGGCCTTGTACATAACAGTAAGGCCACCCACATCCTACCTGTGTTGAAGGTTCTGCTGAAATGACAGGTCTATCCAGGATGGGTCTAGGCGAAAGATGAGACGTCTTGCTCTGTTCTCTACTCTGTCAAGCAGTCGCAGATCTCTCTCTCTCTCTCTCTCTCTCTCTCTCTCTCTCTCTCTCTCTCTCTTTCTCTCTCTCTCTCTCTCTCTCTCTCTCTCTCTCTCTCTCTCTCTCCCCCTCTCTATCCTTCTCTCCTCCCATCTCTCTTGTTCTCTCTGTCTCTCTCCCCCATCCCTCTATCTACCTACCAATCCATCTCCCTATCTCTGCCTTTCCACCTCCCACCCATCTTCCTTTCCTCCTCCTCCCCTTGGCTTCTCCCTCTTCCATCTCCTCCCTTACCTCTTCCATCACCCCTCCCCCCACATACACTCTGAAAATACATAAGCTTGTTTCTGGGATAAAATACATCAACTCCTATCTGTGGCAAAAAAAAAAAAAAGTGGGTAGCCAAAGAGGGCAGAGACCCAGGGGTCTGGGGGATGAATCTGGGAGAGAAGAACCTGGGAGGAAAGATTGGGAGATAGAGCTCAAAAAAATGGAGGAAGAGTGGGGAAGGAAGCTAGCAGAGCTTGGCAAGAAAATGGACTAGAGGATAGCTGAGAGCAAGAAGTGGGGAGCACAAGTCTTAGCAGCAGAAGATAAGGTAAAGTGCTTAGATGAGGAACTAAAATACCTGAAACAGAATAGAAAGACAAATAACAGTACAGACATGACATCAGAAATTTCTCTACCAGCCACAGACAAGGGGACTGTAGGGATCCAGGAAAAGATATGCACAATTGAGGGACCTGTAGATAATGAAGGAGCTATGACATATGCAGAGACTCCAACAGACAACTGCAGTGGCAAGGAATAGGTGAGCAGGAAAGACAGTCCACTGAGCATAGGGGCTGCAGCAAGGGTATGGATTGAAGGCAGGAACGTTTCGATGGAAGGAACTAAAACACCTCAGAGGATGCAAAGGGAGACACAGTGGGAGGAGGAGAGGGAGAGGTCAGTGTTTGTCTACAGGTTCCTAGAAGTCGAAGGGGAAACCTACGACGAAAGAAACCAGGCAGAGAAGACAGCAATCAAAGATATAATGAAAGCAGTAGGTGAGGGAGACATGACCCAGGTGACAAATTTTCGGAGAAATGGTTGGTTTGCGAGTGGAAGGAAACAGCCGGTCAAAGTAATTTTCAAGGTGGAATCAGCTCAAACCAGGATCCTGCAGGAGAAAGTGCGACTGAGGGACAATCCAGAGTACTGGAGAGTATACCTCGATCGTGACAGAACACAAGAAGAAAGGATGCTACTGAGAGAAAGGGTGCAAAGACGAAAGGAGGAACGAGATGCATTGATGAAGATGAACAGAACCCAGATTCAGATGGACGGGCAAACACACCTTACAGAAACGCCCATGGAAGAACTCCAACCATGACAACCCCAAAGCAACTGACCAATCTAAACCAAAACCAACACACTGTTCCCTCTGCCCCCACCCCCCACGTCACAAACCCCACCCCTACAGCAGCTCCCTATGGGCACTCTGCCCATAGGGGGCAAACCCCCATAGGCCCCCTTCAGGGCTCCCACTCCCCCAGCCCCAATATTTTCCCAGGACCACCATGATAGATAAGACTTTGAAGGTGTGGGACTTGAACGAAGATGGATTATCAAATAAATATGAGGAGTGGCATGAAAGAATCAATGAGAAGTCCCCAGACATCATGGCAGTCACTGAAACGAAACTCACTGAGACAATAACAGATGCAGTCTTCCCACCAGAATATCAGATCCTGAGGAAAGACAAAAGGAGCAGAGGGGGTTGCACTACTCATAAAAAAACAATGGGATTTTGAGGATATGGAAGGCATTGGCGAGATTGGAGAAAGGGACTACATAGTAGCTACAATTCAGTCTGAGGAACATAAGGTAGTCATTGCAGTGATGTATAACCCACCACAGAACTGCAGGAGGCCAGGAGAGGAATATGAAGAGAGCAACAGAGCGATGGTGGATACACTGGCTGAGGTGGCACGAAGAACTCAATCGCGCAGAGCAAAGTTACTGGTTATGGGTGATTTCAACCATGAGGAGATTGACTGGGAAAACCTGGAGCCTCACAGGGGTCCTGACACATGGAGAGCCATGATGTTGGATGTGGTACTGGAAAACCTCATGCATCAACACGTCACGGACACTACCAGAGAGAGAGGGGAGGATGAACCAGCAAAACTGAACCTTGTGTTCACCCTGAGCAGTTCAGACATTAGGGACATCACATATGAGAGGCCCCTTGGAGCTAGCGATCACGTGGCTCTGAGTTTTGATTACATAGTAGAGCTGCAAATGGAGAGGGTAACAGGAGTCAATTGTGAATAGCCAAAGAGTCCTTCGTTTACCCAAAGGTGTAGGGAGGCAAAAACTAAGTGCATTAGAGAATAGAAGAGGTACAGAAGGCAAATGACCCACGAAGATAAGGAGATCAGTCGAAGAGCCAGAAATGAGTATGCACAGATAAGGAGGGAGGCCCAGCAACAGTCTGAAAATGACATAGCATCAAAAGTCTAGTCTGACCCGAAACTGCTGTATAGCCACATTAGGAGATAGACAACAGTCAAAGACTAGGTGATCAGGCTGAGGAAAGAAGGTGGGGAACTCACAAGAAACGATCAAGAGGTATGTGAGGAGCTCAACAACAGATTTAGGGAAGTATTCACAGTGGAGACAGGAAGGACTCTGGGAAGACAGGACAGAGGAGCACACCAACAGGGAATACACCAACAAGTGCTGGATGACATACACACAACTGAGGAGGAGCTGAAGAAGCTACTAAGTGACCTTGATACCTCAAAGGCAATGGAACCGGACAACATCTCCCCGAGGGAGATGTTGTCCGGGAGAGGGAGCAGAAATGCTGTGTGTCCCATTAACGACAACCTTCAACACATCCCTTGAAACTGGGCAACTACCTGAGGTATGGAAGACGGCAAATGTAGTTACCATTTTTAAAAAAAGAGACAGAAAAGAGGCACTAAACTACAGACCAGTATCACTGACGTGTATAGTATGCAAAGTCATGGAGAAGATTATCAGGAGGAGAGTCGTGGAGCACCTGGAACAGAACAAATGTATAAATGACAACCAGCGTTGCTTCATGGAAGGCAAGTCCTGTGTCACAAGTCTCTAGAGTTTTATGATAAAGCAACAGAAGTAAGACACGAGAGGGGTGGGTTGCTTGCATCTTCTTGGAATGTAAGAAGGCGTTCGACACAGTTCCTCACAGAAGATTAGTGCAGAAACTAGAGGATCAGGCGCGTATAACAGGAAGGGCACTTCAATGGATCAGAGAATACCTGACAGGGAGGCAACAACGAGTCATGGTACATGATGAGGTATCACAGTGGGCACCTATTACGATTTGGGTCCCACAGGGGTCGGTCCTAGGACCAGTGCTATTTTTGGTATATGTGAATGACATGATGGAAGGGATAGACTCATAGGTGTCCCTGTTTGCAGATGATGTGAAGTTAATGAGGAAAATTAAATCACATGAGATCAGGCAGGCCTTCAAAGAGACCTAGGCTGGACACATGGTCCAGCAACTGGCTTCTCAAATTCAACCCTGCCAAATGCTAAGTCATGAAGATCGGAGAAGGGCAAAGAAGACCGCAAGCAGAGTATAGGCTAGGTGGCCAACGGCTGCAAACCACGCTTAAGGAGAAAGATCTTGGGGAGAGTATAACACCGAATATGTCTCTGGAAGCACACATCAACCAGATAACTGCTGCAGCATATGGACATCTGGCAAACCTGAGATTAGCATTCCGATACCTAAGTAAGGAATATTTCAAGACACTACACCGTGTACGTCAGGCCCATATTTGAGTGTGCAGCACTAGTTTGGAACCCGCACCGGGTCAAACACGTTAAGAAATTAGAGAAAGTGCAAAGATTTGTGACAAGGTTAGTTCTAGAGCTAAGGGGAATGTCCTATGTAGAAAGGTTGAGGGAAATTGGCCTGACGACACTGGAGGACAGGAGGGATAGGGAAGACATGATAACGACATACAAAATATTGCATGGAATAGACAAGGTGGAAAGAGACAAGATATTCCAGAGAGCGGACACAGAAACAAGGGGTCACTCTTGGAAATTGAAGACTCAGATGAGTCACAGAGATGCTAGGAAGCAGTTCTTCAGTCATAGAGTGGTCAGGAAGTGGAACAGTCTCGCGAACAATTTAGTGGAGGCAGGAAGCATACATAGGTTTAAGACGAGGTATGATAGGCTCATGGAGCAAGGAGAGAGATGACCTAGTAGCATTCAGTGAAGAGGCGGGACCAGGAGCTGAGTCTCGACCTCTGCAACTACAATTAGGTGAGTACACACACACATTCACATCCACACATTCCCACATATTACAGACCCTCACACACTCTCTTCCCCCACATCCTCCCCCACCTTTATCCCACTCCCTCCCCTGATCCCCTCTCTCTTCTCACTCTTCTTTTCCCCCTCTCCCTCTTTCCCTCTCTCCCTCTCCCATTCTTTCTCCCCCTTTGCTTCTCCCTCCTGCTCTCTCTCCCCATATTCCCTCCTGTCCCCCTCCCCATCTCTCTCCCATTTTGCCACTGTCTCCAGCTTCCTCATATCCCTCCCTCTGCCCTGCACAAATACTCAGACAAGCACATCACAAAACAACCACACAGAAACACATAGTTTTTCATTCTGTGTCAGCCAAAAAAATGGGTTGCCAGACAGCAGGAGAGAAAACCAGGGGACTGGAGGATGAGTCTGTGAAGGAAGATTGGGTAACAAAGCTTAGGAAAAAGGAACATGAGTGGGGAAGGAAGCTAGAAGTGCTTATCACGAAAATGGAGGAGAGGATAGCTGCAGAGAGCAGAAAGTGGGAAATGCAAGTCAAAGCAGCAGAGACTAAGATACAGAGATTAAAAGAGGAACTGAAAAATCTGAAACGGCCTAAAGAACTAAAGAGCAATGTGGGCATGACTTCAAAAACTGCTACATCAGTCTCAAACAATGTGACTGTAAGGAATGAAGGAGTGAAACTGTATACAAAGCCCCTATCAGACCATCGTGGAGCCTGGGAAAAAGTACAAAGCAAGAAATCAGGGTGAGAAAAAAACAATTTGAAAGCATCATGAAAGCAATAGAAGACGACATGGCCCAGCTGGCAAATTTTTTGAGAATATGGGAGTTTGCAAGAGGAAGAAACCGGCCAGTCAAAGTGATTTTCAAGGCAGAATCGGCTCGACACAGGATCCTGCAGGAGAAAGCAAGACTAAGGGACATGGTGTACCAGAGGGTGTATCTTGACTGTGACAGAACACGAGAAGAAAGGCAGAAACTGGAAGAGAGGGTACAAAGATGAAAGCAGGAAAGAGAAGTGAAGATGGAGATGGACAGGAGAACCCAGGCTCAGGAGGAAGCTCAAATACAATCTCCCTCACAGACACCTACAAAAGGTCCCCAACCAGGACAACCCTAATGCAACCAAACATTCTAACCCAAAACACACATACCCAATACCCCCACTCACCTCATCACAAACTCCACCTTCACAGTAACCACACATAGTTTCTCAAGAGGTCTCTCGTTTCCCCATCGTACCTCCCAGACCACAATTTTAGAAAAGAAGTTGAGGGTTTGGTATACAAATGCAGACAGACTATCAAATAAATGTGAGGAGTGGCATGAAAGAATCAAGGAGACTTCCCCAGACATAATAGCACTCACAGAAACGAAACTCAACAGGATAACAGATGCAATCTTTATAGCTGGATATCAAATCTCAGGAAAGGTAGAGGAAGGAGAGGGGGGAGGAGTTGCACTGTTCATTAAAAACTGGTGGGCATTTGAGGATATGGAACGAATGTATGGCATGAGCAAAAGGGACTACATAGTAGGAACAATCCAGTCTGAGGGCCATAAGGTGGTAATTGCTGTAATGTACAACCTGCCACAGAACTGCAGAGGCCAAGAGAAGAATATAACAAGAGCAACAGAGCAATGGTAGACACACTAGCCTAGGTGGCCAGAAGAGCTCACATGGGGAGAACAAAGTTACAAGTTAAGAGTGATTTCATTCACAAGGGGATTGACTGGAAAAACAAGGAGCCCAATGGGGGTCTCAAAACATGCAGAGCCAAGATGATGGATGTGGTACTGGAAACCTCATGCATCAACATGTTAGAGACACTACCAGAAAGGTGTGGATGATCCAGCAAGACTGGACCTAGTATTCACCTCGAGTAGTTTGAACATCGAGAATATCATGTATGAAAGGCCCTTTGGAGCTAGTGATCATGTGGTTATGTGCTTTGATTACATAGCTGAGCTACAAGTGGAGAGGGTAGCAGGAATAGGATGGGAATACCAAGTGACAAAAGGGTGGACTACTCAAGCATGATGAACTTCCTGCAAGGCATTCAGTGGGGGAGAGAACTTGCAGGAAAACCAGTAAAAGAAATGGACTATGTGACAACAAAATGCAAGGAGGCAGAGGAGAGGTTTATTCACAAAGGAAACAAAATAATGGGAAGACCAGAATGAGTCCTTGGTTCACCCATAGGCATAAGGAGGCAAAAGCAAAATGCACAAGAGAATGAAAAAAGTACCGAAGACAAAGCACCCAGAAAAATAAAGAGATTAGCCGAAGAGCCAGAAACGAATATGCACAGGTAAGAAGGGAGGCTCAGCGGCAATATGATAATGACAGAGCATCGAAAGTCAAGTCTGACCCGAAGCTGCTGCATAGACACATCAGGAGGAAAACAACAGTGAAGGACCAGGTAATCAGGCTGAGGAAGGAAGGTGGGGAGTTCACAAGAAACGACCAAGGGGTATGTGAGGAGCTCAACATGACATTTAAAGAAGTATTTAGAGTTGAGACAGGAAGGACTCCAGGAATTTAGAATAGGGATGTACACCAATGCACACAACCGAGAAGGTGAAGACGCTGCTTTGTGAACTTGATACCTCAAAGGCGGTGGGACCAGACAACATCTCTCCATGGGTCCTTAGAGAGGAAGTAGAGATGTTGTGTGTGCCACTAGCAAAAATCTTCAACACATCCATTGAAACTGGGCAACTACCTGAGGTATGGAAGACGGAAAATGTAGTCCCAGTTTTCAAGAAAGGAGACAGACACGAGACATTAATTAAACTACAGACCTGTGTCACTGACATGTATAGTATACAAAGTCATGGGAAAGATCATCAGGAGTGGTGGAGCACCTAGAAACACAAAAGGTTATAAACGACAACCAGTTCTGTTTCAGAGGAGGAAAATCCTGTGTCACAAACCTACTGCAGTTTTACGACAGGGTAACAGAAGTAAGACACAAAAGTGAGGGGTGGATAGACTGCATTTTCGTGGACTGCATGAAGGCCTATGACACAGTTCCTCACAAGAGGTTAATGCAAAAGCTAAAGGATCAGGCACACATAACAGGAAAGGCATTGCAATGGATCAGAGAATACCTGACAGGGAGGCAACAACGAGTCGTAATACGTGACGAGGTGTCAGAGTGGGCGTGTGAAGGCTTACTCAGCCCTGTAAGATCTTATGCAAGTATTAACAAGGCTGGGTCCTGCTTAGGAAAAGTAATAATAGAAAAAATAACAATAACATACAAATATAAACACTTTATTTTAAGAAATTATGCAGAAAAATGTAAAAACAATTAAACATAAGTTTTAATCCTATTTGAAAGAAAAATTAAAAATGAATTATATGAATGATAATTGAATCAAACGGTAATTTGTTCAAATGTAATTGTAGAAGATCATGTTGATGTTGTTGACAACGCATTGTAGAAACTGTAGCCGTTGTTGAAGATAATAGGGGAGGAGAGGTCACAGCTGATACATGACAATCTAATGACAATTTAGCCACACTATGTCGAGCCTTGAATGATCCGTCAAGTTGATAGGAACGCAGGTCTGTCACCACTGAAGAAATGAGGGGTAGCTGCCTGCGTTTAGCTACAATAAGGTAAGAAGATCGTGGGTGACGTCTCGTAACCGAGTTTGGTCCTACTGTGTCAAAAATACTCTGTAGTTGCCAGATGACCCTAGCTGGCAGTCCATGCTAGAAAGAGAGACAAAAGTTACCCACCGCTCGATAAATCACTGTCCATGATAAGTGTATGGTATTTTAAAAGAAATGGTGAGGATTTAAATGATTTCAACATGAAAGTCAGGACAGAATGAACTAAGTCGCAAAATTAAATATAAGTGAAGCTTTTAAACAATTTATAATTAAGACAGGAGTAGAGGTAAATACTTGCAGCAGTGTTGGGAGCTGCTAGTCCATTTGGCTGGAGCCCCACACATCACCTTTCCGTGGGGAGGGGATATAGCAGAAGCTAGACACTAACCTTACCTTAACAAGCACACTGCCAAACAAACTATTGTCAACATATATTCGCTCACTACTCTTGTCTGTTGAACTTTTTCCTCACGGGGCGCCTATGATGAGCGGGGTTCCACAGGGGTCAGTCCTAGAATGCATTCGCGACCTAGCTGCCAGGGAGTGTGAATGTGCCTCACACCTCTCTGCTGACAGTCTAGCAAGCTATCAAGTGACGTCATGGTATTTAGCTTGAGGCGGGTGAACACCGTTGGTATAGAGCTTATTCAGGGGGCGATTACACCTGAGACTGCACAGGTACTGCTACCCAAGATTATCCGTGACACTTATGGTATTGAGGACAAGGATTAGTACGGTGTGGCTTTAAATGAAGCCTACCGAATATTTGTGAAACTACTCAAGGGGCCAGTGTATGAGGAGCTGGTTGAACAATTCCAAGATATCTGCGTAGATGTGTCCCCTGCAGTGCATGTGCATGTGGTGGATATCTCATAACAATATATGGGGATGAAACTGTGCAATGTGCAAGTGCAAGTGGGTGGCTGGGGCATATGCTGGTCTACCCAAGGGTATGTATACCCTCGGGTATGTGTACCTTAATGACTTCTGCACGCAGGTCATGGTGTCATATGCTGGTCAACGACGGATGTGCAGCCTCTGCGGCGACTATTATCATATAGTGGCAGCGTGTGGGCAGTGAGGGCAGACCAGAAGGCTGGCCGATGAAGCAACAAATGATGTTGGGCAGGAGGCTCCCATACATGGACAAGGAGATGGTGGGCTTGGTCGCCTTTTGAGTGAGGAGACTGCAGAGCCAGTGGTGGAGTCAGAATTGGAGCTGAGGTCTCCCGAGTTGCCTGCATCGCCGGGGGTACAGCAGGCTTTTGGAGAGGACCAGGTGACGGCAGAAGTGGAGGACTTGGATACTACATTAGCGTCGGTTTTGCATACCATGTTCCTGTCTATGGATGTGGTCTCCCCGGCTGTGCCGTCGGCCAATCCGGAGCTCATGTCCGTGGCGGTCGAGCATCAGGAGGCAGTTGTTGGTACTGGTGAGGCTGGTTGGGAAGTGATGACCCCTGGTCAGAAGGCATCGACGAAAGTGGTGGTGGAGGTTCATCGTGTGGACAACCCAGTCACAAACATAGAGGAGGATGCTGTAACGAGGAAGAGGGCGGCAGCAATGTCGGACTCTGACGTTGTCCTGATGCAGGCTCAACGTTCAGGGAAGAAGGCATCGGTAGTGGTGGTGGGGTGTGCTAGTGAAGGTGAGCAGCGACAGCAGGTGGTGCCTGGTGGGACGGATGTCGTGCGTGGAGAGCATGGCAAACGTGGTCCCCAGGGCCCAGGTGGGCATGTAAAAGTAGTAGTGGGGCAGCGAGGGAGGAAACCTTAGCCAGGTGCAAGCGGAGTTTAGGTAGGGGTGGAACCAGTCATGGCAGGTGAGGTCTGCTACATGATGGCAATGCCAGCTAATGGAGTGCATGTCTTGGGGCACCAGTTAGCGTGCACCTTGAGGGTGGGGCATGTGCCCAGTGTTAGGATTAAAGTGGCTTGATATGTGCTGTTCAGATGTGTCTGCAAATTGTGGAGTACAGGGTGTGTTAGGTCCTGTTTAGAAGTGTTGCTGCCTGCACCTGTGTGCACCAAAGGTACGCCGATGTGGTTGAGGGTGGCGTATGCCACTGGGTATGAATTCTGGACTATTATGTTATATTGTATAATATTATGGGGTGGGGTTAGTGTGGACTGAGTTTGGGAGGTGTTGGTTGTGGTAGTTGTGTGTTGTATGTGGTAGTTGTGTGTTGTATGTGGTAGTTGTGTGTTGTATGTGGTAGTTGTGTGTTGTATGTGGTAGTTGTGTGTTGTATGTGGTAGTTGTGTGTTGTTTGTGTGTGTTATGTGGTAGTTGTGTGTTGTATGTGGTAGTTGTGTGTTGTATGTGGTAGTTGTGTGTTGTATGTGGTAGTTGTGTGTTGTATGTGGTAGTTGTGTGTTGGTTGTGGTAGTTGTGTGTTGTATGTGGTAGTTGTGTGTTGTATGTGGTAGTTGTGTGTTGTATGTGGTAGTTGTGTGTTGTATGTGGTAGTTGTGTGTTGTATGTGGTAGTTGTGTGTTGTATGTGGTAGTTGTGTGTTGTATGTGGTAGTTGTGTGTTGTATGTGGTAGTTGTGTGTTGTATGTGGTAGTTGTGTGTTGTATGTGGTAGTTGTGTGTGTATGTGGTAGTTGTGTGTTGTATGTGGTAGTTGTGTGTTGTATGTGGTAGTTGTGTGTTGTATGTGGTAGTTGTGTGTTGTATGTGGTAGTTGTGTGTTGTATGTGGTAGTTGTGTGTTGTATGTGGTAGTTGTGTGTTGTATGTGGTAGTTGTGTGTTGTATGTGGTAGTTGTGTGTTGTATGTGGTAGTTGTGTGTTGTATGTGGTAGTTGTGTGTTGTATGTGGTAGTTGTGTGTTGTATGTGGTAGTTGTGTGTTGTATGTGGTAGTTGTGTGTTGTATGTGGTAGTTGTGTGTTGTATGTGGTAGTTGTGTGTTGTATGTGGTAGTTGTGTGTTGTATGTGGTAGTTGTGTGTTGTATGTGGTAGTTGTGTGTTGTATGTGGTAGTTGTGTGTTGTATGTGGTAGTTGTGTGTTGTATGTGGTAGTTGTGTGTTGTATGTGGTAGTTGTGTGTTGTATGTGGTAGTTGTGTGTTGTATGTGGTAGTTGTGTGTTGTATGTGGTAGTTGTGTGTTGTATGTGGTAGTTGTGTGTTGTATGTGGTAGTTGTGTGTTGTATGTGGTAGTTGTGTGTTGTATGTGGTAGTTGTGTGTTGTATGTGGTAGTTGTGTGTTGTATGTGGTAGTTGTGTGTTGTATGTGGTAGTTGTGTGTTGTATGTGGTAGTTGTGTGTTGTATGTGGTAGTTGTGTGTTGTATGTGGTAGTTGTGTGTTGTATGTGGTAGTTGTGTGTTGTATGTGGTAGTTGTGTGTTGTATGTGGTAGTTGTGTGTTGTATGTGGTAGTTGTGTGTTGTATGTGGTAGTTGTGTGTTGTATGTGGTAGTTGTGTGTTGTATGTGGTAGTTGTGTGTTGTATGTGGTAGTTGTGTGTTGTATGTGGTAGTTGTGTGTTGTATGTGGTAGTTGTGTGTTGTATGTGGTAGTTGTGTGTTGTATGTGGTAGTTGTGTGTTGTATGTGGTAGTTGTGTGTTGTATGTGGTAGTTGTGTGTTGTATGTGGTAGTTGTGTGTTGTATGTGGTAGTTGTGTGTTGTATGTGGTAGTTGTGTGTTGTATGTGGTAGTTGTGTGTTGTATGTGGTAGTTGTGTGTTGTATGTGGTAGTTGTGTGTTGTATGTGGTAGTTGTGTGTTGTATGTGGTAGTTGTGTGTTGTATGTGGTAGTTGTGTGTTGTATGTGGTAGTTGTGTGTTGTATGTGGTAGTTGTGTGTTGTATGTGGTAGTTGTGTGTTGTATGTGGTAGTTGTGTGTTGTATGTGGTAGTTGTGTGTTGTATGTGGTAGTTGTGTGTTGTATGTGGTAGTTGTGTGTTGTATGTGGTAGTTGTGTTTAGTATGTGGTAGTTGTGTGTTGTATGTGGTAGTTGTGTGTTGTATGTGGTAGTTGTGTGTTGTATGTGGTAGTTGTGTGTTGTATGTGGTAGTTGTGTGTTGTATGTGGTAGTTGTGTGTTGTATGTGGTAGTTGTGTGTTGTATGTGGTAGTTGTGTGTTGTATGTGGTAGTTGTGTGTTGTATGTGGTAGTTGTGTGTTGTATGTGGTAGTTGTGTGTTGTATGTGGTAGTTGTGTGTTGTATGTGGTAGTTGTGTGTTGTATGTGGTAGTTGTGTGTTGTATGTGGTAGTTGTGTGTTGTATGTGGTAGTTGTGTGTTGTATGTGGTAGTTGTGTGTTGTATGTGGTAGTTGTGTGTTGTATGTGGTAGTTGTGTGTTGTATGTGGTAGTTGTGTGTTGTATGTGGTAGTTGTGTGTTGTATGTGGTAGTTGTGGTAGTTGTGTGTTGTATGTGGTAGTTGTGTGTTGTATGTGGTAGTTGTGTGTTGTATGTGGTAGTTGTGTGTTGTATGTGGTAGTTGTGTGTTGTATGTGGTAGTTGTGTGTTGTATGTGGTAGTTGTGTGTTGTATGTGGTAGTTGTGTGTTGTATGTGGTAGTTGTGTGTTGTATGTGGTAGTTGTGTGTTGTATGTGGTAGTTGTGTGTTGTATGTGGTAGTTGTGTGTTGTATGTGGTAGTTGTGTGTTGTATGTGGTAGTTGTGTGTTGTATGTGGTAGTTGTGTGTTGTATGTGGTAGTTGTGTGTTGTATGTGGTAGTTGTGTGTTGTATGTGGTAGTTGTGTGTTGTATGTGGTAGTTGTGTGTTGTATGTGGTAGTTGTGTGTAGTTGTGTGTTGTATGTGGTAGTTGTGTGTTGTATGTGGTAGTTGTGTGTTGTATGTGGTAGTTGTGTGTTGTATGTGGTAGTTGTGTGTTGTATGTGGTAGTTGTGTGTTGTATGTGGTAGTTGTGTGTTGTATGTGGTAGTTGTGTGTTGTATGTGGTAGTTGTGTGTTGTATGTGGTAGTTGTGTGTTGTATGTGGTAGTTGTGTTGTATGTGGTAGTTGTGTGTTGTATGTGGTAGTTGTGTGTTGTATGTGGTAGTTGTGTGTTGTATGTGGTAGTTGTGTGTTGTATGTGGTAGTTGTGTGTTGTATGTGGTAGTTGTGTGTTGTATGTGGTAGTTGTGTGTTGTATGTGGTAGTTGTGTGTTGTATGTGGTAGTTGTGTGTTGTATGTGGTAGTTGTGTGTTGTATGTGGTAGTTGTGTGTTGTATGTGGTAGTTGTGTGTTGTATGTGGTAGTTGTGTGTTGTATGTGGTAGTTGTGTGTTGTATGTGGTAGTTGTGTGTTGTATGTGGTAGTTGTGTGTTGTATGTGGTAGTTGTGTGTTGTATGTGGTAGTTGTGTGTGTATGTGGTAGTTGTGTGTTGTATGTGGTAGTTGTGTGTTGTATGTGGTAGTTGTGTGTTGTATGTGGTAGTTGTGTGTTGTATGTGGTAGTTGTGTGTTGTATGTGGTAGTTGTGTGTTGTATGTGGTAGTTGTGTGTTGTATGTGGTAGTTGTGTGTTGTATGTGGTAGTTGTGTGTTGTATGTGGTAGTTGTGTGTTGTATGTGGTAGTTGTGTGTTGTATGTGGTAGTTGTGTGTTGTATGTGGTAGTTGTGTGTTGTATGTGGTAGTATGTGTTGTTGTATGTGGTAGTTGTGTGTTGTATGTGGTAGTTGTGTGTTGTATGTGGTAGTTGTGTGTTGTATGTGGTAGTTGTGTGTTGTATGTGGTAGTTGTGTGTTGTATGTGGTAGTTGTGTGTTGTATGTGGTAGTTGTGTGTTGTATGTGGTAGTTGTGTGTTGTATGTGGTAGTTGTGTGTTGTATGTGGTAGGATTGCTTGTTGGAGGTTTGAGGAGCGTCCTTATGTTTTATAGAATATTGTCAAGTATTGGGTATGTATATTATACCTATGTATTCACACTGTATAAAAACAATGGTAGTGTTGGTCGTGAAGGTCCTGCTGTGATGTGGCCTCTTGTATACACATGTAGAGAACCTTTGTAATAAGAGGATGTCCCAACGTTCACTTCAGTATCCTTCTTATTACTTGAGGATGCTGCGAAATGGGCTATTCTATATACATGTACATTCTATATACATGTACATTCTATATACATTCTATATATATGTTTCAATATGATTAGATGATGTATTCATTTTCTTTATTGTATTATTTGTATGTTAGGTTGACAATAGGTTTGGGTGAGTAACGCAAAAGGAGGGGGGAGGGGGGAGTGAGGCTTCCCACACATTCGTGCTGGGGAGAATTTTAGTAATAAGCGTCATTACCTGTAATGAATTACTTATATGTGCTAAATGTATTTCATGTTGTGGTAATGTATTAATTGTTCTGATATATAACCAAACCATGACTGTTGTTAGTACATTGTTCAAGCAGTCTTGTGGTGGTGTAATACACTTTGTGGATGAGCAAGACAGCTGTAATGTTAATGTATATATGTCAACATGTCTGCAAGATTAATGCAGGTTTTTGTGGTAAACCTATTTAATTTAGAATAAGTGGGGTAATGGGGGGGACCCCATACGGAGTTGTGTGTGTGGTGAATTATTAGGCAATGGAAGGTTATTACATCTGTTGCCGGATAGGTCCTGTATTATTTTATTTATTTACTATTCTGTACTGTTTTAAATAAAATATATGTATAAAAAAAAAGTCCTAGGACCTGCGCTCTTTGTGGGATATGTGAATGACATAACAGAAGGGATGGATTCAGAAATGTCCCTTGTTTGCAGATGATGTCAAGTTAATGAGGAGAATTAAATCTGTCGACGATCAGGCAGGACTACAAAGAGACCTGGACAGGCTACAAACCAAGTCTAACACCTGGCTCCTTGAATTTAACGCAACCAAATGCAAAGAAGACCGCAGACGGAGTATAGGTTAGGTGGTCAAAGACTGCAAACCTCACTCAAGGAAAAAGATATTGGGGTGAGTATAATTCCGAGCACATCTCCTGAGGCGCACATCAATCAGATAACTGCTGCAGCATACGGGCGGCAGGCAAAAATAAGAATAGCGTTTCGATACCTCAGTAAGAGTTCGTTCAAGACTCTGTACACCATATATGTCAGGCCCATATTGGAGTATGCAGCACCAGTTTGGTATCCACACCTGGTCAAGCACGTCAAGGAATTAGAGGAAGTGCAAAGGTTTGCTAAAAGACTAGTCCCCGAGCTAAGGGGAATGTCCTATGAAGAAAGGTTAAGTGAAATTGGCCTGAGGACACTAGCGAACAGGAGGGTCAGGGAAGACATGATAATTTTTTTTTATTATTATTAACACACTGGCCGATTCCCACCAAGGCAGGGTGGCCCACCAAGGCAGGGTGGCCCGAAAAAGAAAAACTTTCACCATCATTCACTCCATCACTGTCTTGCCAGAAGGGTGCTTTACACTACAGTTTTTAAACTGCAACATTAACACCCCTCCTTCAGAGTGCAGGCACTGTACTTCCCATCTCCAGGACTCAAGTCCGGCCTGCCGGTTTCCCTGAATCCCTTCATAAATGTTACTTTGCTCACACTCCAACAACACATCAAGTATTATAAACCATTTGTCTCCATTCACTCCTATCAAATAAGCTCACGCATGCCTGCTGGAAGTCCAAGCCCCTCGCATACAAAACCTCCTTTACCTCCTCCCTCCAACGTTTCTTATGCCGACCCCTATCCCGCCTTCCGTCCACTACAGATTTATACACTCTCTAAGTCATTCTGTTTTGTTCCATTCTCTCTCCATGTCCGAACCACCTCAACAACCCTTCCTCAGCCCTCTGGACAACAGTTTTGGCAATCCCGCACCTCCTCCTAACTTCCAAACTACGAATTCTCTGCATTATATTCACACCGCACATTGTCCTCAGACATGACATCTCTACTGCCTCCAGCCTTCTCCTCGTTGCAACATTCATCACCCATGCTTCACGCCCATGTAATTTCCCCTATATTTTTTGCATTCTCTTTTGCCCCCTTTGCCTTTATACTAAGGAACTATGCACACTCTCTTCCAGTCCCTTGGTATCTTACCCTCTTCCATACATTTATTAAATAATAGCACAAATTACTCTAAAACTATATCCCCACCTGCTTTAAACATTTCTATATTTATCCCATCAATCACAGTTGCATTACCCCCCTTCATTCTACCAAATGCCTTACGAACTTCCCCCACACTCACAGCCGGTTCTTCCTCACTCCTACAAGATGTTATTCCTCCTTGCCCTGTACACGAAATCACAGCTTCACTATCTTCATAAACATTTAACAATTCCTCAAAATATTCCCTCCATCTTTCCTATACCTCTAATTTTCCATTTAATAACTCTCCTCTCCTATTTTCAACTGACAAATCTATTTGTTCCCTAGGCTTCCTCAACTTATTAATCTCACTCCAAAACTTTTTTCTTACTTTCAACAAAATTTGTTGATAGCATCTCACCCACTGTCTCATTTGCTTTCTTTTTACATTGCTTCACCACTCTCTTAACCTTTCTTTTTCTCTCCATATACTCTTCCCTCCATGCATCACTTCGACTTTGTAAAAACCTCTCATATACTAACTTTTTCTCCCTTACTATTCCTATTACATCATCATTCCACTAATCACTCTTCTTCCCTCCCACACCCACTTTCCTGTAACCACAAACTTCTGCTGAACACTCTAACACTACATTCTTAAACCTACCCCATACACCTTCGACCCCATTGCCTATAATGTCACTAGCCCATCTATCCTCCAATAGTTGTTTATATCTTACACTAACTGCCTCCTCTTTCAGTTTATCACCCTTCACCTGTCTCTTACTTGATGCTTCTATTTTCCTTGTATCCCATCTACCCTTTACTCTCACTGTAGATACAACTAAAAATTGATCGATATATCTATGGTCCCTCTATAAACATGCACATCCTGAAGTCTACTCAACAGTCTTTTATCTACCAATACATAGTCCAACAAACTACTGTCATTTACGTCCTACATCATATCTTTTATACTTATTTATACTTTTTCTTAAAATATGCATTACCTATAAACCCTTTCTATACAAAGTTCAATCAAAGGGCTCCCATTATCATTTACAACTGGCACCCCAAACTTACCTACCACACCCTCTCTTAATGCTTCTCCTACTTTAGCATTTAGGTCCCTTACCACAATTAGTCTCTCACTTGGTTCAAAGGTTCCTATACATTCGCTGAACATCTCCCAAAATCTCTCTCTCTCCTCTATACTCCTTTCTTTCCAGGTTCATACACTCTTATTATGGCCCACTTCTCGCATCTTACCCTTATTTTAATCCACATAATCCTTGAATTTACACATTTATATTCCCTCTTCTCAATCCATAACTGATCCTTCAACATTATTGCTACCCCTTCCTTAGCCCTAACTCTCTCAGATACTCCTGACTTAATCCCATTTATTTCTCCCCACCGAAATTCCCCTAACCCGTTCATCTGTGTTTCGCTTAGGGCCAGGACATCCAACTTCTTTTCATTCATAACATCAGCAATCATCTCTTTCTTTTTCACTTCCCCATGGACAATAGAGGAAATAAAGAACAAGAGCTATTTAGAAAAAAGAAGAAAACCTAGATGTGTATATGTACATATATGCATGTGCATGCCTGTGTAGTGTGACCTAAGTGTAATTAGAAGTAGCAAGTTATACCTGTTATCCAGTGTGTTTATGAGACAGGAAAAGACACCAGCAATCCTACCATCATGTAAAACAGTTACAGGTTTCTGTATATTTATGTCGTGCCGAATAGGCAGAACTTGCGATCTTGGCTTAAATAGCAACGCTCATCTTGCCATATAGGACAAGTGAAAATTTGTGTATGCAATAATTTTGCCAAAATCATTCTGAACCTAACGAAAAAAAATATATTTCAATGTGTTTGTTTAGTATTAAATTATTGTAAACAAATCTAAAATATATTTAGTTGGGTTAGGCTAAAATAAATTGTTCTTGTTATAACAAGGTTAGGTAAGTTTTCTAAGATTCTTCTGGTGCAAAATTAAAATTTTTTACATTAACATTAATGAAAAAAATATATCTTTAAACATATAAGAGAAAATTTTAAAAAGGACTTAATTTTAAATGAGTTCTTGCTAACTGACCAGTTTTACATATTCGGCACGACATATATATATACATATATATATGGAGGGAGGGAGCCAGTTTGTGGTGCTCCATACATTCTGTTTGTAAACCAAGAACCAACATGGTTTACACGGGCCAGTTTCGGCAGACATCATCGTGAGTATCCTCCGGAGATCACAGAGTTGTGACAATCCTCTGCATCAGACCCTTGCTTCTGTATCAGTGAAAGTGCAGTGTGCATGTTGGGATTTGGAGAGTAGCGGTGGTGAGGGGATCCTGCCAGTGGTGGTGTGGAGGAGGTTTTGTTTACATCTGTGTCCGGCCAGGGTCGTTGGTTGGGGGAGGAAGTGGCCGCTCATGACACCGTCATTGGATGGTGAACAGAAGAACACCTCGGTTAATAATGTGAGCATGGTGATTAGTGTGCCAAACGGCGAGGGTTTCTTCTAAATGGAACAATAAGTGTATAACAATTAGCAAAAGTTAGTCAGTGATGTGCATCTTGAGCGAACACACAGGGCCACTCCCTCTGCCCCGCATCCGTGATACCCTCCCCTCATCCAAGCCTAGGCCCACTGACTTCCTGACCAAGGGTGTTGCCGTTTAGTGTCTCACCAATTACAAGTTCTGCCGCTCACTATTCCCCCACCCTCATCCCCCATGCATCCCTGCTGTCCTTCACCCATCACCCCACAACTGGCGCCCTCCCACCCCCACGATATCAGCAATGTCACAAGTAGTCCCGGGTTCCCAGGAATCTTCACGACAGAGCCAAAGCCGTCATTCACGAGGCATCTGCCGGGTGTGCTACAGGAAATGTGCACTCAATCCCTCAACTAGCAACATCCATGCACACAATGGATGTCTAGGTTCCAAGAGAACTCCAAATGAGAACAACCAACAGCTCCTCCCATCAGACAGCGCTGACAGCTACCGTGACTTCACCTCTACAGAGGACCTCAAATCTGCAATCAAATTAACATCCACCAGGACTCTGACACACATCCCCAAAGCAGCTCGCCCTCAAACTGCTAGCAAATTCACTGACCTTCTGAAGAAAGTCAACGATGCTCCTTCAAACAAATCCTGGCACAACCTGCTGCTTTTTGGCAATGCCTGTTTGGCTGTCCCACCAAGGAGGGACAAGTCACTAGCAACACATGTTATTAGGGTAATAAATACATTCCCAAGGGATGACAACCTCGTCCGTCCCCCCCCCTAGGGCGACAAACACCCGCCGGGCAAATGTCAGCAACAGAACACATGACGCCTCAAAAATCAGAGCCCAAATTAGCAAAAAAATATATGAGGGTAATACTATTGGAGCTCTGAGACTTATAACCAGTGAGGATATCATTGCTCACAAGGACATCAGCACGGCGCAAGCTCTGAAGGACAAACATCCACCCAGGGCTCCCAGTACCAACATTGACCTCCCTGACACTGCAGCAGGCGAAGAACATCTAACCTTACAGGATGCTGATGCGTATAAAGCTGCTATGTCATTTCCACAGGGCTCTGCAGGAGGTTTCACCGGTTTAAGGCCTCAACACTTAAAACAAATACTCAATCCAGCACTTGGTGAGGTTTCAGAGAGGCTGCTGTCTGAACTCACCAAATTTTCCAACATGTGCCTGGCTGGCAGTGTCCCAGAGGCCATCAGACCCCTTTTCTTTGGTGCCTCATTGTGTGCCCTCCGGAAAAAGGATGGCAGAATCAGGCCCATTGCAGTGGGTAACACCCTTCGGCGCCTAGTCGCCAAGGTTGCAGTAAGAAGGGTCAGTCAAGAGGCTGCTGCAATGCTGAAGCCATCTCAGCTCGGTTTCAGCATTCAACAGGGCTGTGAAGTAGCTGCCCATGCAGCACGAGTATATGCCAAAAACATGTCCGATGAAAAAGCCTTAGTCAAATTGGACTTTGCCAATGCTTTCAACTTAGTCAGAAGGGATGCTGCTCTCCAAGCAGTTTATAGAAACTTCCCTTCCCTTTATCCCTTCATAGAATCGTGTTATAGTGTGACTTCCAAACTAATGTTTGGGGACCATAAAATTGACTCATGTGAGGGCGAGCAACAGGGGGACCCTCTCGCCGCCTTTCTATTCTGTTTGGTCATCAAGGAAGTCACAGAAGCACTCTCCAGAGAGCTCAATATCTGGTTCCTGGATGATGGTACCCTAGCTGGCACAACAGAATCTTTCCTAGAGGACATCAGTAAAATTAAAGACATGGGAGAAAGCCTGGGCCTTTCTTTAAACCCCACCGAATGTGAAATAGTTTCTACCAATCAACAGATGATCCAGAATATTAGCGCCGTTTTACCAGGAGCACGAGCCATTGATCCAGCCAATAGCACTCTCCTTGGTGCTCCTCTTGGGTCCAATGCCATCGATCTGATCCTAGAAAAAAAAAGTATCAGACCTCCGGATGATGGAAAGCAGGATGAAGGACATTGACACACATGATGCCTTCTACCTACTCACCAGGTGCCTGTCAATACCAAAACTTACCTACTTTCTGAGATGCTCCCCAGCCTTCAGCAGTCCAAAACTCAAGGAATATGACTCTCTCCTAAAGACCATGCTAGAGAGTGTATTGAATCTTTCCCTTGAAGATGGACATTGGTTGCAAGCATCACTTCCGGTCAGGCTTGGGAGGCTAGGAGTGGGCAGATCTTCCCAGATTGCTCTACCAGCTTTCCTATCCTCTTCCATAGCATCAAACGAGTTGATAAGACAAATTCTTCCTGATAACCTCAGTGACTCAGCAAGAATACAGGACCCTAGCTATGCCAGTGCCATCACTGAATGGGAGACTCTTGCTGCTCCAACACCAAACCCTAGTGGAGCACTGGCTCACAAACAGTCAATCTGGGATGGCCCAATCGCTGAAAAGGTGCTTGCCAACATGCTCAGGGCTGCAACATCAAATAGGGAGACTGCCCGTCTCCAGGCTGTGAGTGCACAACACTCCGGGGACTTCCTCCAAACAGTTCCCATATCGGCAATGGGAATGCGACTCGACCCTAAGACCCTCTGTATTGCAGTGGCTCTGCACCTTGCTGCCCCAATTCACACAGACTATGTGTATTTGGGGCGAAGTGCAAGCAGACCAATACGGTCTACATGGTCTTAACTGTTCCAAAACCAAGGGCTGGCATGCAAGACACAATGAGGTCAACGACATCATAAACAGAACCCTTGCTACAGCTGGATGCCCAGCCGAGAGGGAGTCCCGATCACTAGCAGCCAACAATACCCACAACCCAGCAAACCACCTCGACGGGATCACCATCTATCCTTGGAAGAATGGCAAGCTCTTAGCATGGGACTATACCTGTGTGTCCACACTGGCTGACACCTACATCCATCACAGTGTTGGGCGACAGGGAGGAGCTGCTTACCACAGGGAGGAGTACAAGATCAGCAAATACAGCGACATAAGCCAGCAGTATCAATTTGTCCCAGTGGGATCAGTGACCTTGGGATCATGGGGAAAAAATGCCACACGTTTCCATAAAGAATTGGGTTCTAGACTCATCGACACCACCAGGGACCCGCGGGCAGCCACTTTCATGTTCCAGCGCCTCAGCGTAGCCATCCAGAGGAGAAATGCTTGCTGCATACTTGGCTCACGTCCGGTCTCGGAGGAGCTGGAGGAAATTCATGATCTTTAATACATTGTCCCATTGTATTCATGTTTGTGTTTTTCTGCAAATGTATTCAGTTTATTAATAAATGTTCACATAGAATATTAAATATAGGGGGTGGTACGAGAAGAAAATATTCAAACAGCTCCGGGGAGAACCTTGAGTTTTCCCTGAGTTACGTTTATTGTCTTCTCTAAGGATAAGGGTCCCCATTCCAGCTATAGAGGTGGTACCTCCCATATAAATATATATATATATATATATATATATATATATATATATATATATATATATATATATATATATATATATATATATATATATATATATATAGAGAGATATATATATATCTATATATATATATATATATATATATATATATATAGATATATATATGTATATATCTATATATATATATATATATATATATATATATTATCACACTGGCCGATTCCCACCAAGGCAGGGTGGCCCGAAAAAGAAAAAACTTTCACCATCATTCACTCCATCACTGTCTTGCCAGAAGGGTGCTTTACACTACAGTTTTTAAACTGCAACATTAACACCCCTCCTTCAGAGTGCAGGCACTGTACTTCCCATCTCCAGGACTCAAGTCCGGCCTGCCGGTTTCCCTGAACCCCTTCATAAATGTTACTTTGCTCACACTCCAACAGCACGTCAAGTATTAAAAACCATTTGTCTCCATTCACTCCTATCAAACACGCTCATGCATACCTGCTGGAAGTCCAAGCCCCTCGCACACAAAACCTCCTTTACCCCCTCTCTCCAACCTTTCCTAGGCCGACCCCTACCCCGCCTTCCTTCCACTACAGACTGATACACTCTTGAAGTCATTCTGTTTCGCTCCATTCTCTCTACATATATATATATGCAAGAAATTCGCAAGAGCAGGCGAAATATACACAAACACTGATCTCTGGCTGAAGCAGACTCGAACCTACGAACCTTGGAACAAGGTCCGCAGTGCTATACCAATCTCACCACACTGGACAATACCTTGGAGTCCAGCTTGTGCTAGACGTTGATCCAAGGCAGCCCGCTTTCAGGGAGAAGGCTTACAGCTTTTCGTCTCATCCCCTGCATGCATGAGCCTTGTTCCAAGGTTCGTAGGTTCGAGTCTCCTTCAGCCAGAGATCAGTGTTTGTATATATATATATATATATATATATATATATTTATATATATATTTATATATATATACATATATATATATATATATATATATATATATATTTTTGTTATTATCACACTGGCCGATTCCCACCAAGGCAGGGTGGCCCGAAAAAGAAAAACTTTCACCATCATTCACTCCATCACTGTCTTGCCAAAAGGGTGCTTTACACTACAGTTTTTAAACTGCAACATTAACACCCCTCCTTCAGAGTGCAGGCACTGTACTTCCCATCTCCAGGACTCAAGTCCGGCCTGCCGGTTTCCCTGAATCCCTTCATAAATGTTACTTTGCTCACACTCCAACAGCACGTCAAGTATTAAAAACCATTTGTCTCCATTCACTCCTATCAAACACGCTCATGCATGCCTCCTGGAAGTCCAAGCCCCTCGCACACAAAACCTCCTTTACCCCCTCCCTCCAACCTTTCCTAGGCCGACCCCTACCCCGCCTTCCTTCCACTACAGACTGATACACTCTTGAAGTCATTCTGTTTCGCTCCATTCTCTCTACATGTCCGAACCACCTCAACAACCCTTCCTCAGCCCTCTGGACAACAGTTTTGGTAATCCCGCACCTCCTCCTAACTTCCAAACTACGAATTCTCTGCATTATATTCACACCACACATTGCCCTCAGACATGACATCTCCACTGCCTCCAGCCTTCTCCTCGCTGCAACATTCATCACCCACGCTTCACACCCATATAAGAGCGTTGGTAAAACTATACTCTCATACATTCCCCTCTTTGCCTCCAAGGACAAAGTTCTTTGTCTCCACAGACTCCTAAGTGCACCACTCACTCTTTTTCCCTCATCAATTCTATGATTCACCTCATCTTTCATAGACCCATCCGCTGACACGTCCACTCCCAAATATCTGAATACGTTCACCTCCTCCATACTCTCTCCCTCCAATCTGATATTCAATCTTTCATCACCTAATCTTTTTGTTATCCTCATAACCTTACTCTTTCCTGTATTCACCTTTAATTTTCTTCTTTTGCACACCCTACCAAATTCATCCACCAATCTCTGCAACTTCTCTTCAGAATCTCCCAAGAGCACAGTGTCATCAGCAAAGAGCAGCTGTGACAACTCCCACTTTGTGTGTGATTCTTTATCTTTTAACTCCACGCCTCTTGCCAAGACCCTCGCATTTACTTCTCTTACAACCCCATCTATAAATATATTAAACAACCACGGTGACATCACACATCCTTGTCTAAGGCCCACTTTTACTGGGAAAAAATTTCCCTCTTTCCTACATACTCTAACTTGAGCCTCACTATCCTCGTAAAAACTCTTCACTGCTTTCAGTAACCTACCTCCTACACCATACACTTGCAACATCTGCCACATTGCCCCCCTATCCACCCTGTCATACGCCTTTTCCAAATCCATAAATGCCACAAAGACCTCTTTAGCCTTATCTAAATACTGTTCACTTATATGTTTCACTGTAAACACCTGGTCCACACACCCCCTACCTTTCCTAAAGCCTCCTTGTTCATCTGCTATCCTATTCTCCGTCTTACTCTTAATTCTTTCAATTATAACTCTACCATACACTTTACCAGGTACACTCAACAGACTTATCCCCCTATAATTTTTGCACTCTCTTTTATCCCCTTTGCCTTTATACAAAGGAACTATGCATGCTCTCTGCCAATCCCTAGGTACCTTACCCTCTTCCATACATTTATTAAATAATTGCACCAACCACTCCAAAACTATATCCCCACCTGCTTTTAACATTTCTATCTTTATCCCATCAATCCCGGCTGCCTTACCCCCTTTCATTTTGCCTACTGCCTCACGAACTTCCCCCACACTCACAACTGGCTCTTCCTCACTCCTACAAGATGTTATTCCTCCTTGCCCTATACACGAAATCACAGCTTCCCTATCTTCATCAACATTTAACAATTCTTCAAAATATTCCCTCCATCTTCCCAATACCTCTAACTCTCCATTTAATAACTCTCCTCTCCTATTTTTAACTGACAAATCCATTTGTTCTCTAGGCTTTCTTAACTTGTTAATCTCACTCCAAAACTTTTTCTTATTTTCAACAAAATTTGTTGATAACATCTCACCCACTCTCTCATTTGCTCTCTTTTTACATTGCTTCACCACTCTCTTAACCTCTCTCTTTTTCTCCATATACTCTTCCCTCCTTGCATCACTTCTACTTTGTAAAAATTTCTCATATGCTAACTTTTTCTCCCTTACTACTCTCTTTACATCATCATTCCACCAATCGCTCCTCTTCCCTCCTGCACCCACTTTCCTGTAACCACAAACTTCTGCTGAACACTCTAACACTACATTTTTAATCCTACCCCATACCTCTTCGACCCCATTGCCTATGCTCTCATTTGCCCATCTATCCTCCAATAGCTGTTTATATCTTACCCTAACTGCCTCCTCTTTTAGTTTATAAACCTTCACCTCTCTCTTCCCTGATGCTTCTATTCTCCTTGTATCCCATCTACCTTTTACTCTCAGTGTAGCTACAACTAGAAAGTGATCTGATATATCTGTGGCCCCTCTATAAACATGTACATCCTGAAGTCTACTCAGCAGTCTTTTATCTACCAATACATAATCCAACAAACTACTGTCATTTCGCCCTACATCATATCTTGTATACTTATTTATCCTCTTTTTCTTAAAATATGTATTACCTATAACTAAACCCCTTTCTACACAAAGTTCAATCAAAGGGCTCCCATTATCATTTACACCTGGCACCCCAAACTTACCTACCACACCCTCTCTAAAAGTTTCTCCTACTTTAGCATTCAGGTCCCCTACCACAATTACTCTCTCACTTGGTTCAAAGGCTCCTATACATTCACTTAACATCTCCCAAAATCTCTCTCTCTCCTCTGCATTCCTCTCTTCTCCAGGTGCATACACGCTTATTATGACCCACTTCTCGCATCCAACCTTTACTTTAATCCACATAATTCTTGAATTTACACATTCATATTCTCTTTTCTCCTTCCATAACTGATCATTTAACATTACTGCTACCCCTTCCTTTGCTCTAACTCTCTCAGATTCTCCAGATTTAATCCCATTTATTTCCCCCCACTGAAACTCTCCTACCCCCTTCAGCTTTGTTTCGCTTAGAGCCAGGACATCCAACTTCTTTTCATTCATAACATCAGCAATCATCTGTTTCTTGTCATCCGCACTACATCCACTATATGTCGTGCCGAATAGGAAGAACTTGCGATCTTGGCTTAAATAGCAACGCTCATCTTGCCAAATAGGACAAGTGAAAATTAGTGTATGCAATAATTTCGCCAAACTCATTCTGAACCTAACGAAAAAAAGTATATTTCACAGTGTTTGTTTAGTACTAAATTATTGTAAACGTATTTAAAGTATATTTAGTTGGGTTAGGCTAAAATAAATTGCTGTTGTTATAATCAGGTTAGGTAAGTTTTCTAAGATTCTTTTGGTGCAAAATTAAAAATTTTTACGTTAACATTAATGAAAAAAATATATCTTTAAACGTATAAGAGAAAATTTCAGAAAGGACTTAATTTTAAATGAGTTCTTGCTATTGACCAGTTTTACATATTCGGCACGACATATATATATATATATATATATATATATATATATATATATATATATATATATATATATATATATATATATATATATATATATATATATATATATACATATATATATATATATGTCGTGCCGAATAGGAAGAACTTGCGATCTTGGCCTAAATGGACAGAAGGAACACTACAACAGGCCTACTGACCCATGCGAAGCAGGTCCATGGCAGCCCCGCTGCCTAGAACAATGACCACCTAGTCAGGTCACTTCCACTTAAGGAAAGAGCAAGGCACCAGACCTGGTAGCCCATGCTAGTCATGTCCAACTCACACCCACCCACACCCACTCATGTATTTATCCAACCTATTTTTAAATCTACACAGCGTCTTAGCGTCTATTGCGGTACTCGGGAGTTTGTTCCACTCGTCCAAACCAGTGCTTTCCTGTATCCTTCGTGAATCTGAATTTTTCCAATTTGAAGCTATTGCTGCGAGTCCTGTCTTGGCTGGGTATTTTCAGCATACTATTTACATCCCTTTATTTATTCCTGTTTTCCATTTATACACCTCAGTCACATCCCCCCCTAATTCTGGATTCGCTGCCTGACTGCGGTGGAGTGCGATTGTGCTCTTCACCCCTCTGCTGTTTTCAGGCGAGCTCTCATAGTAACAACCTGGCGCTGAGTGTACTGTGCAGAGTGAATACTGTCGGCATTGAGCTGCTTCGTGGGGCGATTTGCCCCTCTACGGCACAAGTGTTGCTACCGAAGATCATCAGAGAGACGTACGGAATACAGGACGAAGAAGTTTATGGTGTAGCCCTGAATTAGGTTTTCAGAATCTTCGTTAAGCTGAATTCGATGGCTGTGTATGAGTCGTTAGTGACAAAATTCCAGCATGTGAGTCTAGATGCAACCCCGGCTGTAAGAGTGCATCTCAAAGACATCTCTCGACATTTTACCTGGGTGAAGTTGCGCAACGTCCCCTTCGAGGCTGACGAGGCTGACATAAGGAACGTGTGTGAGGCGTATGGTACCGTACATCTGGTAATCCAAGGCAAGTGGGCGGCAGGTGCATACATGGGACTTAGGGAGGGTACATTCTCCCTCAAAATGACTCTGAGGCATCCAATCCCGTCTTAAGTTGTGATGAAGTAGTTCCGGACCCAGTTTCTTGTATCTTATGCTGGGCAATGACGTACGTGCAGGATGTGTGGGGAGTATGATCACATGGTGGCGACGTGTGTGCAACAGAGGAGGGAGATGGCGCAGATTGGTGGAGCACCAGTTACAGGTGTGGATGCCGTCGTGGAGAGTCCCTCGGGCAAACGAGGGAGTGGCCGTCTGTGGAGTGATATAGTTGAAGATACCATTGTGGTGAATGATAGGCGTGCCATGAGTTGTGTCGAGCCAGTAATGGCCACTTTGCCAGTAACGGGGAAGGAAATGCTTGTGCAGCAGGAGGTGATGGCGCTGGAGGAAGAGCTGCACGAGGTTTTAAAAACTTTAACTCCATCTGGGGAGGATGACGTCCCTGTACGGGGGACCGTCACTGAGTTGCAAGAAGAGAGTGTCGGGACGTGCATAGGAAGAAAGGAGAAGATCAGCAGGCACAGAGAGGAGTCGCCGTGCTCTGTGCAACATGAAACAGTGGAGGTTGAGGTTCATTGTGAGGAATCCTCGGAAGACAGCATGGCGGTGGAGGGCGTCACGAGGAAGAGAGCGGCGGCGTCAGACTCAGATGATGTCCTGACGCCGGCGCAGAGGTCTGGGAGGAAGGATGAATATTCTCGAGGTAGCCAGGATAGGAGGCATCGAAAGAAGGGGGGCGGGGTGGATGGTGCGAAATCATGTGTTGACCCTGGGGCAGAAGGCCCTAGGAAGGATGAGAGGAGGAAGAGTTGGAAATTTTAAGAAGGCCTTAGGTGTATGACTGTGAATATGAATGGACTGTGTAATAGAGTGAAGAGGGAATGTTTTCGTATGCTCCTGTGTAAATATAGAGTGGACGTCGTTTTTCTACAGGAGCATAATTACAGGGAGGGCAGAGTGCTAGAGGTGGCAGGGTTTAAGGTTCTGACTCTGCCATCTGCACGTTTGAAAGGTTGTGTGGGTTTATTTATAAAGGAAACGAGCCTGTTTGTGTTGATAAAAAGTGAGGGGGAAGGGGGAGGGGAGGGAGGGGGAGGGGGAGGGGAAGGGGGAGGGGAGGGGAGGGGGTGGGGGATGGGGGATGGGGGAGGGGGGGAGGGGGGAGGGGGGGGAGGGGAGGGAGGGGGGGAGGGGGGAGGGGAGGGAGGGGGAGGGGAAGGGGGATGGGTGGTGGATGGGGCAGAGGTACCTTTGTAAGTGTGTATGTGCCAGCGAAAAATGATGTGAAAGTAAAGAGGATTTTGAATGTGATGATCTAGTTTTCTCCTTACGTGGTTTACCTGCGGTGGCCATCGTTGGTGGGGACTGGAATTGTGTAATTAGGAGGGCTGATGTGGAACCACAAGGGGTGGGGCACATGTCAGCAACCTTACAAAATCTCTTGGTGGATGTTCAGTTGAGGGATGTGGTAGGTGGGGGGGACGCGTGGGAGGTACAGCATACTTTCGTGAGGAGGGGTTACACGGCTAGGTTAGATAGGTTGTACATATCTCACAAGGTTTTGTCAAAGTTTGTCCGTACAATAGAAGTAGCTTTTTCAGATCATCGGGCGGTAGTGGCAGAGGTGGAGTGGGAGTCATTAGCTAGTATCTATAGGGGAAACTGGAAGTTAAATAAGAGTATGTTAGCAGATAAGGAGAGGTTGGAGGGTTTTACAGCACTGTGGGAGGGGTTAAGTGAGGAGGGAAAAGGGGTGGAGGATGTGGTGACGTGGTGGGATGGTGTGGCTAAGAAACGGATTCGGCATTATTACGTGCGGGAAGGGAAACGAATCAGTTCTTTAAAATATGGGCTCATTAACTATTTGGAGGACAGGTTGTTATGTAAGGGGGGTTCTGGCAGGTACTTATCCTATGGACGACATTATGGCAATTAAGGGGAGGTTGCACGAAATCCAGGGCAAGAGGTTCCAAGCGGTGAGAGTAATGGCGGGGGTGTAGGAGGTGTTATGGGGAGATAGGCCGTCGTGGTGTGTATTGCGTAGGCAAAAACAACAACGACAGGAGGCAACAGCTATTCCATGGTTGGAGGTTCATGAGTCGATGGGTGGGTAAAGGGTGGGTCAGGTTATACAAACTACAGATGGGATGGGGGTGTTTGCGGATAAGTGGTATGAGCAGTATTGGCAAGAGGAAGGGGTAGGAGCTGGGGATTTAGAACAGGTGTATGGGAGTGTGATATGTCAGTTGGGAAACAGTGATAAGGAAGCACTGGGTGGGGAAATAACTGAGGAGGAAATATGGAGAGCTTTAAGTGAAATGTGAAGGGGCAAAGCGCCAGGAATCGATGGACTACCAGGAGAGTTTTATCAACAGCATTGGGAGCTAATGAGGGTTTTTTGGTAAGGTTATTAAATTTGATGAAGGAGAGGGGCAAGTTGGGAGAAAAGCAGGCAATGGCTGTAGTAGTCTTGGTACCGAAGGGTAATGGACAGCATACGCATGGGGACTAGTGGGCAATATCGTTGTTATGCGTGGATTATAAGTTATTTGGAAATAGGCTTAAGAGCGTAGTAGGGCGGGTCATATTGAGAACTCAGTTTGGGTTACCAGGGAGATCTATGGTGGAGGGGCATGGGTTACTATGGGATTTCGTGGAAGAAAAAGGGGGGGAAGGGGGGGAGGCCTTGGTTGCTCTAGACTGGCAAGGAGCATATGATAGAGTGGAGCGAGAAGCATTGAGAGCTATCCTTAGGGGACAGGGTTTTGGGGAAGAAATAGTGGGATGGGTAGATGCGTTATATCGTGGGGCAATGGCGAGGGTACAGATTAATGGAAGATTGGGGGAGGATTGTAATGGGTAGGGGACTTAAACAGGGGTGTCCTATGTCACAGCTTTTGTTTGCGTGCATACAGGACCCCTTTTATAGAATGGTGGAACAGCAAATGGGCATTAATGAGGGAGAAGGGAGTGGAGTTGGGAGGGTTTGGCCAGCTCTAATAGGGTATGTAGATGATACTACTGTTCTGGTTAGGGAGGGGATGTCATTGGACGCCTTAGACGGGGTAGTCAACATGTTCGCAAGAGCAACTGGTATGAGAGTGAATTCAGAGAAGTCCTTGGTCATGGGGTTAGGAGCTTGGGTGGGGAGGGTTGAGTGGGGTAGTGTAGTTATGACGAAGTGGGTGACTTCGTTAAAAATATGTGGTCTTATCTATGCAGATGATCTGGATGTTGCATATGTGGAAAACTCGGTTAGGTTGGTAGACAGGATTCTGGGTTGCTTGGGAGAATTGCGGCCTTATCATTTGACCCTTGTGCAGCGTGCCATTGTTATTAATGTGTTATTTTA
Organism: Cherax quadricarinatus; assembly: GCF_038502225.1. Lineage (NCBI taxonomy): Eukaryota > Metazoa > Arthropoda > Malacostraca > Decapoda > Parastacidae > Cherax > Cherax quadricarinatus. The sequence goes on from NC_091297.1 coordinate 52,575,368, forward strand.
TAGTAAGGTTTGGCACGTGGCAGCCGTGTTCCCTTTAAGTGGGACGGCAATTGCAAATATACTTAGACGGGTTTTTAAATTCTTGTGGGGTTCGGGCTGTGATTGGCTTAAAAGGGATGTGGTCATGTTACCTGTCCGTCAGGGGGGGTTGGGTTTGATGGATTTAAAGCTGAGGGTCAAATGTATCTTCATTAAGAGGGAGGTGATGAGGGAATGTGTAGATGGGGGGGGAGGGTTTGGTCAAGATACACGGTAGATTGAAACATATGTATTCTGGGGTAGAGTTGCATGAGTGTGAAACTGTTTTGAGGACTCTGGTGTTGGCTCGGGATCTGGGGAAGGTAAAAATAGGTAGGCTGTGTAGGATGTTAGTGGGGAGGGTAGTGGCACCGGTGGAGGGGATTTTCCCCATGTATGACTGGGGAAGTATATGGGGTAGGTTCAGTAGGTTAAGGTTACAACCCCGTGGGCGCGAGGTGATGTATCGTTTTTTGCATGGGATTTTACCGTCGGGTGTGGTTTTACGGGATAGACGGGTGGTTGAGGAGGGTCTGTAAAATATGTGGGGGGGAGGAGGATTCGGCGTTCCACGTAGTGTATTTTTGTGAGGGGATGGGGAGCGTCAGGGGTTGGTTGAGCAGGGTGCTGCATAGGACAGGGGGTAAAGGGATTTCTGTTCTGTGGGCATTAAGTCTTGACGTGGGGGGTATGGATGAGAGTATTATTAGGGCTGTGGGGTACATTATGATAGATTATATTTACATATCGTGGGGAATGCGGAGGAAAGGTGTTAGCGAGGTGAAGCGGCGGGTATTAGCGGTTAAGTTTTATAAAACATTGTGTCGAAACAGGGATATTTATGGGTGGGGGTGGGACAGGGATTTTCCAGTGGGATACAGAGAACTAAAGTTAGGGGTTTTATTAGACTTGTAAATCAGGAAGGAGGGGTAGGATAGGGATGGTGTATGCTACTGTGGGAAGGGATGTCAGGGGTATGAAACTGGGTCGCCTCCTGGGGTTGACAGTTGCTAAGGATGTGTGTGATTTGATGGGAGTGAGAGTTGTTAAACTAACGCCTTTTTCTGAGGTGTAAGAAATATTATCATTGGCAGTTATTGTCACCTGGTTGAGGTGACATTATGTTATAACCTTATCTCCATAATTATGTTAATTTTGATATTCAGTGTAATGTGTCTTTGTGTTATTGTGAACACCGATGATTATATATTTATTTAAGGATATCCTTCATGTTTTGTAAGGATGTACGTAAGCATGTTAGTATATAAACATATTTGATTGTATCATAGGGTTTTTAGTGGTAGGGTGTGGATAGTGTGGTTTGGGAGGAATAGCGCCATTATGATCGGACCTGAGTCTTGATAGTAGATATTTTGTAACCTGTAACCATACGTGTCTACCTATATATGTAGTTGTGCATAATTTAAAATGATCAATGTAACTTGTCATAATAATGAGGCATTCATACCTGTTTTTTTTAACTAGTGGCACGTTTCGGTATTGTATATATGATGCAAGATCTTGCCTGGGGTGTTATTGCTTATATATTGTTACAGATTTTTTTCACAAGTTTAGTATATATGATTAAGTGAATGAGTTTTTGATCTTGTGTATAGTCAGGTGAAACTGGACAGTTTTCACTTGGGGGGGGGGTAGGGGGGTAAACAATCTCTGCAATAGCAGGTCATGCAAAACACATGTCATAATTATTTTAGATGTCTAATGTTGTCCATTCTCTGTAGGATGTGATGTATAGATTATCTCCAGCAGTGTAAATAATCTGTCTGCTGGAGGGAATAATTTTTTTATTATTATTATTATCACACCGGCCGATTCCCACCAAGGCAGGGTGGCCCGAAAAAGAAAAACTTTCACCATCATTCACTCCATCACTGTCTTGCCAGAAGGGTGCTTTACACTACAGTTTTTAAACTGCAACATTAACACCCATCCTTCAGAGTGCAGGCACTGTACTTCCCATCTCCAGGACTCAAGTCCGGCCTGCCGGTTTCCCTGAATCCCTTCATAAATGTTACTTTGCTCACACTCCAACAGCACGTCAAGTATTAAAAACCATTTGTCTCCATTCACTCCTATCAAACACGCTCACGCATGCCTGCTGGAAGTCCAAGCCCCTCGCACACAAAACCTCCTTTACCCCCTCCCTCCAACCCTTCCTAGGCCGACCCCTACCCCGCCTTCCTTCCACTACAGACTGATACACTCTTGAAGTCATTCTGTTTCGCTCCATTCTCTCTACATGTCCGAACCACCTCAACAACCCTTCCTCAGCCCTCTGGACAACAGTTTTGGTAATCCCGCACCTCCTCCTAACTTCCAAACTACGAATTCTCTGCATTATATTCACACCACACATTCATCACCCACGCTTCACACCCATATAAGAGCGTTGGTAAAACTATACTCTCATACATTCCCCTCTTTGCCTCCAAGGACAAAGTTCTTTGTCTCCACAGACTCCTAAGTGCACCACTCACTCTTTTTCCCTCATCAATTCTATGATTCACCTCATCTTTCATAGACCCATCCGCTGACACGTCCACTCCCAAATATCTGAATACGTTCACCTCCTCCATACTCTCTCCCTCCAATCTGATATTCAATCTTTCATCACCTAATCTTTTTGTTATCCTCATAACCTTACTCTTTCCTGTATTCACCTTTAATTTTCTTCTTTTGCACACCCTACCAAATTCATCCACCAATCTCTGCAACTTCTCTTCAGAATCTCCCAAGAGCACAGTGTCATCAGCAAAGAGCAGCTGTGACAACTCCCACTTTGTGTGTGATTCTTTATCTTTTAACTCCACGCCTCTTGCCAAGACCCTCGCATTTACTTCTCTTACAACCCCATCTATAAATATATTAAACAACCACGGTGACATCACACATCCTTGTCTAAGGCCTACTTTTACTGGGAAAAAATTTCCCTCTTTCCTACATACTCTAACTTGAGCCTCACTATCCTCGTAAAAACTCTTCACTGCTTTCAGTAACCTACCTCCTACACCATACACTTGCAACATCTGCCACATTGCCCCCCTATCCACCCTGTCATACGCCTTTTCCAAATCCATAATAATAATGTGTCAATTTATTTATTTTGGTAGGTTTATGTATATAGCGTGTTTTTAGGGTGATATATATTATAAGATGCTAATTACCATCAATGACTGTTGGTGGTTATGATTGGTGACAGCAGACACAGTTACTAGGCATGTGGGGGGGGGGTTGAAGTGTCAGCGGTAGTGTACTAAATCCACCTCTGTGCACGATATTGATTATTACCATAAGGTATATGAGGGTTAGGGTGTGGATTGTGTCCTATGGTGGATGTGAGCCATCATGTTCAGACATTCCATCCAGCCGTTTAGCTGGCTGGATTGTGTTTATATATTTTGTCATTGAAGTTTTTAATGCTCTTATAAATGTATAAGTATAAGAGATTTGTCACTGTGTATACTAAGGTGAAAGTGGCATGTTTTCACGGGGGGGGGGGGAGAGTGTAAGTATTACTGGGTAGGTATCTATCGTTTTTTATATGACCACCTTTTCATGTGAAGCACAGAATGTTAAGCAGTGTTTGATTTGAGTGCAGCAGCCAGTTCTGTCATTATATATGTGCTTCTTCAGTATTGTGTAGTCACAGTTGATTATTGTTCACTGCCTGTATCTTGTTACATATTGATTATGTACCCATACATTTTGTACCTGAGTTTTAAATAAAATATAAAAAAAAATCTACGCCTTTCTAGAGAGTGCAGATTCAGGGCCCTCAGTCCATCCTCATAGGGAAGATTTCTGATACATGGGATCATCTTTGTCAACCTCCTCTGTACGTTTTCCAGAGCATTTATATCCATTCTGTAATACGGTGACCAGAACTGTACTACATAATCTAAATGAGGCCTAACCAAGGATATATAGAGTTGAAGAACAACCTGAGGACTTCTGTTATTTATACTTCTAGACATGAAACCAAGAATTCTGTTAAATTTATTGCGAACACTTATGCACTGTTGTCTTGGTTTCAGATTACTGCTAACCAGAACTTCTAAATCCTTTTCACAATCAGTAGTAATAAGATCTACACTATTCAGTTTATAAGTGGCATGGTTATTGTCCTGTCCAACATTTAGAACTTTGCATTTGTCAATATTAAACTCCATCTGCCACTTCCTCGACCATTGCATCAGTCTATTCAAATCATCCTGGAGTGCACTAATGTCCTTTCTATTGTATTTTTGTGAATGTTTTGTCAATGTATTTTGTCTTCAAATAAAATATATATTAAATATAGAGGGTGGTAGGAGAAAATTCTCAAATAGCTTCTGGGAGAACCTCGAGGTTTCCCTGAAGCAAGTTTATTCTTGTCTCTCTCTCTCTCTCTCTCTCTCTCTCTCTCTCTCTCTCTCTCTCTCTATATATATATATATATATATATATATATATATATATATATATATATATATATATATATATATATATATATATATATATATATATATATATATATATATATATATATGCAATAAGATCACAGTAAACAGGTTATTTCAGAATATACAAAACAATCACTGTGAAAGAATAGAGAAATTCCAAGTGCTTTCGTGACTACTCTCATTATCAAGGAACAATAAAAGTAATGCATCAAATAAGGCATAAAAAGAGTCTAGACCACACCTCACTATCACATCCCACAACAAAGCAACACCTGACGCGCGACCAGAGTTCATAGATGAGGAAATATCGAAAATTTATGAAATAGCTAATGATTTGAAATACCCAAGAAACGTAATTGATAAACCTTTTAAAATTGCTAGAAATTCAAAAAGGGACAACCAACCTTATTCAACTAAAATATGTTGGTTCTCCCTTACCATGAAAACTTGGTTGATATGCCTTTCCCTCTTAAGACTTTTAATGTCAAAGCTGTATTTAAAAATCTTGATGCAGTAAAAAAAACATTTTGATAAAGAATTCCCCCCAAAATGCTGATGGATGTGTCTATAAGATTCCTTGCAAAATTTGCGATAGTTCATTACGGTCAAACTGGTAAAAGTCTCGAACTAAGATTAAAACAACATAAATATAGCATTAGAACTGGACAAGATTCCAATGCTCTATTTATTCATGTAAGAGATTTTAACCATCCAATTGATTTTCAAAAAGTTGAGAAAGTTGCATCAAGCAAGTCCATGGTCGACAAAAATATAATTGAATCTTGTTTCATAAAAAGCAGTTTTGACAATAATATGAATATTTCCTTTGATTTATATAAATTAGATTCATTTATAATTAATAGAATTTGAGAAGAATTTAATAATACCTTGGACAAATAATAAATTTTAAAATTCTTAATTCTTGGGTAGAATAGTTTGTTTGTTGGTTGTGTGAAGGACCTGTCTAGTTGGGCCAGTGAGCCTGCTGCAGTGTTATCTTTCTTATGAGTCGCACGTCAGGTGTTGCTTTGTTGTGGGATGTGATAGTGAGGTGTGGTCTAGACCCTTTATATGCCTTCCTTTGATACATTACTTTTATTGTTCTTTGATAATGTGAGTAGTCACGAAAGCGCTTGGAATTTCTCTATTCTTTCACAGTGATTGTTTTGCATATATATATATATATATATATATATATATATATATATATATATATATATATATATATATATATATATATATATATATATATATATATATATATATATATATATATATATATATATGTCGTGCCGAATATGTAAAATTGGTCAATTAGCAAGAACTCATTTAAAATTGAGTCCGTTCTAAAATTTTCTCTTATACGTTTAAAGATATATGTTTTTTTATTAATGTTAATGTAAATTTTTTTAATTTTGCACCAAAAGAATCTTAGAAAACTTACCTAACCTTATTTTAACAAGCGCTATTTATTTTAGCCTAACCCAACTATATATATTTTAGATTTGCTTACAGTAATTTAATACTAAACAAACACAGTGAAATATATTTTTTTCGTTAGGTTCAGAATGATTTTGGCGAAATTATTGCATACACAAATTTTCACTTGCCCTATATGGCAAGATGAGAGTTGCTATTTAAGCCAAGATCGCAAGTTCTGCCTATTCGGCACGACATATATACATATATATATATACATATATATATATATATATATATATATATATATATATATATATATATATATATATATATATATATATATATATATATATATGTCGTGCCGAATATATAAAACTGGTCAATTAGCACGAACTCATTTAAAATTAAGTCCTTTCTAAAATTTTCTCTTATACGTTTAAAGATATATTTTTTTCATTAATGTTAATGTAAAAACTTTTAATTTTGCTCCAAAAGGATCTTAGAAAACTTACCTAACCTTATTATAAGAAGAACAATTTATTTTAGCCTAACCCAACTAAATATATTTTAGATTTGTTTACAGTAATTTAATACTAAACAAACATAGTGAAATATATTTTTTTCGTTAGGTTCAGAATGATTTTGGCGAAATTATTGCATACACAAATTTTCACTTGTCGTATATGGCAAGATGAACGTTGCTATTTAAGCCAAGATCGCAAGTTCTGCCTATTCGGCACGACATATATATATATATATATATGTAGATATATATATATATATATATATATATATATGTAGATGTAGATATATATATATGTAGATGTAGATATATATATGTATATATATATATATATATATGTAGATGTATATATATATATGTAGATGTAGATATATATATATATATATAATATATATATATACATATATAGTAGGTTGGTAGACAGCAACCACCCAGGGAGGTACTACCGTCCTGCCAAGTGAGTGTAAAACGAAAGCCTGTAATTGTTTTACATGATGGTAGGATTGCTGGTGTCTTTTGTCTGTCTCATAAATATGCAAGATTACAGGTATGTCTTGCTACTTCTACTTACACTTAGGCCACACTACACATACATGTACACATTTATTTATACACACTCATCTGAGTTTTCTTTGATTTTATCTTAATAGTTCTTGGTCTTATTACTTTTCCTTTTATATCCATGGGGAAGTGGAATAAGAATCTTTCCTCCGTAAGCCATGCGTGTTGTGAAAGTCAACTAAAGTGTCGGGAACAATGGGCTAGTAACCCCTTTTCCTGTAAAGATTACTAAAAAGAATAATAATAAGAAAATTGTCAAAGTGGGAAGTCTGAATGTGCGTGGATGTTGTGCAGATGATAAGAAAGAGAAGATTGTGGATGTTATGAATGAGAAGAAGCTGGATGTCCTGGCTTTTAGTGAAACAAAGCTGAAGGGGGTGGGAGAGTTTCAGTTGAGAGGATTAAATGGGATTAGGTCAGGGGTTTCATATGGAGTTAGAGCTAAAGAAGGAGTAGCAATAATGTTGAAGGATGAGCTATGGCAGGAAAAGAGGGACTATAAATGTATAAATTCAAGGATTATGTGGAGTAAAATAAAGATTGGACGTGAAAAGTGGGTTATAGTAAGCGTGTATGCACCTGGAGAAGAGAGAAGTGTAGAGGAGAGAGAAAGATTTTGGGAAATGTTGAGTGAATGCGTGGGGAGTTTTGAATCAAGTGTGAGAGTAATGGTGGTTGGGGATTTCAATGCTAAAGTGGGTAAAAATGTTATGGAGGGAGTAGTCGGTAAATTTGGGGTGCCAGGGGTAAATTGAGCTATGTGTAGAAAGAGAATTGGTAATAAGTAATACATATTTTATGAAAAAGAGGATAAATAAATATACAAGGTATGATGTAGCACGTAATGAAAGTAGTTTGTTAGATTATGTATTGGTGGATAAAAGGTTGATGGGTAGGCTCCAGGATGTACATGTTTATAGAGGGGCAACTGATATATCGGATCATTATTTAGTTGTAGCTACAGTTAGAGTAAGAGGTAGATGGGAAAAGAGGAAGGTGGCAACAACAAGTAAGAGGGAGGTGAAAGTGTATAATCTAAGGGAGGAGGAAGTTAGGGTGAGATATAAGCGACTATTGGCAGAAAGGTGGGCTAGTGCAAAGATGAGTAGTGGGGGGGTTGAAGAGGGTTGGAATAGTTTTAAAAATGCAGTATTAGAATGTGGGGCAGAAATTTGTGGTTATAGGAGGGTGGGGCCAGGAGGAAAGAGGAGTGATTGGTGGAATGATGAAGTAATGGGTGTGATAAAAGAGAAAAAGGTAGCTTATGAGAGGTTTTTACAAAGCAGAAGTGTTATAAGAAGAGCAGAGTATATGGAAAGTAAAAGAAAGGTGAAGAGAGTGGTCAGAGAGTGCAAAAGGAGAGCAGATGATAGACTG
>NC_091297.1:52588731-52656231 GCF_038502225.1 Cherax quadricarinatus
TGTTAACCAGTGTGTGTGCTAATGTGTTAACCTGTGTATGTGCGTTAATGTATTAGTATGAGTGAGATTATGTGATTATATAGGTGTGTTTTATTGTGTGACTGTGTGTTTCAGTTGTGTAGTTGTGTGTACTCATCTAATTGTACTCAACTAATTGTGGTTACAGGGGCTGAGTCATAGCTCCTGGGCCCGCCTTTTCACTGGTCATCACTAGGTCCACTCTCCCTGCTCCATGAGCTTTATCATACCTCTTCTTAATGCTATTTATGGTACCTGCTTCCACTCTGTCACTCTCCAGACTATTCCACTTCCTAACAACTCTATGACTGAAGAAATACTTCATAACATCCCTGTGATTCATCTGTGTCTTCAACTTCCAACTGTGTCCCCTTGTTGCTGTGTCCCATCTCTGGAACATCCTCTTTCTGTCCACCTTCTCAATTCCTTTCAGTATTTTATATGTCGTTTTCATGTCGTCCCTGTCCCTCCTGTCCTCCAGTGTCGTCAGGTCAAGTTCCCTTAACCTCTCCTCGTAGGGCATGCCCATTAGCTCCAGGACCAGTCTTGTTGCCAACCTTAGCACTTTCTCTAATTTCCTGACGTGCTTGGCCAAGTGTGGGTTTCAAACTAGAGCTGCATACACCAAAATAGACCTGACGTACATGTACATGTTCCTGAACGATCCCTTACTGAGATGTTGGAATGTTATTCTCAGGTTCGCTAGTAGCCAAAATGCTGCAGCAGTTATTTGGTTGATGTGCGCCTCAGATATGCTCGGTATTATACACACCCAAGATCCTTTTCCTTGAGTGAGATTTGAAGTCTTTTGCCCCCTAGACTGTACTCTGTCTGCGGTCTTCTTTGCCCTTCTGCAATTTTTATCACCTTGCACTTAGTGGGGTTGAACTGCAGAAGCCAATTGCTGGACCAGATCTGCAGCCTGTCCGGATCCCTCTGTAGTCCTGCCTTATCATCCTTTGACTGAATACTCCTCGGTAACTTCATATTGTCTACAAACAGGGACACTTCGGAGTCTATTCTTTCTGTCATGTCATTCACATATACCAGAAACAGTATAGGTCCTAGGACTGACCTCTGTAGAACCCCGCACATCACAGGAGCCCACTCTGACACCTCATCACGTACCATGACTGATGCCTTCCCATTAAGTATTATTTGATCCATTGCAGTGCCTTCCCTGTTATACCTGTCTGGTTCTCTAACTTTTGCACTCAACTCTTGTGTGGAACTGTGTCTAAAGCCTTTTTACAGTCCATGAAAACGCATTCTACCCTCCCCCTCTCTCTTGTATTACTGCTGTCACCTTGTCATGGAGCTCCAGTAGGTTTGTGATACATGATTTCCCGTCTCTGAATCCGTGCTGGATGTCATTTATAAGCTCATGCCTTTCTAGGTGGTCTACCACTCTTCTGATAATCTTCTCCATGACTTTACATACATGTCAGTGACAACGGTCTGCAGTTTAATGCTGCATCTCTGTCATTTTTTTAAAAAATGGAACTACATTTGCTGTTATCCATACCTCAGGAAGTCGCCCAGTTTCGATGGATGTGTTAAACATTCTTGTTAGTGGTACACAGAGCGCCTCTGCTCCCTCTCTCAGGACCCGCAGAGAGATGTTATCCAGCCCAGTCGCCTTTCAGGTATCTAGCTCAGGTTCGTGTATTGTGTTAAAGCCGGTCTAGGGGCATTTAAAATATCAAAGTACAGTATACCAACCTCTACTACACAGGCCCCTGCACATACTAGGACCTTAAAGGAAATATCAGGAGAGTAATTACAAAAAATTATTAAAACAACCTATGGCACAAACTTACCCAAAAATCACCCCCCCCCCCACTTACACAACACTAAACCATGACGTCTTGTTCCAGCCGCTGCTCTTCCAGTACTGCCACAAACACACCTCTCCCGCTCCTGTCCTGTCCTGGCTACTCTTCAGGACTAATACGTGTCTGGTTTCCCAACAAAACTGGTAAACTAGCATTATGTATGGAGCGTTTATTATACATATATTTTCTACAATACCCTGTGTAATACCCCCTCCCTCACACCACCGGTCTCACTAGGCTGTAACCACTCGGCTGCAGGTAGTCAAGAAAACAAAACGGGAGATTTAACCAAAGTCTGAGGAAACACAAAATTCACCAAAAATAAGAAAACTTCATCAATCACTGTCTTGGTGTAATTTTATTTACATGGGAAAACAAAATTAATATTTATGAACTTAACACATATATTATACCTACAATAAGCACAGCTAATCTGCTGTCGTGTGAAACTCGTTTAACATAAACGTGATGAGGTTTTACGCCAGGTGAGCCACAGTCATGCTGTATAACTGTATAACTGTGCTCTTAAACATAAACTAGGACAACACACCATCACAACTCAGTGTTGGCCAAACATCTACGTTGATGCATTTTACTGTTCATTACACAAAAACAAATACAGCTGACTGGGTTACCTCTGTACATATTAATTACATAGAAAGTATATATATGATTTGCATCAACATAAATATTATATATTGAGAAACTCTCTCTTTAAACAGCATTAGTGTCCATTATCACATCTCTGCTTGATGAAAATAAATATATAAACAAAGTCTCCAGAAACAGCGCAAACAATATGTCGTACATAATATTTATTACATATAGAAAATTACATTCTCAACCCCGCGTCTCACAGCTGTGCACAGTAACCAAACTGGGTACGCAAAACACACCTCTGGGAGAAATAAGAGAGCACAGGAGGGAAAATTACCATATTTCAAAATCTGGGTAGTTAGTCACATATATTTTTGTCAGTGGAACTGTGACCTTGAAGAAACACTGGAGTCATCACCGTTGAGCCCTCGAAGGTAGGCCTGCCAGGCCTTCACCTGTATTGTCATTTCAAGGAGCCCTGGAGTCACCCCACATTGATGATCCAAAAAACAGGTGGGTTCTGGAGAAACACAACTCACAAAACACACAGGATCACATCATGACCCAAAAATAGTGAGGCATCACCGCCAACACCTTATCACTACCTTTGGTCCAAAATAACAGGTGAGGCATCACCATGTCAGCACCTAAAATGTTAGCATCCCTTACCTAGGCATGTAAACTGACCTGACTACCACCAAAAACACACTCACACAACTGGAAAATCTGAAACTCCCTCCACCAGCTCACCGAGCTTCAGTCCATTAGGTGGCTAGAGAAGCCGTCTACTCACCTACTGTAAAACTAGAGGAGATAAATGTTCTACACACCACATTATGTACATTACATTCAAGATAATAAATGAGCAACTACATTCCCTGTTCCCTTCACATAACGAATCACCAAAGTGAGTATTTGATTGTGGTTCCTCGTTAGGTGAAGGAGATGTAGGACTGTGATCACTACACTGAAAAAAGTCTGCACAATGAACACAAAACAAGAGCCTCCTATTCTGTTGTGGCATAAATTCTCTGGTGACTTTTAAGTTTACTGGCAGTAATTGTACTGCTGGTTTTTTTTTAACAACACAGCACTAACACCAGCATAACTAGCGTCTACTTGCAGAGAAAATGGCAGTGCAAAATTGGGACTAGTCATTACAGGAGCACTAATACTATTACCACTTTGCAAAACCCTGGCTGTGTAAGCCAAGTTCACGTTTCATTTAAAGTTATACAAAAATTTAAAGTTCCTGTAGATTACATTTTCCAACATAGAGACATAACTGGTACACTGAGTCATGGAAATCAAATAACCCTGCCACATACTCACAGCTTTTGCATCCAGTGCATCAATAAAATTATTCATAAGAAGAAACCCTTCAGCCTTACTTATTACATTTACCTTGCGGCAGTCAGTGAACATGCTCAGGGTGTCATCTAGTGTCAGACCCTTGAAAGACAATGTCAACTGACTCTCGCTGAGTACAGGAAAAAAATATCTTGAAAACAAAACTTCACCTCTTCCTCCATACACCAAATATGTTCCCAAAACAACTTTACCTCATAGGGATTCATGCCCCTTTTCTAACTTCCCAAACACACATTTTCAAAGTTCCACGGTAGATGAACCAACTGCCCAAGCCTTTTCTTTTCAAAGTCTTGTACTTGTATCTCAGATTATTGATCCAGCTTCATACCATTTAACCTGTTAATGTGCACATTACTTTCAGTCATTTTCTGGTCGGGTGTGTGGATTTTATTTTCACCAGAGACCATATCCCCCACAGGTACTATTCATTGTTTCTTTTTATCAGAACATTCCCAGGAATCAGCTCCAAAGCCAACACCTCCTCTCTAGCCTCCAGATTATGTGGCACCACCTCATGGTCCAACATAGTCATCCCAGTCAGACTGGCAGGCTGGTTCACTGGTGCCTTCCACCTCATCTTAGCCAGTCTGTGAAACTAAGTTAACCTCCAAGGGAACTGCATGACCATCCTCACCTAGCCTATGACTTGAAGATTCCAGAGTGTTTCACTGCACGGTAATTAAAGGGAGGCGAATACCCTCTTCCCAGTCCTGAGAGACTGGTGAAACCACTCTGCTTTCTTTTGAGTCTCAGAATGATAGACATTGGTAGATTTATTCGTAATTACGTCTCTCAAAACTACATGAAAATATTATATAAAATTTGACATCTGGCTGGCTTGAATTTGCAAAGCCCACCTGACAAAAAATTTCACCAGAAATCTCAAAACCATACACACAAAATTGTTAAGAAGGGGTATGGGCTCTGGTAACCTGGTAGAAAAGTAAGTGATTAGTAAAGACTTATTATCCCTCCTCGTTACTGAAACATCCTTCATTGGGAATCTGTAAAGAAGTCAGAACCTTATCCTCAAATGGCTCTAACATGACTGCTTTGTCACATACTTTCTGAAAAAGAGTTTTCCTCATCGAATCAACTCTGCAAAATAAACCTTTGTTAAATTTAGGAACCACTTCCTCTGTAACAGCTAGCTACTGAATAGCCTTCAGGGTGTCACAACATCCCAGCTGCCTCAGAGTCAGGGTATTCAGGCTTCCCAGGCCCAAATTGTTACCACAGTCAGTAAAAGAACCATGGCAAGACACAGCTCTACCCTTGCTTACCTGGCTAGTCATAGTACACACTGAAATTTTTCAGTCGCAGTAACTTTAGTTTTTACCTTACAACCTTGTAAATCAGGGTCATTCTAAACCAAACATTCCTCACTTTTGAGGAGACCCAAAACAGTGTTGCCTAGTAGAAGGGAAACACATGCAAAACGTAAATCTTTTGTAAAGCTTACAGGCAAGTACCAAGACTGGTAATCAGACTTCACCCACAACCTATGGACTGGAGTCCTAACAGTGGATCCTGAAATTTCTTTAAAATATATATATTTTCCAGTGTAAATATTTTCTGACACTAATAATAATTATAATAATATCTTTATTTCTACAAGTACATGTACAAGGTATACAGGCCTAGCTAACATCTATGACTTACTACTACACAGAAAGCCACTTGTTATGCAGACCATTTCGGGGAAATTAGGCCTGTTTTGTCCCAGGATGAGACCCACACCAGTCGACAAACACCCAGGAACGCATTATTATTGATGGGTGAGCATAAACAACCGGGATAAGGAAACACTCCCAATGTTTCTACCCTCGCCGGGAATCGAAACCGGAACCTTCACCGTATGAAGCGAGAGCTTTCGCGACCAGGCCACGGGTCACCGTGACACAGGTAATACATCCTTGCGCAATAGGGATAATGTGCTACATCCGTCCCTTAATGACATAACATCTTCTACTCTACCTTCATTTTGATGCAGGGTCACTGTGGACTTATTTCAAAAGGCCTTCATCCGAGGGTCTAAAATCAGCTGAACTTCCTGGTCTACTCTGAGGTAAAACTTCAATACTAGCTACTGCATGTGTAACTGGGGTACTTGAGAGTCCTGTGCAGCAACCTGGTCCTTAAGTATCTCTTTCTAATATTCCTGTAAGTGACTTCTTCTTATTACAGTAAGTACATGCAATTATAAACTTTAAAGGTACCATGCCCACTCGAGGTAGACTGGATCCCTTGTACCTGGAGAACTGGACTTTTTCTACCCTGTTCCCTGATTTCTTGCACCTGAAACTGACTTACCACTTCCTTCAGCAGGTAACCGAGAAGTAGATTTATTTCCTGTGAACCAGGATTCTGAAAACTCTTTGAATTATGAAAGTAAAAATTTTTTTTTTCTTAAACATGTGAAATTTCTTACTCCTTCTAGCTGGTAGAGAAAAAGTAGTATTAACATGGCTTGAGAGACAACTACTTCAACTTTTTGGTTGGCTAAAAGCCTTTCACCCAACTCTAGATCATGGTTAAAATCATTAAAATTTTTTTCCTCAAATATGCTTTAAGTACCGTCTGGTACATTAACAGATAATACATACATATACAAATAAGTTTGTGTGTATGTGTGTAAGTGCTCTAAGTAGTTTGCTATGTTTCAAAACTCGACTAGACTTAACTAGTGACTAAGTCCTCATATTAACTAACTCTTGACCACCTGGCAATCAGAACAGCTTGCTTGAACAATAAAACGACTGCTAAGCCCAATAGCAATATAACAAGCAACTGCGACACAGAATCAGGATCAAGGAGATATAATATAACGACACTAAGTAGGGACCATCAGCAGATCCTCCACAAAAGTCACAAAACTCCCATACTACTGAATCTAAGTTCAGCATAAGAAAATCCCCGACTGTGACAGTGCACAGATACCAGTACAAGTTAGGTCAGAAGCTACAGCTCAGAACCTGAGTTGCTCAGAGTGTCTATGCGACACACAACCTCAGTACAACGTCGAAAATCACTAAGTCTAGACAATATTTTGTGAACAGAGTTCTACAGAACCTACAACAAGAAAGCGACAGAGACGATCTTCCAACAAGGGCCAATAAGGGAGAGTTAGGCGCGTCTTGTCAGGAATATGTCCAACCACCAAGAGAGTCTAGCTCAGACTGACTACTCCAAGCGAGGTGTGAACACCCCCTCGATCACGTGATTGCTCCGTGGACAGTTGCTGCCCAGCAACACCGAGAAGCCGGCAGGGAAACTAGCAACGAGCGATAATTACAGTAGTTAGACAATCAAGACTTGAACTATGAGCACTGAATAATATATATATGTTACATCCTACCTAATAAAAGTAACGAAGTCAAATAATAATATAAAGCAATATATTTACGATTTAGCTATTATCGCAAATATAAGCAATATAAAATTATATGAAAAGGTAATATACATTATATACATTGTGACCCATTCAGGGATCACAACAGTTGTATGTATTATGTTCAGCACTTGATGGTGTACCCCACCTCTCCATCTTTCTGGAGTTCTTTCTATCTCATCTATGAATACTTCTTTAAATCTCATCTATGATTACTTCTTTAAATCTCATGTTGAGCTCCCCACACAATTCAAGGTAATTTCATATAAACTCCCCACCTTCCTTCCTTAGCCTGATTACCTGGTCTCTGACTGTTGTTTTCTTCCTGAGGTGAATGTACAACTGTTTCGGGTCAGACTTGGCTTTCGCTGCTGTCATTTTCGTATAGTTGTTGGGCTCCCTCCTTGTGCATATTCATTTTTGGCCCTATGACTTCTCTCCTTATTCTTCTGGGCCCTTTGCCTTCTGTACTTCTTTCATTCTCTAGCTCACTTGGTTTTAGCCTCTCTACACCTTTTGGGTGAACCAATGGCTCATCGTGACCTTCTTATTATTTCTGTTGGCCTTGGGTACAAATCACTCCTCCGCTTCCTTGCATGTTGTTGCCATGTATTCCATCGTCTCATTGACTGATTTTCCTGCTAGTTCTGTCCCACTGAACCAGGTGCAGGAAATTCTTCATGCCTGTGTAGTCCCCTCTCTTGTAGTTTGACTTCATTCATCCTGGCCTTCCTGCTTCCCTCTCCATTTGTAACAGTACTATGTATACGAAACTTAGAACCAAGTGATCACTAGCTCTGAGGGGGTCTTTCATATGTGATGTCCTCAATATCTGCAATACTCAAGGTGAATAGTAGGTCCAGTCTTGCTGGTTCATTCTCTCCTCTCTCTCTGGCAGTGCCCCTAAATGTTGATACATGAGGTTTTTCCAGTACCACCTCCATCATCTTAGCCCTCCATGTTTCTGGGCCCCCATGTGGCTTCAGGTTTTCCCAGTCGGTAACTTCGCCCTGTCCACACGTGCCCTTCTGGCCACTTTAGCCAATGTGTCAATCATGTCTCTGTTACTCTCATCATATTCTTGTCTTGGCCTCCTGCTATTCTGTGGTGGGTTATACATCACAGCAATCGCCAACGTTGGATCTCTAGTCTGAAGTGTTCCTATTATGTAGTCCCTTACATCTCCTCCGTCTCTCCTCTCCAACTCCTCAAAATCTCATTGGTTTTTGATGAGCAGTGCCACTCCTCCACTCTTCCTCCCTGTTCCCTCTGTCTTTCCTCAGATTCTAACATCCAGTTGGAAAGATGACGTCTGCTATCATTCCTATGAGCTGGATTTCTGTAAGAGCTATGATGTCTGATAATGACTGTAATTCTTTCGTGCCACTTCTAACTCTTAATCATTATTCCATGTGTTGAAGTACCCTACCTTGTTTCCTCTCTAACACTGTATTCTGTTTGTTCTGGGAGAGTGGGGGCCTGGAAGGGTGATATGGGATTCTACTGTGTATTGTGTGTCAGTGTGTGTATGTTAGTATGTGTGTTAGTTTGTGTGTGTTAGTGTGTATGTGTCCACCTTGTCTATTCCCCGCAGTATCTTGTATGTCGTTATCATGTCTCCCCTGACCCTTCTGTCCTCCAGTGTCGTCAGTCCGATTTCCCTTAACCTTTCCTCGTACGACATTCCCTTGAGCTCTGGGACTAGCCTTGTTGCAAACCTTTGTACTTTCTCTAACTTCTTGACGTGCTTGACCAGGTGTGGGTTCCAGACTGGTGCTGCATACTCCAGTATGGGCCTAACATACACAGTGTACAGTGTCTTGAACGATTCCTTATTAAGGTATCGGAACGCTATTCTCAGGTTTGCCAGGCGCCCGTATGCTGCAGCGGTTATTTGGTTGATGTGTGCCTCCGGTGATGTGCTCGGTGTTATGGTCACCCCAAGGTCTTTCTCCCTGAGTGAGCTCTGTAGTCTTTGTCCACCTAGCCTATACTCTGTCTGCGGTCTTCTTTGCCCCTCCCCAATCTTCATGACTTTGCATTTGGCTGGATTGAATTCAAGAAGCCAGTTACTGGACCACATGTCCAGCCTCTCCAGGTCTCTTTGCAGTCCTGCCTCATCCTCGTCCGATTTAATTCTTCTCATCAACTTCACGTCATCTGCGAACAGGGACACTTCAGAGTCTATTCCTTCCATCATGTCGTTCACATATATCAAAAATAGCACTGGTCCTAGAACTGACCCCTGTGGGACCCCGCTCGTAACAGGCGCCCACTGTGATACCTCTTCACGTACCATGACTCGTTGCTGCCTCCCTGTCAGGTATTCCCTTATCCATTGCAGTGCCCTTCCTTTTACGTGTGCCTGATCCTCCAGCTTCTGCACTAATCTCTTGTGGGGAACTGTGTCAAAGGCCTTCCTGCAGTCTAGGAAAACGCAATCTACCCAACCCTCTCTCTCGTGTCTTACTTCTGTTACCTTGTCATAAAACTCCAGGAGGTTTGTGATACAAGATTTGCCTTCCATGAACCCATGCTGGTTTTCATTTATAATCTTGTTCCTTTCCAGGTGTTCGACCACTCTCCTCCTGATAATCTTCTCCATGACTTTGCACACGATGCATGTCAGAGACACAGGTCTGTAGTTTAGTGCCTCGTTTCTGTTTCCTTTCTTAAATATGGGGACTACATTAGCTGTCTTCCATTTCTCAGGTAGTTGCCCAGTTTCAAGGGATGTGTTGAAGATTGTGGTTAGAGGCACACACAGCATCTCTGCTCCTTCTCTAAGGACCCATGGGGAGATGTTGTCCGGTCCCATCGCCTTTGAGGTGTCAAGGTCACTTAAGAGCTTCTTCACCTCCTCCTCAGTTGTTCGTATGTCATCCAACACTTGTTGGTATATTCCCTCTTGATGTTCCCTTCTGTTCTGTCTTCCCACAGCCCTTCCTGTCTCTACTGTAAAAACTTCCTTAAATCTCCTGTTCAGCTCCTCACATACCTCCTGATCATTTCTTGTGATTTCTCCACCTTGTGTCCTTAATCTGATCACCTGGTCTTTGACTGTTGTCTTTGTGTGTGTGTGTGTGTGTGTGTGTGTGTGTGTGTGTGTGTGTGGTTCACTCCCCTCTCACTCTATTCCTTAACATGTACTCACCTATTTGTGGTTGCAGGGGTCGAGTCACAGCTCCTGGCCCCGCCTCTTCGCTGATTGCTACTAGGTCCTCTCTCTCCCTGCCCCATGAGCTCTATCATACCTCGCCTTAAAACTATGTATGGTTCCTGCCTCCACCACATCACTTTCTAGGCTATTCCATGGCCTGACTACTCTATGACTGAAGAAATACTTCCTAACATCCCTTTGATTCATCTGAGTCTTCAACTTCCAATTGTGACCTCTTGTGTCTGTGTCCCATCTCTGGAACATCCCGTCTTTGTCCACCTCGTCTATTCCGCGCAGTATTTTATATGTCGTTATCATGTCTCCCCTGACCCTCCTGGCCTCCAGTGTCGTCAGGCCGATTTCCCTCAACCTTTCTTCATAGGACAATCCCCGTAGCTCTGGGACTAGTCTTGTTGCAAACCTTTGCACTTTCTCTAATTTCTTGACGTGCTTGACTAGGTGTGGATTCCAAACTGGTGCTGCATACTCCAGTATGGGCCTGACGTAGATGGTGTACAGAGTCTTAAACGAATCCTTACTGAGGTATCGGAACGCTATCCGTAGGTTTGCCAGGCGCCCGTATGCTGCAGCAGTTATCTGATTGATGTGCGCCTCAGGAGATATGCTCGGTGTTATACTCACCCCCAGATCTTTTTCCTTGAGTGAGGTTTGCAGTCTTTGGCCATCTAAACTATATTGTGTCTGCGGTCTTCTTTGCCCTTCCCCAATCTTCATGACTTTGCATTTGGCAGGGTTAAATTCAAGGAGCCAGTTGCTGGACCAGGCTTGTAGCCTGTCCAGATCTCTTTGTAGTCCTGCCTGATCCTCGTCCGATTCGATTCTTCTCATTAACTTCACATCGTCTGCAAACAAGGACACTTCTGAGTCTATCCCTTCCGTTATGTCGTTCACGTATACCAAGAACAGCACAGGTCCTAGGACTGACCCCTGTGGAACCCCGCTTGTCACAGGCGCCCACTCTGACACCTCGTCGCGTACCATGACTCGTTGTTGCCTCCCTGTCAGATATTCTCTGATCCATTGCAGTGCCTTTCCTGTTATGTGTGCCTGGTCCTCTAGCTTTTGCAGTAACCTCTTGTGAGGAACTGTGTCGAAAGCCTTCTTGCAGTCCAAAAATACGCAGTCGATCCACCCCTCTCTCTCTTGTCTTACTTCTGTCACCTTGTCATAAAACTCTAGTAGGTTTGTGACACAGGATTTTCCTTCCCTGAAACCGTGCTGGTTGTCAATTATACACTTGTTTCTTTCCAGGTGCCCCACCACTCTCCTCCTGATGATCTTCTCCATGACCTTGCATACTATACACGTTAGTGATACAGGTCTGTAGTTTAGTGCCTCATGTCTGTCTCCCTTTTTAAAAATTGGGACTACATTTGCCATTTTCCATACCTCAGGGAGTTGCCCAGTTTCAAATGATGTGTTGAAGATCTTTGTTAATGGCTCACACAATATCTCTGCTCCCTCTTTAAGGACCCATGGAGAGATGTTGTCTGGTCCCACCGCCTTTGAGGTGTCAAGTTCGCATAGCAGCTTCTTCACCTCCTCCTTGGTTATATGTACCTCATCCAGCACTTGCTGGTGTGCCCCCCTGTTCTGATTTCTTGGAGTCCTACTGGTTTCCACTGTAAATACCTCTTTAAATCTTGTGTTGAGCTCCTGACATACCTCTCGGTCGTTTCTTGTGAATTCCCCATCACCCTTCCTCAGTCTGATTACCTGGTCCTTGACTGTTGTTTTCCTCCTGATGTGGCTGTACAACAGCTTCGGGTCAGTCTTTACTTTTGATGCTATGTCATTTTCATATTGTCTCTGAGCCTCCCTTCTTATCTGTGCATATTCGTTTCTGGCTCTTCGGCTGATTTCTTTATTTTCCTGAGTTCTCTGTCTTCTGTACCTTTTCCATTCTCTAGTACACCTAGTTTTTGCCTCCCTACACCTTTGGGTGAACCAAGGACTCGTTCTGTTCTTCCCATTATTTCTGTTTCCCTTGGGAACAAACCTCTCCTCTGCCTCCTTGCATTTTGTTGCTACATAGTCCATCATTTCTTGTACTGGTTTTCCTGTCAGTTCCCTCTCCCACTGAATGTCTTGAAGGAAGTTCCTCATGCCTGAGTAGTTCCCCCTTTTGTAGTTTGGTTTTTCCCAGCCTATTCCTGCTACTCTCTCCACTTGGAGCTCAACTATGTAGTCGAAGCACAGAACCACATGATCACTAGCTCCCAGGGGCCTTTCATACATGATACCCTCGATGTCCGAACTACTCATGGTGAATACAAGGTCCAACCTTGCTGGTTCATCCTCTCCTCTCTCTCTGGTAGTGTCTCTAACATGTTGATGCATGAGGTTCTCCAGTACCACATCCATCATCTTGGCTCTCCATGTTTCGGGACCCCCATGGGGCTCCAGGTTTTCCCAGTCAATCTCCTTGTGATTGAAATCACCCATAACTAGTAACTTTGCTCCCCCCATGTGTGCTCTCCTGGCCACCTCGGCTAGTGTGTTGATCATTGCTCTGTTGCTCTCATCGTATTCTTCTCTTGGCCTCCTGCAGTTCTGTGGTGGGTTGTACATTACTGCAATTATCACCTTATGTCCCTCAGACTGGATTGTTCCTACTAAGTAGTCCCTTTCGCCCATGCCATCCATTCCTTCCATTTTCTCAAAACCCCACTGGTTTTTAATGAGCAGTGCAACTCCTCCTCCCCCTCTCCTCCCTCTGTCTTTCCTGAAGATTTGATATCCGGATGGAAAGATTGAATCTGTTATTATTCTGGTGAGTTTTGTTTCTGTGAGTGCTATTATGTCTGGGGATGTCTCTTTGATTCTTTCGTGCCACTCCTCATACTTGTTTGTTATTCCATCTGCATTTGTATACCACACCTTCAACTTCTTTTCTAAGACTGTGGTCTGGGAAGTATATTGGGGTTGGGGAAGTGGGAGACCTGGTAAGGAACTATGGGTTGTTGCTGTGGGGGTGAAGTTTGTAATGTAGTGGGTGGGGGCATTGGATGTGGCATGGGTGTTTTGATTTAGAGTGTTTGGTTGCACTGGGGTTGACCTGGTTGGGAGGCTTCTATAGAAAGTTGTGAGGGAGGCTGTATTAGATCTTCTTCCTGGGTCTGGGATCTCCTGTCTGTCTTCTCCATCCCCTCTCTTTCCTCCTTTCGCCTTTGTACCATCTCTCTCAGTTTCTTCCTTTCTTCTTGTGTTCTGTCGCGGTCGAGATACACCCTCCTGTATGCCGTCATGTCCCTTAATCGTGCTTTCTCCTGCAGGATCCTGGTCCGAGTCGCTTCTGCCTTGAAGGTCACTCTCACTGGCCGGGTTCTTTTTTTTACAAACCCCCCTATTCTCCGAAAATTTTCCAGCTGGGTCATATCGTCTTCTCCTATTGCTTTCATGATGCTTTCAATTGCTTTTTTTTCCCCTTGTTTTCTTGCTTCATATGTTTCCCCTTCGACTTCCTGGAGCCCATACACAAAGACTGACCTCACCCTTTCATTCTCCCACTGCATATCCCTGTGTATCCCCTCATTTAATTTGGTTTCCTCCACTGCAGCTTTCCTTTCATCAGTTTCACTGGCTAATGTACTTGGGCTCAGTGGCCTGTCATTTTCCCTTCTCGGCTTTCCTTGGGCTCTGTTGTTGTCTGTTAGGGCCTCCACATAAAGCTTAGCTCTTTCATTTGCTACAGTCTCCTCTGATAGAGCATCTCCATGCAGTTGTGCCCCTTCTTTCCCTACAGTCCCCTTATTTGTGGCTGAGGTAGCAGTCTCTGTTGTCAATCCCAAAATGTTCTTTAGTTCTTTAGGCTGTTTCAGATTTTTCAATTCCTCTTCTAAACTCTGTATCCTAGCTTCTGCTGCTTTGACATGCACCTCCCACTTCCTGCTTTCCATATCTATCCTCTCTTCCATTCTCATGCTAAGTTCTTCTAGTTTCTTTTCCCATTCATGATCCCTTTTTATGAGCTCTGCTGCCCAATCTTCCTTTGCATTTTCCTCCTCCTGTCCCTTGGTTTTTCTTGTTGCTCTCTGGCAACCCATTTTTGTTTTATCCTGATTGCCTCAGAGTGGGAAACCTATGTAGTTCTGTATGTTAGGTTAGTAGTGTGTGTGTCAGAGTGTGGGGGGGGGGAAGTAGTGGAGGAACTGTGGCTATGTGGGAGCTGAGTGGGGAGGGGTGGGGAGGGTTTGGGGTGAACGGGGGAGGGGAGGGTGATCGAGGGAGGGGAGGGATCAGGGGAAGTAGTGAGATGTCGGTGGTGAGGGGGGAGTGTATGTGTGTGTGTGTGTGTGTGTGTGTGTGTGTGTGTGTGTGTGTGTGTGTGTGTGTGTGTGTGTGTGTGTGTGTGTAATTTTGTGTGTAATTGTGTGTGGAATTATGTGTGGGTTTATTATGTACTGAAAGGTAGGTGGCTTGTGCGTTTAAGGTAAGTCTCAGTGGTCCTTGGCTGCCCACACCTTCTTGTGACCTGACACCCCAACCTCCTGGGACTTACCGCACTTACAGTGTGTGTGTGTGTGTGTGTGTGTGTAATTTTGTGTGTAATTGTGTGTGGAATTATGTGTGGGTTTATTATGTACTGAAAGGTAGGTGGCTTGTGCGTTTAAGGTAAGTCTCAGTGGTCCTTGGCTGCCCACACCTTCTTGTGACCTGACACCCCAACCTCCTGGGACTTACCGCACTTACAGTGTGTGTGTGTGTGTGTGTGTGTGTGTGTGTGTGTGTGTGTGTGTGTATGTGTGTGTATGTGTGTGTGTGTGTGTGTATGTGGGTGTGTGTATGTGTGTGTGTATGTGTGTGTGTGTGTGTGTGTGTGTGTGTGTACTCACCTATTTGTACTCACCTATTTGTGGTTGCAGGGGTCGAGTCCTAGCTCCTGGCCCCGCCTCTTCACCGGTTGCTACTAGGCCCTCTCTCTCCCCGCTCCATGAGCTTTATCAAACCTCGTCTTAAAACTGTGTATGGTTCCTGCCTCCACTACGTCATTTTCTAGGCTATTCCACTGCCTTACAACTCTATGACTGAAGAAATACTTCCTACTATCTCTCTGACTCATTTGTGTCTTCAACTTCCAATTGTGGCCTCTTGTTTCTGTGTCCCCTCCCTGGAACATCCTGTCTTTGTCCACCTTGTCTATTCCACGCAGTATTTTATATGTCGTTATCATGTCTCCCCTGACCCTCCTGTCCTCCAGTGTGGTCAGGCCGATTTCCCTTAATCTTTCCTCATAGGACATTCCCCTTAGCTCTGGAACTAACCTTGTCGCAAACCTTTGTACTTTCTCTAGTTTCTTGACGTGCTTTATCAAGTGCGGGTTCCAAACAGGTGCTGCATACTCCAGTATGGGCCTGACATACACGGTGTACAGTGTCTTGAATGATTCCTTACTAAGGTATCGGAATGCTGTTCTCAGGTTTGCCAGGCGCCCATATGCTGCAGCAGTTATCTGATTGATGTGTGCTTCCGGAGACATGCTCGGTGTTATACTCACCCCAAGATCTTTCTCCTTGAGTGAGGTTTGCAGTCTTTGGCCACCTAGCCTATACTCTGTCTGTGGTCTTCTGTGCCCCTCCCCCATCTTCATGACTTTGCATTTGGCAGGATTAAATTCGAGAAGCCATTTGCTGGACCAGGTGTCCAGTCTGTCCAGGTCTCTTTGAAGTCCTGCCTGGTCCTCATCAGATTTAATTCTCCTCATTAACTTCACATCATCTGCAAACAGGGACACTTCTGAGTCTAACCCTTCCGTCATGTCGTTCACATATACCAAAAATAGCACTGGTCCTAGGACCGACCCCTGTGGGACCCCGCTCGTCACAGGTGCCCACTGTGATACATCATTACGTACCATGACTCGTTGTTGCCTCCCTGTCAGGTATTCTCTGATCCATTGCAGTGCCCTTCCTGTTATATGCGCCTGATGCTCTAGCTTCTGCACTAATCTCTTGTGAGGAACTGTGTCAAAGGCCTTCTTGCAGTCCAAGAAGATGCAATCAACCCACCCCTCTCTCTCTTGTCTTACTTCTGTTATTTTATCATAAAACTCCAGAAGGTTTGTGACACAGGATTTGCCTTCCGTGAATCCGTGCTGGTTGGCATTTATACTCCTGTTCCGTTCCAGGTGCTCCACCACTCTCCTCCTGATAATCTTCTCCATAATTTTGCATACTATACACGTCAATGACACAGGTCTATAGTTTAGTGCCTCTTTTCTGTCTCCTTTTTTAAAAATGGGAACTACATTTGCCGTCTTCCATACCTCAGGTAGTTGCCCAGTTTCCAGGGATGTGTTGAAGATTGTGGTAAGTGGCACGCACAACATATCTGCTCCCTCTCTAAGGACCCACGGGGAGATGTTGTCTGGTCCCATTGCCTTTGAGGTATCGATGTCCCTTAGCAGTTTCTTCACCTCCTCCTCATCTGTATGTATGTCGTCCAACACTTGTTGGTGTATTCCTTGCTGGTGTCCCCATCTGGTCTGTCCCCCCAGAGTCCTTCCTGTCTCTACTGTAAATACTTCCTTAAATCTCGTGTTGAGCTCCTCACATACCTCTTGATCGTTTCTTGTGAGTTCTCCACCTTCTTTCCTCAGCCTTATCACCTGGTCCTTGACTGTTGTCTTCCTCCTAATGTGGCTATACAGCAGTTTCGGGTCAGATTTGACTTTCGATGCTATGTCGTTTTCATACTGTCGCTGGGCCTCCCTCCTTATCTGTGCATACTCGTTTCTGGCTCTTCTACTAATCTCCTTGTTTTCCTGGGTCCTATGCCTCCTGTACCTTTTCCATTCTCTGTTGCACTTAGTTTTTGCCTCCCTACACCTTCGGGTAAACCAAGGACTCGTTTTGGTCTTCCTATTATTTCCGTTTCCCTTGGGAACAAAACTTTCCTCTGCCTCCTTGCACTTTGTTGCCACATATTCCATCATCTCGTTTACTGATTTTCCTACCATTTCTCTGTCCCACTGAACCTCCTGCAGGAAGTTTCTCATACCTGTGTAGTCCCCCCTTTTATAGTTTGGCCTGTCCCCTTCAGTTCCTGTTACCTTCTCCACTTGTAACTCTACTATATAGTCAAAACTCAGAACCACATGATCGCTAGCTCCAAGGGGCCTCTCATAAGTGATGTCCTCAATGTCTGAACTGCTCAGGGTGAACACAAGATCCAGTCTTGCTGGCTCATCCTCCCCTCTCTCTCTGGTTGTGTCCCTGACATGTTGATGCATGAGGTTTTCAAGTACCACATCCATCATCTTGGCTCTCCATGTTTCGGGACCCCCATGTGGCTCCAGGTTTTCCCAGTCGATCTCCCTGTGGTTGAAATCGCCCATTACCAGTAACTTTGCTCTGCTCGAGTGAGCTCTTCTTGCCACCTCAGCCAGTGTGTCCACCATCACCCTGTTGTTTTCTTCGTACTCCTCTCTTGGCCTCCTGCAGTTCTGTGGTGGGTTATACATCACTCCAATGACTACTTTATGTTCTCCGGACTGAATTGTACCTACAATGTAGTCTCTTTCTCCAATCATGTCCATGCCTTCCATTTCCTCAAATCCCCATCGGTGTTTTATGAGCAGTGCAACCCCTCCTCCCCCTCTACTCCTTCTATCTTTCCTCAGGATCTGATATCCTGTTGGGAAGATTGTGTCTGTTATTGTCTCAGCGAGTTTTGTTTCTGTGACTGCTATGATGTCTGGGGATTTTTCACTGATTCTTTCATTCCACTCCTCATGTTTATTCATTATTCCATCCGCGTTTGTGTACCAAACCTTTAGTTTCTTTTCTATCATTGTGGTCATGCAAGAATATTGGGGTTGGGGGAGCGAGAGCCTTGGTGGGGGCCTATATGGGGCTGTGGTGTAGGTGGGGTTTGTGTTGATGGGGGTGGGGTCAGAATGCCCATAAGGGACAGCTGTTGGGGTGAGGTTTGTGATATGGGGATTGGTGGCAGAGGGAACAGTGAGTGGGTTGTAGTATAGGTTGCTCAGTTGCGTTGGGAATGTCGCGGGTGGAGTCTTTTGGTGGGAGATTCTGTGGGGTGTGTTTGCCCTTCCTCCTGTGTCTGGGTCCTGCTCATTTTCATTGCTTCTCGTTCCTCCTTGCGTCTCTGTACCCTCTCTTTCAGTGTAGTCCTTTCTTCTTGTGTTCTGTCGCGGTCGAGGTATACTCTCTGGTACCCCTCTTTGTCCCTCAGTCTTGCTTTCTCTTGCAGAATCCTGGTTCGAACTGATTCTTCCTTGAAAGTTACTCTGACAGGCCGTATCCTTCCACTCGCAAACCACCCAATTCTCTGAAAATTTGTCACCTGGGTCATATTGCCCTCCCCTATTGTTTTCATGATGCCTTCAATCATTTTTTTCTCCTCCTGTTTTATTTCTTCAAAGTTGGCCCCCTTGGCTTCTTGGAGCCCGTACACAAAAACTGACCTCGCCCTTTCCTCCTCCCACTGAGTCTCCATCTGCGTCCTCTGAGGCATTTTATTTCCTTCCATTGACATGTTCTTGCCTTCAGTCCCTGTCATATCTGAAACTTCTATTCTCAGTGGACTGTCTTTCCTGACCAGCTGTCCCTTGCTACTGCAGTTGGCTGTTAGAATCTCTGCATATAGCATACCTTCATTGTCTTCGGACCTGTCGTTTGATCTTAGTGTGCTCGTCGTCTTTTCCCTGGCCCCACGTGGGTCTGATAGGGCCTTCATGTTCGGCATGTCTCCGTTGTTGCTTACCATCCCCTTGTCTGCGCCTGACTTTGAATTTCCTGATGTCACACCTGAATTGTCATTTGTCTCTCTAATCTGTTTCAGGCTTTGCAGTTTCTCTTCTAAGCACTGTATCCTAGCTTCTGCTGCTAAGACCTGTACTTCCCACTTCCTGCACTCTTCAGCTATCCGCTCCTCCATTTTCTTACCAAGCTCTACTATCTTCCTTCCCCACTCTTCCTCCCTTTTTTGGAGCTCTAGCTCCCAGTCTTTCCTCCCTGGTTCGTCCACCAGATCTCTGGGTTTCCGTCCTCTAAGGCCACCCATTTTTTTTTTTTTTTTTTTTTTTTTTTTTTTTACTTTTTATTACCACAGACAGAAGGCTAGAGGAGGGAGAGGGTGTGGGGGAGAGAGAGAGAGGGTAGAAAGAGGGAGAGAGAGGAGAGAGAAAGGGTAGAAAGAGGGAGAGAGAGGAGAGAGTATGGGGGTGAGGGATAAGACCAAGGGGGAGGGAGAGAAATGTGAGGGGGGAGAGAAAGGGTAGAGAGAGGGAGAAAGAGAGGGAGAGGGAGAGGGAGAGAAAGAGAGAGAGAGGGAGAAAGGAGGGAAGAAGGCTATGAGAGAGAGAAACGCGAGGGAGGGAAAAGGTAAGAGGTCTGTGGGGGAGGCAGTCAAATTCCAAGGATCAGCTGTGTGTACTCACCTAGTTGTGGTTTCGGGGTCGAGACCCAGCTCCTGGCCCCGAGTGTGTATGTGTGTGCACGCGCGTGTGTGTGTGTGTGAGCACGTCAGTTGTTTATATGTCCCAGAAATACAATTCACTTCTGTGTATCCGTAATACTAATGAGATACCACTAACACTGAGAGTAGTTCTAATAATTATAATACTAGCGTGTGTTAACAAGTCATTCTTTCACCCAGTTATGTACTACCTTTTACTACATGTGTAGAGGAGGGAGAGGGTGTGGGGGAGAGAGAGAAAGGGTAGAAAGAGGGAGAGAGAGGAGAGAGAAAGGGTAGAAAGAGGGAGAGAGAGGAGAGAGTATGGGGGTGAGGGATAAGACCAAGGGGGAGAGAGAGAAATGTGAGGGGGAGAGAAAGGGTAGAGAGAGGGAGAAAGAGAGGGAGAGGGAGAGAAAGAGAGAGGGAGAAAGGAGGGAAAGAGGGTATTGAGAGGGAGAAACGCGAGGGAGGGGAAAGGTAAGAGGTCTGTGGGGGAGGCGGTCAAATTCCAAGGATCAGCTGTGTGTACTCACGTAGTGTGTGTGTGTGTGTGTGTGTGTGTGTGTGTGTGTGTGTGTGTGTGTGTGTGTGTGTGTGTGTGTGTGTATGTGTGTGTGTGTGTGTGTGTGTGTGTGTGTGTGTGTGTGTGTGTGTAATTATGTGTCGAATTATGTGTGGGTTTATTATGTGTCTGAAAAGTAGGTGGCTTGTGCTTGGAGTGTAATGTAGATTCTCAGTTGTCGCTTGTGTCCACAACCTCTTGTGACCTGACTCCCACCCTTGCAGTGTTGCCTATATCACCTGCTTATAGTGAGTTAATCGCCTTGTTCAATGGATTACCATTTGCTAAACCTTATTGAATACTTGAGTGCCTATTCCTTATCGTGCTATGAGAGTTAGACCATTCACATTCAGCTTGGCGGTTAATTGGAACCTGGACCCCACACCCAAACAATCACTCATAGGTGATACAGTACTTGTAGTGCAGCTGTAGCACTGTAGATTGTCCAGGTCGATGTGACGTCCTGGCGTAGATCCAGCTCGATGTACGTCCTGGCGTAGATCCACCTCAATTTCTTCTCGTTAATAATGTACCCTATTCACTGTATTTCTTTCACTGGTCACACGATTGTTTCACTTTATTACCTTTCTTGGGTGACACTTGGCAACGCCGCCTTCACACTAGCCTGCGCCACAACGCTTTTATTTTCCAGATCACTTTCAAAATTGTGGCTCTCCCCACACTTGTGTGGCTCAGGCAATTAAAAAAAAACACTTCTAGGATTGTTGACTACCCTGACACACGTAGCAACCCTTGCAGAACACTTAGTAGCCCTCAAAAACACTTAAATCCCCGGAGCACCGACGGCGTGACTAGCGCACTCGCTGTCCCCTACTGTGTGTGTGTTTGTGTGTGTGTGTGTGTGTGAGTGTGTGTGTGTGTGTGTGTGTGTGTATGTGTGTGAGTGTGAGTGTGTGTGTGTTAGTGTCTGCGTGTGTTTGTGTACTCACCTAATTGTACTCACCTAATTGTGGTTGCAGGGGTCGAGACTCAGCTCCTGGCCCCGCCTCTTCACTGATCGCTACTGGATCCTCTCTCTCTCTGCTTCCTGAGCTTTGTCATACCTCTTCTTAAAACTATGTATGGTTCCTGCCTCCACTACTTCACTTGCTAGGCTATTCCACTTGCTGACAACTCTATGACTGAAGAAATACTTCCTAACGTCCCTGTGACTCGTCTGAGTCTTCAGCTTCCAGTTGTGACCCCTTGTCCCTGTGTCCCCTCTCTGGAACATCCTATCTCTGTCCACCTTGTCTATTCCCCGCAGTATCTTGTATGTCGTTATCATGTCTCCCCTGACCCTTCTGTCCTCCAGTGTCGTCAGTCCGATTTCCCTTAACCTTTCCTCGTACGACATTCCCTTGAGCTCTGGGACTAGCCTTGTTGCAAACCTTTGTACTTTCTCTAACTTCTTGACGTGCTTGACCAGGTGTGGGTTCCAGACTGGTGCTGCATACTCCAGTATGGGCCTAACATACACAGTGTACAGTGTCTTGAACGATTCCTTATTAAGGTATCGGAACGCTATTCTCAGGTTTGTGTGTGTGTGTGTGTGTGTGTGTGTGTGTGTGTGTGTGTGTGATAGTGTGTGTGTGTGTGTGTGTGTGTGTGTGTGTGTGTGTGTGTGTGTGTGTGTGTGTGTGTGTGTGTTTGTGTGCATGTGTGTGTGTGTTTGTGTGTATGTGTGTGTTTGTGTGTGTGTGTGTGTGTGCGTTAGTGTGTATGTGTGTGTGTACTCACCTATTTGTGGTTGCAGGGGTCGAGTCTTAGCTCCTGGCTCCTGTGTGTGTGTGTGTGTGTGTGTGTGTATGTGTGTGTGTGTGAAAGTAGGCAGGAACAGTAGAGATGTGAAGGGTGATGGACTGATTACATCGTCTTCACATCTCTACTGTTCCTGCCTACTTTCTGTATTCGACTGAAGAAGCCTACTGTGTAGGCGAAACGTTTCGGAATAAAGTTGCCTTACTGTTGCATGTGTGTCTTACCTAACAACCTGTCGGTATTGTATACCATTTTGATGTTCATCTTGTCAGACACTGCAACACGTGGCATCTTGGTACAGAAAACACCTTGGACAACCTTTTCAAGTGAGAATTGTTGGATCTGAGAGGGACATGACCTCTCAGTGGCTACATTCTCACTACTACTACTAGTCTGCACCTCTCCTTCCGACAGTATTTAAGTCTCTGCACTGTCGCTTGATCTTCAGATAGTTCCTGACTATGGAACTGAACTTCTCCAGGCTGAGGGACTGACAACCTCAAATCTACGACTTCAAGGGTGATGGACTGATTACATCGTCTTCACATCTCTACTGTTCCTGCCTACTTTCTGTATTCGACTGATGAAGCCTACTGTGTAGGCGAAACGTTTCGGAATAAAGTTGCCTAACTGTTGTCTATGTGTCTTACCTACCAACCTGTCGGTATTGTATACCATTTTGACAATCCTTCCCACTAACAAAATACTTGCCCAACCCAATTTTCAGTGCTACCCAAGAAATAAGTTTGGATGATTCTATTTACTCATTATGCAAGTCCCACTCAAATCCAACATAAATTTGAACTACTCAACGTTTTAGCTTCAATAACCCTACTAGGCAGACTGTTCCACTCATCAACTACCCCATTTCCAAACCAATGCTTTCCTATATCCTTTCTGAATCTAAACTTATCTAATTTGAATCCATTATTGCGAGTTCTTTCTTGGAGAGATATCCTGAAGACCTTATTTATAAACCCTTTGTTAATACCCACCTTCCACACATAGTTTGATGACCCTGACACACACAGCTTGAGGACCTTGACACACAGAGCGTGCGGACCTTGACACACACATTGTGAGGACCTTGAAACTCACAAGGTAAAGACCCTGACACACACAGTGTGAGGACCCTGACACACAGTGTTAGGACCCTGACACACACAATGTAAGAACCTTGACACACACAGTGTGAGGACCCTGACTCAGAGCCTGAGCTGATGACCCAGACACAGAACGTGAGGACCCTGACACAGAGCATGAGGCCCCCTGACACAGAGCGTAAGGACCCTGACAGAGAGCGTGAGGACCCTGACGCAGAGTATGAGAACCCTGACACAGAGCATGACGACCCCGACGCAGAGCATAAGGAGCTTGACATAGAACGTGAGGACCCTAAAACAGAGCATGAGGACCTTGACACAGAGCATGAGAACCCTGACATGGAACATGAGGACCCTGACACAGAGCATGAGGACCCTGACGCAGAGCATAAGGGCCTTGACATAGAGCGTCAGGACCCTGACACAGAGCGTGAAGACCCTGACAGAGAGCGTGAGGACCCTAATACGCAGCACATGCAGAGCATGACTACCCTCACACAGCCTTATGACACTGACACACACAGCGTTAGCACCCTGACATACAGTGCGAGGACCATGACATACAGTATGAGGACACTGGCACACACAGCGTGAGGATCCTGACATACAGCATGAGGACCCTGACACACACAGCGTGAGGATCCTGACACACACAGTGTGAGGACCATGACACACACAGTGTGAGGACCCTGACACACACAGCATGAGGATCCTGACACACACAACGTGAGTACTTTGGCTCACACAGTGTGAGGACCATGACACACACAGTGAGAGGACCCTGACACATGGTGAGGAGCCTGACACACATAACGTCAGTACCTTGGCTCACTCAGTGTGAGGACCCTGACAAACACAGTGTGAGGGCCCTGACACTCAGTGTGAGAACCCTGACACAGCATGAGAACCCTGACACAGCATGAGAACCCTGACACTCAGCGTGAGGACCCTGACACATTGCGTGAGGACCCTGACCCAGCGTGAGGACAAAGACACACAGCGTGAGGACTCTGGCACACAACGTGAGGACCCTGACACACACAGCGTGAGGACCCTGACACAGCGTGAGGACAATGACACACAGCGTGAGGATCATGACACACAGCGTGAGGACCCTGACACACACAGCGTGAGGACCCTGACACACACAGCGTGAGGACCCTGACATACAGCGTAAGAACCCTGACACACAGCGTGGGGACCCTGACACACAGCGTGAGAACATTGACACACAGCGTGAGGACCCTGACACACAGCGTGGGGACCCTGACACACAGCGGGAGGACCCTGACACACAGCGTGAGTACCCTGACACACAGCATGAGGACCCTGACACACAGCGTGAGGACCCTGACACACAGCATGAGGACCCTGACACACAGCATGAGGACCCTGACACACAGCTTGAGGACCCTGACACACAGCGGGAGGACCCTGACACACAGCGTGGGGACATTGACACACAGTATGAGGACCCTGACACACAGCTTGAGGACCCTGACACACAGCGGGAGGACCCTGACACACAGCGTGAGGACCCTGACACACAGCATGAGGACCCTGACACACAGCGTGAGGACCCTGACACACAGCATGAGGACCCTGACACACAGCTTGAGGACCCTGACACACAGCGGGAGGACCCTGACACACAGCGTGAGGACCCTGACACACAGCTTGGGGACCCTGACACACAGCGTGAGGACACTGACACAAAGCGTGAAGACCCTGAAACAGCGTGAGGGCCCTGACACACAGCGTGGGCACTGTGACACTCATCCTGAGGACCCTGACACACAGCATGAGGACCCTGACACACACAGCGTGGGGGCCCTGACACATACAGCGTGAGGACCCTGACACACAGCGTGAGAACCCTGACACACAGCGCGAGGGAACTGACACACAGCGTTAGGACCCTGAGACACAGAATGAGGACCCTGACACACAGCGTGAGGTTCCTGACACACAGCGTGAGGGCCCTTACACACAGCGTGAGGACCCTGACACACAGCGTGGGAACCCTGACACACCGCGTGAGGACCCTGACACAAAGCGTGAGGACCTTGACACAGAGCATGAGGACCCTTACACACAGCGTGGGAACCCTGACACACAGCGTGAGGACCCTGACACACAGCGTGAGAACCCTGACACAAAGCGTGAGGAAACTGACACAGCGTGGGATGGCTAACACTCAGAGTGAGGACCCTGACACGCAGCGTTGGGACCCTGACACACAGCATGAGGACCCTGACACAGCGTGAGGACCCTGACACACAGCGTGGGGACCCTGACACACATCGTGAGGACCCTGACAAATAGCGTGAGGACCCTGACACACAGCGTGAGGACCCAGGCAAACAGCGTGAGGACCCTGACACACAGCGTTAGGACCCTGACAGACAGCTTGAGGACCCTGACACTCAGCGTGAGGACCCTGACACACAGCGTGAGGTCCCTGACACACAGCGTGAGGACCCTGACACACACCGTGAAGACTCTGACACACAGAGTGAGGACCCTGACGCACAGCGTGGGGTCCATGACACACAGCGTGAGGACCATGACACACAGCGTGAGGACCCTGGCACACAGCGTGAGGACCCTTACACACAGAGTGCTGAACCTGACTCACAGCGTGAGGACCTCGACACACAGCGTAGGGACCCTGACACACAGCTTGAGGACCCTGTCACTCTGCGTGAGGACCCAAACACACAGCGGAAGGACCCTGACACACAGCGTGAGGACACTGACACACATCGTGAGGACCCTGACACACAGCGTGAGGACCCTGACACAGCGTGAAGACAATGACACAAAGCGTGGGGACTCTGACACAGCGTGAGGACTCTGGCACACAGCGTGAGGACCCTGACACACACAGCTTGAGGACCCTGACACACTCAGCGTGAGGACCCTAACACACAGCGTGAGAATCATGACACAAAGCGTGAGGACCCTGACACACACAGCGTGAGGACCATGACACACACAGCGTGAGGACCCTGACACACAGCGTGGGGACCCTGACACACAGCGTGAGGACATTGACACACAGCGTGAGGACCCTGACACACAGCGTGGGGACCCTGACATACAGCACGAGGACCCTGACACGCAGCTTGAGGACCCTGACACACCCCGGGAGGACCCTGGCACACAGTGTGAGGACCCTGACACAAAGCGTGGGGACCCTGACACACAGCGTGAGTTCCCTGACACACACAGCGTGAGGACCCTGACGCACAGCGTGAGGACCCTGAAACACGCAGTGTGAGGACCCAGACACACAGCGTGGGAACCCTGACACTCAGCGTGAGGACCCAGACACACAGCGTGGGAACCCTGACACTCAGCGTGACGACCCTGACACACAGCATGAGGGCCCTGACACACAGCATGAGGGCCCTGACACACAGCGTGAGGGCCCTGACACACAGCGGGAGGACCCTGGCACGCAGCATGAGGACCCTGAAACACAGCGTGGGGACCCTGACACACAGAGTAAGGACCCTGACACACACAGCGGGGGGACCCTGACACACAGCGTGAGGACCTTGACACACACAGCGTGAGGACCCTGACACACAGCGTGAGGACCCTGACACAGATCGTGAGGACCCTGACACACAGCGCGAGGACCCTGACACACAGCGTGAGGACCCTGACACACACAGCGTGAGGACCCTGACACACAGCGTGAGGACCCTGACACACAGCGTGAGGATCCTGACACACACAGCATGAGGACCCTGACACACACAGCGTGGGGACCCTGACACTTACAGCGTGAGGACCCTGACACACAGCGTGAGGACTTTGACACAGATCGTGAGGACCTTGACACACAGCGCGAGGACCCTGACACACAGCGTGAGGACCCTGACACACACAGCGTGAGGACCCTGACACACAGCGTGAGGATCCTGACACACACAGCATGAGGACCCTGACACACACAGCGTGGGGACCATGACACTTACAGCGTGAGGACCCTGACACACAGCGTGAGGACTTTGACACACAGCGTGAGGACCCTGACACACAGCGTGAGGTCCCTGACACACAGCATGAGGACCCTGACACAGTGTGAGGTTCCTGACACTCAGCGTGAGGACCCTGACACACAGCGTGAGGACCCTGACACACAGCGTGGGGTTCCTGACACACAGCGTGAGGACCTTGACACACAGCGTGGGGTTTCTGACACACAGGGAGAGGACCCTGACAGACAGTGTGAGGACCCTGACATACAGCGTGAGAACCCTGACACACAACGTGGGAACCCTGACACACAGCATGTGGACCCTGACAAACAGCGTGAGGTTCCTGACACACAGCGTGAGGACCCTGACACACAGCGTGAGGACCCTGACACACAGCGTGGGGTTCCTGACACACAGCGTGAGGACCTTGACACACAGCGTGGGGTTCCTGACACACAGCGAGAGGACCCTGACAGAAAGTGTGAGGACCCTGACATACAGCGTGAGAACCCTGATACACAGCGTGGGAACCCTGACACACAGCATGAGGACCCTGACACAGCGTGAGGTTCCTGACACACAGCGTGAGGACCCTGACACACAGCGTGAGGTCCCTGACACACAGCATGAGGACCCTGACACAGTGTGAGGTTCCTGACACTCAGCGTGAGGACCCTGACACACAGCGTGAGGACCCTGACACACAGCGTGGGGTTCCTGACACACAGCGTGAGGACCTTGACACACAGCGTGTGGTTCCTGACACACAGCGAGAGGACCCTGACAGAAAGTGTGAGGACCCTGACATACAGCGTGAGAACCCTGATACACAGCGTGGGAACCCTGACACACAGCATGAGGACCCTGACACAGCGTGAGGTTCCTGACACACAGCGTGAGGACCCTGACACACAGCGTGAGGACCCTGACACACAGCGTGAGGACCCTGACACAAAGCGTGAGGACCCTGACACAGCGTGAGGACCCTGAAATACAGCGTGGGGACTCTGACACACAGCGTGAGGACCCTGACACACACAGCATGAGGACCCTGACACACTCAGCGAGGGGACCATGACACAAACAGCATGAGGACCCTGACACACAGCGTTAGGACCCTGACACACAGCGTGAGGGCCCTGACACAAAGCGTGAGGACCCTGACACACAGTATGACGATCTTGACACACAGCGTGAGGTTCCTGACACACAGCGTGAGGACCCTGACACACAGCGTTAGGACCCTGACACACAGCGTGAGTTTCGTGACACACAGCGTGAGGACCCTGACAGACATTATGAGGACCCTGACAAAGCGTGAGGTCCCTGACACACAGCGTGGGAACCCTGACACACAGCGTGAGGACCCTGACACACAGCGTGAGGACCCTGACATACAGCGTGAGGACCATGACACACAGCGTGAGGGACCTGACACACAGCGTGAGGACCCTTACACACAGCGCGGTGACCCTGAATCACGACGTGGGGACTTAGAAAGCGTGAGGACCCTAACTCACAGCGTGGGGACCCTGACACACAGCGTGAGGACCCTTACACACAGCTTGAGGACCCTGACACAAAGCGTGAGGAAACTGACACACAGTGTGGGGAGCCTAACACACAGCGTGAGGACCCTGACACACAGCATGAGGGCCCTGACACACAGCGTGGGGACCGTGACACTCAGCATGAGGACCCTGACACAGAGCGTGAGGACCCTGACACACAGCGGGAGGACTCTGACACGCAGCGTGAGGACCCTGACACACAGCGAGAGGTTCCTGACACACAGCGTGAGGACCCTGACACACAGCGTGAGAACCCTGACACACAGCGTGAGGTCCCTGACACACAGCGTGGGAACCCTGACACACAGCGTGAGGACCCTGACACACAACGTGAGGACCCTGACACACAGCGCGGAGACCCTGAATCACAACGTGAGGACCCTGACACACAGCGTGAGGACCCTTACACACAGCGCGGAGACCCTGAATCACAACGTGAGGACCCTGACACACAGCGTGAGGACCCTAACACACAGCGTGGGGACCCTGACACACAGCGTGAGGACCCTGACACACAGCTTGAGGACCCTGACACAAAGCGTGAGGAAACTGACACACAGTGTGGGGAGCCTAACACACAGCGTGAGGACCCTGACACACAGCATGAGGGCCCTGACACACAGCGTGAGGACCCTGACACACAGCGGGAGGACCCTGACACCCAGCGTGAGGACCCTGACACACAGCGTGGGGACCCTGACACAGAGCGTGAGGACCCTGACACACACAGCTGGGGGACCCTGACACACAGCGTGAGGACCCTGACACACACAGCGTGAAGACCCTGACACACAGCGTGAGGACCCTTACACAAAGCGTGAGGACCCTGACACACAGCGTGAGCACCCTGACACACAGCGTGAGGACCCTGACACACGCAGCGTGAGGATCCTGACACACAGCGTGAGGACCCTGACACACACCACACAGCATGACGACCCTGACTCACACAGCGTGGGGACCCCTGACACACACAGCGTGAGGACCCTGACACACAGCGTGAGGACCCTGACACACAGCGTGTGGACCCTGACACATATCGTGAGGTCCCTGATACACAGCGTGAGGACCCTGACACACGCAGCGTGAGGATCCTGACACACAGCGTGAGGACCCTGACACACACCACACAGCATGAGGACCCTGACTCACACAGCGTGGGGACCCTGACACACACAGCGTGAGAACCCTGACACACAGCGTGAGGACCCTGACACACAGCGTGAGGACCCTGACACACAGCGAGAGGACCCTGACACACGCAGCGTGAGGATCCTGACACACAGCGTGAGGACCCTGACACACACCACACAGCATGAGGACCCTGACTCACACAGCGTGGGGACCCTGACACACACAGCATGAGGACCCTGACACTCAGCGTGAGGACCCTGACACACAGCGGGAGGACCCTGACACGCAGCATGAGGACCTTGAAACACAGCGTGGGGACCCTGACACACAGCGTGAGGACCCTGACACACACAGCGGGGGGACCCTGACACACAGCGTGAGTACCTTGACACACACAGCGTGAGGACCCTGACACACAGCGTGAGGACACTGACACAGATCGTGAGGACCCTGACACACAGCGTGAGGACCCTGACACAGCGTGAGGACCCTGACACACACAGCGTGAGGACCCTGACTGACAGCTTGAGGATCCTGACACACACAGCATGAGGACCCTGACACACACAGCGTGGGGACCCTGACACTTACAGCGTGGGGACCCTGACACACAGCGTGAGGACCCTTACACACAGCTTGAGGACCGTGACACAAAGCGTGAGGAAACTGACACACAGTGTGGGGAGCCTAACACACAGCGTGAGGACCCTGACACACAGCATGAGGGCCCTGACACTCAGCGTGGGGACCCTGACACACAGCGTGAGGACGTTAACAAACAGCGCGGGGACTCTGCCACAAAGCGTGAGTACCCTGACACACAGCGAGAGGTTCCTGACACACAGCGTGAGGACCCTGACACACAGCGTTAGGACCCTGACACACAGCGTGAGGGTCCTGACACAAAGCGTGAGGACCCTGACACACAGTATGACGACCTTGACACACAGCGTGAGGTTCCTGACACACAGCGTGAGGACCCTGACACACAGCGTTAATACCCTGACACACAGCGTTAGGACCATGACACACAGCGTGGGTTTCGTGACACACAGCGTGAGGACCCTGACACACAGCGTGGGTTTCCTGACACACAGCGTGAGGACCCTGAGAGACATTATGAGGACCCTGACAAAGCGTGAGGTCCCTGACACACAGCGTGGGAACCCTGACACACAGCGTGAGGACCCTGACACACAGCGTGAGGACCCTGACACACAGCGTGAGGACCCTGACACACAGCGTGAGGACCCTGACACACAGCGTGAGGACCCTGACACACAGCGTGAGGACCCTAACACACAGCGTGGGGACCCTGACACACAGCGTGAGGACCCTTACACACAGCTTGAGGACCCTGACACAAAGCGTGAGGAAACTGACACACAGTGTGGGGAGCCTAACACACAGCGTGAGGACCCTGACACACAGCATGAGGGCCCTGACACACAGCGTGGGGACCGTGACACTCAGCATGAGGACCCTGACACAGAGCGTGAGGACCCTGACACACAGCGTTAGGACCATGACACACAGCGTGGGTTTCCTGACACACCGCGTGAGGACCCTGACACACAGCGTGGGATTCCTGACACACAGCGTGAGGACCCTGACACAGCGTGAGGACCCTGACACACAGCGCGAGGTCCCTGACACACAGCGTGGGAACCCTGACACACAGCGTGAGGACCCTGACACACAACGTGAGGACCCTGACACACAGCGTGAGGACCCTTACACACAGCGCGGTGACCCTGAATCACAACGTGAGGACCCTGACACACAGCGTGAGGACCCTAACACACAGCGTGGGGTCCCTGACACACAGCGTGAGGACCCTGACACACAGCTTGAGGACCCTGACAAAAAGCGTGAGGAAACTGACACACAGTGTGGGGAGCCTAACACACAGCGTGAGGACCCTGACACACAGCATGAGGGCCCTGACACACAGCGTGGGGACCGTAACACACAGCATGAGGACCCTGACACACAGCGTGAGGACCCTGACACACAGCGGGAGGACCCTGACACCCAGCGTGAGGACCCTGACACACAGCGTGGGGACCCTGACACACAGCGTGAGTACCCTGACACACACAGTGGGGGGACCCTGACACACAGCGTGAGGACCCTGACACACACAGCGTGAAGACCCTGACACACAGCGTGAGGACCCTGACACAAAGCGTGAGGACCCTGACACACAGCGTGAGCACCCTGACACACAGCGTGAGGACCCTGACACACACAGCGTGAGGATCCTGACACACAGCGTGAGGACCCTGACACACACCACACAGCATGAGGACCCTGACTCGCACAGCGTGGGGACCCTGACACACAGAGCGTGAGGACCCTGACACACAGCGTGAGGACCCTGACACACAGCGGGAGGACCCTGACACCCAGCGTGAGGACCCTGACACACAGCGTGGGGACCCTGACACACAGCGTGAGGACCCTGACACACACAGCGGGGGGACCCTGACACACAGCGTGAGGACCCTGACACACACAGCGTGAGGACCCTGACACACAGCGTGAGGATCCTGACACACACAGCATGAGGACCCTGACACACACAGCGTGGGGACCCTGACACTTACAGCGTGAGGACCCTGACACACAGCGTGAGGACTTTGACACAGATCGTGAGGACCTTGACACACAGCGCGAGGACCCTGACACACAGCGTGAGGACCCTGACACACACAGCGTGAGGACCCTGACACACAGCGTGAGGATCCTGACACACACAGCATGTGGACCCTGACACACACAGCGTGGGGACCCTGACACTTACAGCATGAGGACCCTGACACACAGCGTGAGGACTTTGACACACAGCGTGAGGACCCTGACACACAGCGTGAGGTCCCTGACACACAGCATGAGGACCCTGACACAGTGTGAGGTTCCTGACACTCAGCGTTAGGACCCTGACACACAGCGTGAGGACCCTGACACACAGCGTGGGGTTCCTGACACACAGCGAGAGGACCCTGACAGAAAGTGTGAGGACCCTGACATACAGCGTGAGAACCCTGATACACAGCGTGGGAACCCTGACACACAGCATGAGGACCCTGACACAGCGTGAGGTTCCAGACACACAGCGTGAGGACCCTGACACACAGCGTTAGGACCCTGACACACAGCGTGAGGACCCTGACACAAAGCGTGAGGACCCTGACACAGCGTGAGGACCCTGAAGCACAGCGTGGGGACTCTGACACACAGCGTGAGGACCCTGACACACACAGCATGAGGACCCTGACACACTCAGCATGGGGACCATGACACAAACAGCATGAGGACCCTGACACACAGCGTGAGGACCCTGGCACACAGCGTGAGGGCCCTGACACACAGCGTGAGGACCCTGACACACAGTATGACGATCTTGACACACAGCGTGAGGTTCCTGACACACAGCGTGAGGACCCTGACACACAGCGTTAGGACCCTGACACACACCGTGAGTTTCGTGACACACAGCGTGAGGACCCTGACAGACATTATGAGGACCCTGACAAAGCTTGAGGTCCCTGACACACAGCGTGGGAACCCTGACACACAGCGTGAGGACCCTGACACACAGCGTGAGGACCCTGACATACAGCGTGAGGACCATGACACACAGCGTGAGGGACCTGACACACAGCGTGAGGACCCTTACACACAGCGCGGTGACCCTGAATCACGACGTGGGGACTTTGACAGACAGCGTGAGGACCCTAACTCACAGCGTGGGGACCCTGACACACAGCGTGAGGACCCTTACACACAGCTTGAGGACCCTGACACAAAGCGTGAGGAAACTGACACACAGCGTGGGAACCCTGACACTCAGCGTGAGGACCCTGACAAAAAGAATGAGGGCCCTGACACAGAGCTTGGGGACAGTGAAACGCGGCATGAGGACCCTGACACACAGCGTGAGGACCCTGACACACAGCGGGAGGACCCTGACACGCAGCATGAGGACCCTGACACACAGCGTGGGGACCCTGACGCACAGCGTGATGACCCTGACAGACATTGTGAGGACCCTGACACACAGAGTGAGGTCCCTTACACACAGCGTGGGGACCCTGACACACAGCGTGAGGACTATGACACACAACGTGAGGACCCTGACACACAGCGCGGAGACCCTGAATCACAACGTGAGGACCCTGACACACAGCGTGAGCACCCTGACACACAGCGTGAGGACCCTGACACACAGCGTGAGAACCCTGACACCCAGCGTGAGGACACTGACACAAAGCGTGAGGAAACTGACACACAGTGAGGACCCTGGGGAGCCCTGACACACAGCGTGAGGACCCTGACACACAGCATGAGGGCCCTGACACACAGCGTGAGGACCCTGACACACAGCGGGAGGACCCTGACACCCAGCGTGAGGACCCTGACACACACAGCTGGGGGACCCTGACACAGAGCGTGAGGACCCTGACACACACAGCTGGGGGACCCTGACACACAGCGTGAGGACCCTGACACACACAGCGTGAAGACCCTGACACACAGCGTGAGGACCCTGACACAAAGCGTGAGGACCCTGACACATTGCGTGAGGACCGTGACACACAGCGTGAGGACCCTGACACAGAGCGTGAGGACCCTGACACACAGCGTGAGGACCCTGACACACACCACACAGCATGAGGACCCTAACACACACAGCGTGGGGACCCTGACACACACAGCGTGAGGACCCTGACACACAGCGTGAGGACCCTGACACACAGCGTGAGGGCCCTGACACACAGCGTGAGGACCCTGACACACAGCGTGAGGACCCTGACACACAGCGTGAGGATCCTGACACACAGCGTGAGGACCCTGACACACACCACACAGCATGAGGACCCTGACTCACACAGCGTGGGGACCCTGACACACACAGCGTGAGAACCCTGACACACAGCGTGAGGACCCTGACACACAGCGTGAGGACCCTGACACACAGCGAGAGGATCCTGACACCTGCAGCGTGAGGATCCTGACACACAGCGTGAGGACCCTGACACACACCACACAGCATGAGGACCCTGACTCACACAGCGTGGGGACCCTGACACACACAGCATGAGGACCCTGACACACAGCGTGGGGACCCTGACACACAGCGTGAGGACCCTGACACAAAGCGTGAGGACCCTGACACACAGCGTGGTCACCCTGACTCACAGCCTGAGGACCCTGACACACAGCGTAGGGACCCTGACACACAGCTTGAGGACCTTGTCACACACCGTGAGGACCCTAACACACAGCGGGAGGACCCTGACACAGATCGTGAGAACCCTGACACACAGCGTGAGAACCCTGACACACAGCGTGAGGTCCCTGACACACAGCGTGGGAACCCTGACACACAGCGTGAGGACCCTGAC
This sequence comes from Cherax quadricarinatus, assembly GCF_038502225.1. NCBI lineage: Eukaryota > Metazoa > Arthropoda > Malacostraca > Decapoda > Parastacidae > Cherax > Cherax quadricarinatus. The sequence goes on from NC_091297.1 coordinate 52,624,082, forward strand.
ACACAACGTGAGGACCCTTACACACAGCGCGGAGACCCTGAATCACAACGTGAGGACCCTGACACACAGCGTGAGGACCCTAACACACAGCGTGGGGACCCTGACACACAGCGTGAGGACCCTGACACACAGCTTGAGGACCCTGACACAAAGCGTGAGGAAACTGACACACAGTGTGGGGAGCCTAACACACAGCGTGAGGACCCTGACACACAGCATGAGGGCCCTGACACACAGCGTGAGGACCCTGACACACAGCGGGAGGACCCTGACACCCAGCGTGAGGACCCTTACACACAGCAGTGGGGACCCTGACACAGAGCGTGAGGACCCTGACGCACACAGCTGGGGGACCCTGACACACAGCGTGAGGACCCTGACACACACAGCGTGAAGACCCTGACACACAGCGTGAGGACCCTTACACAAAGCGTGAGGACCCTGACACACAGCGTGAGCACCCTGACACACAGCGTGAGGACCCTGACACACGCAGCGTTAGGATCCTGACACACATCGTGAGGACCCTGACACACACCACACAGCATGAGGACCCTGACTCGCACAGCGTGGGGACCCTGACACACACAGCGTGAGGACCCTGACACACAACGTGAGGACCCTGACACACAGCGTGTGGACCCTGACACATATCGTGAGGTCCCTGATACACAGCGTGAGGACCCTGACACACGCAGCGTGAGGATCCTGACACACAGCGTGAGGACCCTGACACACACCACACAGCATGAGGACCCTGACTCACACAGCGTGGGGACCCTGACACACACAGCGTGAGAACCCTGACACACAGCGTGAGGACCCTGACACACAGCGTGAGGACCCTGACACACAGCGAGAGGACCCTGACACACGCAGCGTGAGGATCCTGACACACAGCGTGAGGACCCTGACACACACCACACAGCATGAGGACCCTGACTCACACAGCGTGGGGACCCTGACACACACAGCATGAGGATCCTGACACACAGCGTGAGGACCCTGACACACAGCGGGAGGACCCTGACACACACATGAGGACCTTGAAACACAGCGTGGGGACCCTGACACACAGCGTGAGGACCCTGACACACACAGCGGGGGGACCCTGACACACAGCGTGAGGACCTTGACACACACAGCGTGAGGACCCTGACACACAGCGGGAGGACCCTGACACAGATCGTGAGAACCCTGACACACAGCGTGAGGACCCTGACACAGCGTGAGGACCCTGACACACACAGCGTGAGGACCCTGACTGACAGCTTGAGGATCCTGACACACACAGCATGAGGACCCTGACACACACAGCGTGGGGACCCTGACACTTACAGCGTGGGGACCCTGACACACAGCGTGAGGACCCTTACACACAGCTTGAGGACCGTGACACAAAGCGTGAGGAAACTGACACACAGTGTGGGGAGCCTAACACACAGCGTGAGGATCCTGACACACAGCATGAAGGCCCTGACACTCAGCGTGGGGACCCTGACACACAGCGAGAGGTTCCTGACACACAGCGTGAGGACCCTGACACTCAGCGTGAGTACCCTGACACACAGCGAGAGGTTCCTGACACACAGCGTGAGGACCCTGACACACAGCGTTAGGACCCTGACACACAGCGTGAGGGTCCTGACACAAAGCGTGAGGACCCTGACACACAGTATGACGACCTTGACACACAGCGTGAGGTTCCTGACACACAGCGTGAGGACCATGACACACAGCGTTAATACCCTGACACACAGCGTTAGGACCATGACACACAGCGTGGGTTTCGTGACACACAGCGTGAGGACCCTGACACACAGAGTGGGTTTCCTGACACACAGCGTGAGGACCCTGAGAGACATTATGAGGACCCTGACAAAGCGTGAGGTCCCTGACACACAGCGTGGGAACCCTGACACACAGCGTGAGGACCCTGACACACAGCGTGAAGACCCTGACACACAGCGTGAGGACAATGACACAGAGCGTGAGGACCCTGACACACAGCGTGAGGACCCTGACACACAGCGTGAGGACCCTAACACACAGCGTGGGGACCCTGACACACAGCGTGAGGACCCTTACACACAGCTTGAGGACCCTGACACAAAGCGTGAGGAAACTGACACACAGTGTGGGGAGCCTAACACACAGCGTGAGGACCCTGACACACAGCATGAGGGCCCTGACACACAGCGTGGGGACCGTGACACTCAGCATGAGGACCCTGACACAGAGCGTGAGGACCCTGACACACAGCGTTAGGACCCTGACACACAGCGTGGGTTTCCTGACACACAGCGTGAGGACCCTGACACACAGTGTAGGGTTCCTGACACACAGCGTGAGGACCCTGACACACAGCGTGAGAACCCTGACACACAGCGTGGGTTTCCTGACACACAGCGTGGGAACCCTGACACACAGCGTGAGGACCCTGACACACGGCGTGAGGACCCTGACACACAGCGTGAGGACCCTGACACACACAGCGTGAGGGCTCTGACACACAGCGTGAGGACCCTGACACACAGCGTGAGGACCCTGACACACAACGTGAGGACCCTGACACACAGCGTGAGGACCCTGACACACAGCGTGAGGACCCTGACACACAGCGTGAGGACCCTGACACACAGCGTGAGGACCCTGACACACAGCATGAGGGCCCTGACACATTGCGTGAGGACCGTGACACACAGATGAGGACCCTGACACACAGCGTGAGGACCCTGACACAAAGCGGGAGGACCCTGACACGCAGCGTGAGGACCCTGATACACAGCGTGGGGATCCTGACACACAGCGTGAGGACCCTGACACACACAGCGGGTGGACCCTGACACACAGCGTGAGGACCCTGACACACACAACGTGAAGACCCTGACACACAGCGTGAGGACCCTGACACAAAGCGTGAGGACCCTGACACACAGCGTGAGCACCCTGACACACAGCGTGAGGACCCTGACACACACAGCGTGAGGATCCTGACACACAGCGTGAGGACCCTGACACACACCACACAGCATGAGGACCCTGACTCGCACAGCGTGGGGACCCTGACACACAGAGCGTGAGGACCCTCACACACAACGTGAGGATCCTGACACACAGCGTGTGGACCCTGACACATATCGTGAGGTCCCTCATACACAGCGTGAGGACCCTGACACAAAGCGTGAGGACCCTGACACATAGCGTGAGGACCCTGACACACACCACACAGCATGAGGACCCTGACACACAGCGTGGGGTTCCTGACACACAGCGTGAGCACCCTGACAGACAGTGTGAGGACCCTGACACACAGCGTTGGGACCCTAACACTCAGCGTGAGGACCCTGACACACAGCATGAGGACCCTGACACACACAGCATGAGGACCCTGACACACAGCGTGAGGACCCTGACACACAGCGTGAGGACCCTGACACACAGCGTGAGGACCCTGACACACAGCGTGAGGTCCCTGACACACTGCATGAGGACCCTCACACACTGCGTGAGGTTTCTGACACACATCGTGAGGACCCTGACACACATCGTGAGGACCCTGACACACAGCGTGGGGTTCCTGAGACAGCGTGAGGACCCTGACACACAGCGTGGGGTTCCTGACACACAGCGAGAGGACCATGACAGACAGTGTAAGGTCCCTGACACACTGCGTGAGGACCCTGACACACAGCATGGGAACCATGACACACAGCGTGAGGACCCTGACACACAGCTTGAGGGCCCTGACACACAGAGTGGAAACCCTGACATACAGCGTGAGGACCCTGACACCCAGTGTGAGGACCCTGACACACAGCGTTAGGGCCCTGACACAGAGCGTGGGGTTGCTGACACACAGCGTGAGGACCCTGACACACAGCATGAGGGCCCTGACACAGAGCGTGGGGACCGTGACACACAGCATGAGAACGCTGACACACAGCGTGAGGACCCTGACACACAGCATGAGGGCCCTGACACACAGCGTGAGCACCCTGACAGACAGTGTGAGGACCCTGACACACAGCGTAAGGATCCTAACACAAAGCGTGAGGACCCTGACACACAGCGTGAGGACCCTGACACACAGCGTGAGGACCCTGACACACAGCGTGGGGACCATGACACACACAGCGTGAGGACCCTGACACACAGCGTGAGGACCCTGACACACAACGTGAGGACCCTGACACACAGCGTGAGGTCCCTGACACACAGCATGAGGACCCTGACACACAGCGTGAGGTTCCTGACACACAGCGTGAGGACCCTGACACACAGCGTGGGGTTCCTGACACACAGCGTGAGGACCCTGACACACAGCGTGAGGTTCCTGACACACAGCGAGAGGACCCTGACAGACAGTGTGAGGTCCCTGACATACAGCGTGAGGACCCTGACATACAGCGTGGGAACCCTGACTCACAGCATGAGGACCCTGACACACAGCGTAAGGTTCCTGACACACAGCGTGAGGACCCTGACACACAGCGTGAGGACCCTGACACAAAGCGTGAGGACCCTGACACAGCGTGAGGACCCTGAAGCACAGCGTGGGGACTCTGACACACAGCGTGAGGACCCTGACACACACAGCATGAGGACCATGACACAAACAGCATGAGGACCCTGACACACAGCGTGAGGACCCTGACACACAGCGTGAGGGCCCTGACACACAGCGTGAGGACCCTGACACACAGCATGACGACCTTGACACACAGCGTGAGGTTCCTGACACACAGCGTGAGGACCCTGACACACAGCGTTAGGGCCCTGACACAGAGCGTGGGGTTGCTGACAAACAGCGTGAGGACCCTGACAGACATTGTGAGGACCCTGACACACAGAGTGAGGTCCCTGACACACAGCGTGGGAACCCTGACACACAGCGTGAGGACTATGACACACAGCGTGAGGACCCTGACACAGAGTATGAGGACTCTTACACACAGCTTGGAAACCCTGACTCACAGCGTGAGGACCCTGACACACAGCGTGAGGACCCTTACACACAGAGCGGTGACCCTGAATCACAACGTGGGGACCCTGGCACACAGCGTGAGGACCCTAACACACAGCGTGGGGACTCTGACACACAGCGTGAGGACCCTGACACACAGCATGAGGGCCCTGACACACAGCGTGGGGACCGTGACACACAGATGAGGACCCTGACATGCAGCGTGAGGACCCTGATACACAGCGTAGGGTTCCTGACACGCAGCATGAGGACCCTGACACACAGCGTGGGGTTCCCGACACACAGCGTGAGGACCATGACACACACAGCATGAGGACCCTGACACACAGCGTGAGGACCCTGACACACAGCGTGAGGACCCTGACACACAGCGTGAGGACCCTGACACACAGCGTGAGGACCCTGACACACAGCGTGAGGACCCTGACACACAGCGTGAGGACCCTGACACACAGCGTGAGGACCCTGACAGTGTGAGGACCCTGACACAGCGTGAGGTCCCTGACACACAGCGTGGGAACCTTGACACACAGCGTGCGGACCCTGACACAGAGCATGAGGACCCTGACACAGAGCATGAGGGCCCTTACACACAGTGTGGGAACCCTGAAACACAGCATGAGGACCCTGACACACAGCGTGGGGTTCCCGACACACAGAGTGAGCACCCTGACTCACAGTGTGAGGACCCTAACACACAGCGTGGGGACCATGACGCACAGCGTGAGGACCCTGACACACAGCGTGAGGACCCTGACACACAGCGTTGGGACCCTGACAAACAGCATGAGGACCCTGACACAGCGTGAGGACCCTGACACACAGAGTGGGGACCCTGGCAAACAGCGTGAGGACCCTGACACACATCGTGAGGACCCTGACACACAGCATGAAGACCCTGACACAAAGCGTGAGGTCCCTGACACGGCGTGAGGACCCTGACACACAGCGTGGGGACCCTGACACAAACAGCGTGGGGACCCTGACACACAGCGTAGGGACCCTGACACACAGCATGAGGACCCTGACACAGCGTGAGGACCCTGACACACAGAGTGGGGACCCTGGCAAACAGCGTGAGGACCCTGACTCACACAGCATGAGGACCCTGACACACACAACGTGAGGACCCTGGCGCAATGCGTGAGCACCCTGACGCACTGCGTGAGGACCCTGACACACAGCGTGGGGACCCTGACACAGCGTGAGGACCATGACACACAGCGTGAGGACCATGGCACACAGCGTGAGGACCCTTACACACAGCGTGGTGACCATGACTCACAGCATTAGGAGCCTGACACACATCGTGGGGACCCTGACACACAGCTTGAGGACCCTGACACACAGCGTGAGGACCCTAACACACAGCGGGAGGACCCACACACAGCGTGAGGACCCTGACACACAGCGTGAGGACCCTGACACAGCTTGAGGACCCTGACACACCGCGTGGGGACTCTGACACACAGCGTGAGGACCCTGACACACACAGCTTGAGGTCTTTGACACACTCAGCGTGAGGACCCTAACACACAGTGTGAGGATCATGACACACAACGTGAGGACCCTGACTTACTCAATGTGAGGACCCTTACACACACAGCGTGAGGACCCTGACTCACAGCGTGGGGACCCTGACACACAGCATGAGGACCCTGACACACAGCGTGAGGACCCTGACACACAGCGGGAGGACTCTGACACACCGTGAGGACCCTGACACATAGCGTCGGGACCCTGACACACAGCGTGAGGACCCTGACACACTCAGCGTGAGGACCCTGACGCACAGCGTGAGGACCCTGACACACACAGTGTGAGGACCCTGGCACACAGCTTGAGGACCCTGACACACAGCGTGCGGACCCTGACACACCGCGTGGGAACCCTGACACAGCGTGAGGACCCTGACACACAGCATGAGGGCCCTGACACACGGCGTGGGGACCCTGACACTCAGCATGAGGACCCTGGCACACAGCCTGAGGACCCTGACACACCGCCGGAAGACCCTGACACGCAGCGTGAGGACCCTGACACACAGCGTGGGGACCCTAACACACAGCGGGGGGACCCTGACACACAGCGTGAGGACACTGACACACAGCGTGGGGACCCTGACACACAGCGTTAGGACCATGACACACAGCGCGAGGACCCTGGCACACAGCGTGAGGACCCTTACACACGGCGTGGTGACCCTGACTCACAGCGTGAGGACCCTGACACACAGCGTGGGGACCCTGACACACAGTGGGAGGACCCTGACACAGCGCGAGGACCCTGACACACACCGTGGGGACCCTGACACACAGCGTGAGGACCCTGGCACACAGCGTGAGGACCCTGTCACACACAGCTTGAGGACACTGACACACTCAGCGTGAGGACCCTAACACACAGCGTGAGGATCATCACACACAGCGTGAGGATCCTGACACACACAGAGTGAGGACCCTGACACACATAGCGTGAGGACCCTGACACACAACGTGAGGACCCGGACACACACAGCGTGAGGACCCTTACACACAGCGTGAAGACCCTGACACACACAGCGTGAGGACCTTGACACACAGCTTGAGGACCCGGACACATACAGCGTGAGGACCCCGACACACACAGCTTGAGGACCCTGACACACTCAGTGTGAGGACCCTAACACACAGCTTGAGGATCATGACACGCAGCGTGAGGACCCTGACACACAGATCTAGAGGACCCTGACACACACAGCGTGAGGACCCTGACACACAGCGTGAGGACCCTGACACACAGCGTGGGGACCCTGACACACAGCGTGAGGACCCTGACGCACAGCGTGAGGACCCTGACACACAGCGTGGGGACCCTGACACACAGCGTGAGGACCCTGACACACAGCGTGAGGACCCTGACACACAGCGGGAGGACCCTGACACACAGCGTGATGACCCTGACACACAGCGTGGGGACCCTGACACACAGCATGAGGACTCTGACACACACAGCGTGAGGACCCGGACGCACAGCGTGAGGACCCTGACACACACAGTGTGAGGACCCTGACGCACAGCTTGAGGACCCTGACACACAGCGTGAGGACCCTGACACACAGCGTGGGAACCCTGACACACAGCGTGAGGACCCTGACACACAGCATGAGGGCCCTGACACACAGCGTGGAGACCATGACACATAGCATGAGGACCCTGTCACACGGCATGAGGACCCTGACACACAGTGGGAGGACCGTGACACACAGCGTGAGGACCCTGACACACAGCCTGGGGACCCTGACACACAGCGTGAGGACCCTGACACACAGAGTGGGGACCCTGACACACAGCATGACGACCCTGACACACAGCGTGAGGACCCTGACACACATCGGGAGGACCCTGACGCACGGCGTAAGGACCCTGTCACGCATCGTGGGGACCCTGACACACAGCGTGAGGACCCTGGCTCACACAGCTGGAGGTTCCTGACACACAACGTGAGGACCCTGACACACACAGCGTGATAACCCTGACACACAGCGTGAGGACCCTTACACACACAGCGTGAGGATCCTGACACACAGCGTGAGGACCCTGACACACACAGCGTGAGGACCCTGACATACACAGCGTGAGGACTCTGACATACAGCGTGAAGACCCTGACACACAGCGTGTGGGCGTTGACACAGCGTGAGGACCCTGACACCCAGCGTGAGGACCCTGACACACAGCGTGAGGACCCTGGCACAGCGTGAGGACCCTGACACTCACAACGTCAATGCTTTGGCTCACTCAGTGTGAGGACGCTGACACACAGCGGGAGGACCCTGACACACAGCGTGATGACCCTGACACACAGCGTGGGGACCCTGACGCACAGCGTGAGGACTCTGACACACAGCGGGAGGACCCTTACACACAGCGTTAGGACCCTGACACACAGCGGGAGGACCCTGACACACAGCTTGATGACCCTGACACACAGCGTGGGGACCCTGACACACAGCGTGAGGACTCTGACACACACAGCGTGAGGACCCTGACGCACAGCGTGTGGACCCTGACACACACAGTGTGAAGACCCTGAAGCACAGCTTGAGGACCCTGACACACAGCGTGAGGACCCTGACACACAGCGTGGGAACCCTGACACACAGCGTGAGGACACTGACACACAGCATGAGGGCCCTGACACACAGCGTGGGGACCATGACACATAGCATGAGGACCCTGTCACACAGCGTGAGGACCCTGACACACAGCGGGAGGACCGTGACACACAGCGTGAGGACCCTGACACACAGCCTGGGGACCCTGACACACAGCGTGAGGACCCTGACACACAGCGTGAGGACCCTGACACACAGCGTGAGGACCCTGGCACAGCGTGAGGACCCTGACATTCACAACGTCAATGCCTTGGCTCACTCAGTGTGAGGACCCTGACAGACTGCGTGAGGACCCTGACGCACGCAACGTACGTACTTTGGCTCACTCAGTGTGAGGACCCTGACACACAGCGTGAGGACCCTGACACACACAACGTAAGTACCTTGGCTCACTCAGTGTGAGGACCCTGACACACACAGCGTGAGGACCCTGACACACACAGCGTGAGGACCCTGACACACAGCGTGAGGACCCTGACACACAGCGTGAGAACCCTGACACACAGCGTGAGGACCCTGACACACAGCGTGAGGACGCTGACACACAGCATGAGGACCCTGACACAGCGTGAGGACGCTGACACACAGCGTGAGGACCCTGACACACAGCGTGAGGACTCTGACGCACAGCGTGAGGACGCTGACACACAGCGTGAGGACGCTGACACACAGCGTGAAGACGCTGAAACACAGCGTGAGGACGCTGACACACAGCGTGAGGACGCTGACACACAGCGTGAAGACGCTGACACACAGCGTGAAGACGCTGACACACAGCGTGAAGACGCTGACACACAGCGTGAAGACGCTGACACACAGCGTGAGGACGCTGACACACAGCGTGAGGACGCTTACACACAGCGTGAGGACGCTGACACACAGCGTGAGGACGCTGACACACAGCGTGAGGACGCTGACACACAGCGTGAAGACGCTGACACACAGCGTGAGGACGCTGACACACAGCGTGAAGACGCTGACACACAGCGTGAAGACACTGACACAGCGTGAGGACGCTGACACACAGCGTGAGGACCCTGACGCATACAGCGTGAGGACCCTGACACACAGCGTGAGGACCCTGACACACAGCGTGAGGACCCTGACACACAGCGTGAGGACCCTGACACACAGCGTGAGGACGCTGACACATAGCGTGAGGACCCTGACACAGCGTGAGGACGCTGACACACAGCGTGAGGACCCAGACACACAGCGTGAGGACCCTGACATTCACAACGTCAATGCCTTGGCTCACTCAGTGTGAGGACCCTGACACACACAGCGTGAGGATCCTGACACATACAGCGTGAGGACCCTGACACACAGCGTGAGGACCCTGACACACAGCGTGAGGACCCTGACACACAGCGTGAGGACCCTGACACACAGCGTAGGGACGCTGACACACAGCGTGAGGACCCTGACACAGCGTGAGGACGCTGACACACAGCGTGAGGACCCTGACACACAGCGTGAGGACCCTGACACACAGCGTGAGGACTCTGACGCACAGCGTGAGGACGCTGACACACAGCGTGAGGACGCTGACACACAGCGTGAGGACGCTGACACACAGCGTGAGGACGCTGACACACAGCGTGAAGACGCTGACACACAGCGTGAGGGTGCTGACACACAGCGTGAGGACGCTGACACACAGCGTGAAGACGCTGACACACAGCGTGAAGACGCTGACACACAGCGTGAAGACGCTGACACACAGCGTGAAGACGCTGACACACAGCGTGAGGACGCTGACACACAGCGTGAGGACGCTGACACACAGCGTGAGGACGCTGACACACAGCGTGAGGACGCTGACACACAGCGTGAGGACGCTGACACACAGCGTGAAGACGCTGACACACAGCGTGAGGACGCTGACACACAGCGTGAAGACGCTGACACACAGCGTGAGGACGCTGACACGGCGTGAGGACGCTGAGACACAGCGTGAGGACGTTGACACACAGCGTGAGGACGCTGACACACAGCGTGAGGACGCTGACACACAGCGTGAGGACGCTGACACACAGCGTGAAGACGCTGACACACAGCGTGAAGACACTGACACAACGTGAGGACGCTGACACACAGCGTGAGGACCCTGACACACACAGCGTGAGGACGCTGACACACAGCGTGAGGACGCTGACACACAGCGTGAGGACCCTGACACACAGCGTGAGGACCCTGACACACACAGCGTGAGGACGCTGACACACAGCGTGAGGACGCTGACACACAGCGTGAGGACGCTGACACACAGCGTGAGGACGCTGACACACAGCGTGAGGACCCTGACACACACAGCGTGAGGACGCTGACACACAGCGTGAGGACGCTGACACACAGCGTGAGGACGCTGACACACAGCGTGAGGACGCTGACACACAGCGTGATTACGCTGACACACAGCGTGAGGACCCTGACACACAGAGCGTGAGGACGCTGACACACAGCGTGAGGACGCTGACACACAGCGTGAGGACGCTGACACACAGCGTGAGGACGCTGACACACAGCGTGAGGACCCTGACACACAGCGTGAGGACCCTGACACACAGCGTGAGGACGCTGACACACAGCGTGAGGACCCTGACACAGCGTGAGGACGCTGACACACAGCGTGAGGACCCAGACACACAGCGTGAGGACCCTGACATTCACAACGTCAATGCCTTGGCTCACTCCGTGTGAGGACCCTGACACACACAGCGTGAGGATCCTGACACATACAGCGTGAGGACCCTGACACACAGCGTGAGGACCCTGACACACAGCGTGAGGACCCTGACACACAGCGTGAGGACCCTGACACACAGCGTAGGGACGCTGACACACAGCGTGAGGACCCTGACACAGCGTGAGGACGCTGACACAGCGTGAGGACCCTGACACACAGCGTGAGGACCCTGACACACAGCGTGAGGACTCTGACGCACAGCGTGAGGACGCTGACACACAGCGTGAGGACGCTGACACACAGCGTGAGGACGCTGACACACAGCGTGAGGACGCTGACACACAGCGTGAAGACGCTGACACACAGCGTGAGGACGCTGACACACAGCGTGAAGACGCTGACACACAGCGTGAGGGTGCTGACACACAGCGTGAGGACGCTGACACACAGCGTGAAGACGCTGACACACAGCGTGAAGACGCTGACACACAGCGTGAAGACGCTGACACACAGCGTGAAGACGCTGACACACAGCGTGAGGACGCTGACACACAGCGTGAGGACGCTGACACACAGCGTGAGGACGCTGACACACAGCGTGAGGACGCTGACACACAGCGTGAGGACGCTGACACACAGCGTGAAGACACTGACACGGCGTGAGGACGCTGAGACACAGCGTGAGGACGTTGACGCACAGCGTGAGGACGCTGACACACAGCGTGAGGACGCTGACACACAGCGTGAGGACGCTGACACACAGCGTGAAGACGCTGACACACAGCGTGAAGACACTGACACAACGTGAGGACGCTGACACACAGCGTGAGGACCCTGACACACACAGCGTGAGGACGCTGACACACAGCGTGAGGACGCTGACACACAGCGTGAGGACCCTGACACACAGCGTGAGGAGGCTGACACACAGCGTGAGGACCCTGACACACACAGCGTGAGGACGCTGACACACAGCGTGAGGACGCTGACACACAGCGTGAGGACGCTGACACACAGCGTGAGGACGCTGACACACAGCGTGAGGACGCTGACACACAGCGTGATTACGCTGACACACAGCGTGAGGACCCTGACACACAGAGCGTGAGGACGCTGACACACAGCGTGAGGACGCTGACACACAGCGTGAGGACGCTGACACACAGCGTGAGGACGCTGACACACAGCGTGAGGACGCTGACACACAGCGTGAGGACGCTGACACACAGCGTGAGGACGCTGACACACAGCGTGAGGACGCTGACACACAGCGTGATTACGCTGACACACAGCGTGAGGACCCTGACACACACAGCGTGAGGACGCTGACACACAGCGTGAGGACGCTGACACACAGCGTGAGGACGCTGACACACAGCGTGAGGACGCTGACACACAGCATGAGGACGCTGACACACAGCGTGAGGACGCATCAAGCGTCTCACAGCGCCTCTGTATACTGACTGGAATTCTTTTTTTTTCTGTTTTGGGAAGAATACGGAATCGCGATCCAGGCTGGCTGTTGCTACTCGCTCTTTGCACGATGCTTTTTTTTCCATCACACGATTCAGGTTCAGAACTGGAATTTCTTGTTCTTGTATAAGACGGGTAGTGCTGTACGGACGAAAAATATTTTTTCAGCATTAGCCTTGATAAACTGTTCACTGTTAAGGAAAAAATTCCCCAGTGGTAGCGCCGTCGTCTCACAACCAAGGAACACGAGTTCGATCTGAGTCCCTCCCTTTTGTTATCTTTATTCGGCAATATTGACTACATGAGCAATGTTGCTGCTACTGTCTGCTATACGATGGGTAAAGAGAAGAAATAGCAGCTACAGTAACTGTGCTTCCTCAGTCATATTTTATGACAGGATTTGTCATATGGTGTTGAACTGTGTCAGCTTCACCTCTCACGATCCAAGAGCACAGTCACAATATCCTTAAGCATTCCATTAAAAGTTTAGTAACTACAGTAGCTTCTGAGGACTTCCTTCCAGCAGAACTGGAGGTTACCTTCCAGCAGAACTGGAGGTTACCTTCCAGCAGAGCTGGAGGTTACCTTCCAGCAGAACTGGAGGTTACCTTCCAGCAGAACTGGAGGTTACCTTCCAGCAGAGCTGGAGGTTACCTTCCAGCAGAACTGGAGGTTACCTTCCAGCAGAGCTGGAGGTTACCTTCCAGCAGAACTGGAGGTTACCTTCCAGCAGAACTGGAGGTTACCTTCCAGCAGAGCTGGAGGTTACCTTCCAGCAGAACTGGAGGTTACCTTCCAGCAGAGCTGGAGGTTACCTTCCAGCAGAACTGGAGGTTACCTTCCAGCAGAGCTGGAGGTTACCTTGCAGTAGAACTGGAGGTTACCTTGCAGTAGAACTGGAGGTTACCTTGCAGCAGAGCTGGAGGTTACCTTGCAGTAGAACTGGAGGTTACCTTGCAGTAGAACTGGAGGTTACCTTGCAGCAGAGCTGGAGGTTACCTTGCAGTAGAACTGGAGGTTACCTTGCAGTAGAACTGGAGGTTACCTTCCAGCAGAACTGGAGGTTACCTTGCAGTAGAACTGGAGGTTACCTTGCAGTAGAACTGGAGGTTACCTTGCAGTAGAACTGGAGGTTACCTTGCAGTAGAACTGGAGGTTACCTTGCAGCAGAGCTGGAGGTTACCTTGCAGTAGAACTGGAGGTTACCTTGCAGCAGAGCTGGAGGTTACCTTGCAGTAGAACTGGAGGTTACCTTGCAGTAGAACTGGAGGTTACCTTGCAGTAGAGCTGGAGGTTACCTTGCAGCAGAGCTGGAGGTTACCTTGCAGCAGAGCTGGAGGTTACCTTGCAGTAGAACTGGAAGTTACCTTGCAGTAGAACTGGAGGTTACCTTGCAGTAGAACTGGAGGTTACCTTGCAGTAGAACTGGAGGTTACCTTGCAGCAGAGCTGGAGGTTACCTTGCAGCAGAGCTGGAGGTTACCTTGCAGCAGAGCTGGAGGTTACCTTGCAGTAGAACTGGAGGTTACCTTGCAGTAGAACTGGAGGTTACCTTGCAGCAGAACTGGAGGTTACCTTGCAGCAGAACTGGAGGTTACCTTGCAGTAGAACTGGAGGTTACCTTGCAGTAGAACTGGAGGTTACCTTGCAGTAGAACTGGAGGTTACCTTGCAGCAGAACTGGAGGTTACCTTGCAGCAGAACTGGAGGTTACCTTGCAGCAGAGCTGGAGGTTACCTTGCAGTAGAACTGGAGGTTACCTTGCAGTAGAACTGGAGGTTACCTTGCAGTAGAACTGGAGGTTACCTTGCAGTAGAACTGGAGGTTACCTTGCAGTAGAACTGGAGGTTACCTTGCAGCAGAGCTGGAGGTTACCTTGCAGTAGAACTGGAGGTTACCTTGCAGTAGAACTGGAGGTTACCTTGCAGCAGAGCTGGAGGTTACCTTGCAGTAGAACTGGAGGTTACCTTGCAGCAGAACTGGAGGTTACCTTGCAGAAGAACTGGAGGTTACCTTGCAGCAGAGCTGGAGGTTACCTTGCAGCAGAGCTGGAGGTTACCTTGCAGCAGAACTGGAGGTTACCTTGCAGTAGAACTGGAGGTTACCTTGCAGTAGAACTGGAGGTTACCTTGCAGTAGAACTGGAGGTTACCTTGCAGCAGAACTGGAGGTTACCTTGCAGTAGAACTGGAGGTTACCTTGCAGTAGAACTGGAGGTTACCTTGCAGTAGAAGTGGAGGTTACCTTGCAGTAGAACTGGAGGTTACCTTGCAGTAGAACTGGAGGTTACCTTGCAGTAGAACTGGAGGTTACCTTGCAGTAGAACTGGAGGTTACCTTGCAGTAGAACTGGAGGTTACCTTGCAGCAGAACTGGAGGTTACCTTGCAGTAGAACTGGAGGTTACCTTGCAGTAGAACTGGAGGTTACCTTGCAGTAGAACTGGAGGTTACCTTGCAGTAGAACTGGAGGTTACCTTGCAGTAGAACTGGAGGTTACCTTGCAGTAGAACTGGAGGTTACCTTGCAGTAGAACTGGAGGTTACCTTGCAGCAGAACTGGAGACCTTGCTGGAGGTTACCTTGCAGTAGAACTGGAGGTTACCTTGCAGTAGAACTGGAGGTTACCTTGCAGTAGAACTGGAGGTTACCTTGCAGTAGAACTGGAGGTTACCTTGCAGCAGAGCTGGAGGTTACCTTGCAGTAGAACTGGAGGTTACCTTGCAGCAGAGCTGGAGGTTACCTTGCAGCAGAGCAGTTTATCTTGCAATAGTGCTGGAGGTTACGTTGCAACACTGCAGGAGTTCCAGTCTAAGGCTAGTCAAGATATTCAGTTAGTGTCTCCTTACACTAGTTACTCCTGCTCACTGAGCAGTATATCGGTACTTATGACAGACAGACAGAGCTAAAGTTAGTTGTAACGTGTTTTTTTTTATCTGCTAAATAAGTGAGAGCAGCACCGACGCAAGATGTCACACATCTTGCAATATATATGTGCATATACATATATAAATATATATATATATATATATATATATATATATATATATATATATATATATATATATATATATATATATATATATATATATATATATATATATAAAATATAATATATATGGAGAGAGAGAGAGAGAGAGAGAGAGAGAGAGAGAGAGAGAGAGAGAGAGAGAAAGAGAGGAGAGACAAAGAGAGACAGAGTTACTCGTGGCCATGATTTAAGAAAAGACAAACACCTTTAAAGTGGTGCAGCAGGCAGGTAGCGAGGCTCGCTGGGGACGCGTCTCTCGTGTCTCCTCACTATCACATCCTCACATTTGTAACACCGTTATTTATTTTTACTGTTGTTTCTTCATCTATTTGTCCTCACCTCCTAGTGCTTGCAAGGGGTCTAGTCCCGGTCCCTGGGCCCCTTTACCCCTGGACCCCTGGACCCCTGGACCCCTGGACCCTCGGGCCCCTGCACCACTCACGAGCAGGGGAAGAGAGACACATGGGAGTTGGACGTTGGAATACTCGTTCAAAAAGCAGTGTGTGTGTGTGTGTGTGTGTGTGTGTGTGTGTGTGTGTGTGTGTGTGTGTGTGTGTGTGTGTGTGTGTGTGTGTGTGTGTACTCACCTAATTGAGATTGCAGGGGTCGATTCATAGCCACTGCCCCTGTGTGTGTGTGTGTGTACTCACCTAGTTGTACTCACCTAGTTGAGGTTGCAGGGGTCAAGACCGAGCTCCTGGCCCCGCCTCTTCACTGATCGCTACTAGGTCACTCTCCCTGAACCGTGAGCTTTATCATACCTCTGCTTAAAGCTATGTATGGATCCTGCCTCCACTACATCGCTTCCCAAACTATTCCACTTACTGACTACTCTGTGGCTGAAGAAATACTTCCTAACATCCCTGTGATTCATCTGTGTCTTCAACTTCCAACTATGTCCCGTTGTTACTGTGTCCCATCTCTGGAACATCCTGTCTTTGTCCACCTTGTCAATTCTTCTCAGTATTTTGTGTGTCGTTATCATGTCCCCCCTATATCTCCTGTCCTCCAGTGTCGTCACGTTGATTTCCCTTAACCTCTCCTCGTAGGACATACCTCTTAGCTCTGGGACTAGTCTTGTTGCAAACCTTTGCACTTTCTCTAGTTTCTTCACGTGCTTGGCTAGGTGTGGGTTCCAAACTGGTGCCGCATACTCCAATATGGGCCTAACGTACACGGTGTACAGGGTCCTGAACGATTCCTTATTAAGATGTCGGAATGCTGTTCTGAGGTTTGCCAGGCACCCATATGCTGCAGCAGTTATTTGGTTGATGTGCTCTTCAGGAGATGTGCCTGGTGTTATACTCACCCCAAGATCTTTTTCCTTGAGTGAGGTTTGTAGTCTCTGGCCCCCTAGACTGTACTCCATCTGCAGTCTTCTTTGCCCTTCCACAATCTTCATGACTTTGCACTTGGTGGGATTGAACTCCAGGAGCCAATTGCTGGACCAGGTCTGCAGCCTGTCCGGATCCCTGTGTAGTTCTGCCTGGTCTTCGATCGAGTGAATTCTTCTCATCAACTTCACGTCATCTGCAAACAGGGACTAACCCCTCTGGGACCCAGCTGATCACAGGTGCCCACTCTGACACCTCGCTACGTACCATGACTCGCTGCTGTCTTCCTGACAAGTATTCCCTGATCCATTGTAGTGCCTTCCCTGTTATCCCTGCTTGGTCCTCCAGTTTTTGCACCAATCTCTTGTGAGGTACTGTGTCAAACGCCTTCTTACAGTCTAAGAAAATGCAATCCACCCACCCCTCTCTCTCTTGTCTTACTGCTGTCACCATGTCATAGAACTCCAGTAGGTTTGTGACACAGGATTTCCCGTCTCTGAAACCATGTTGTCTGCTGTTGATGAGATCATTCCTTTCTGGATGTTCCACCATTCTTCTCCTGACAATCTTTTCCATGATTTTGCATGCTATACATGTCAGTGACACTGGTCTGTAGTTTAGTGCTTCATGTCTGTCTCCTTTTTTAAAGATTGGTACCACATTTGCTGTCTTCCATGCCTCAGGCAATCTCCCTGTTTCGATAGATGTATTGAATATTGTTGTTAGGGGTACACATAGCGTCTCTGCTCCCTCTCTCAGGACCCATGGAGAGATGTTATCTGGCCCCATTGCCTTTGAGGTATCTAGCTCACTCAGAAGCCTCTTCACTTCTTCCTCGGTTGTGTGTACTGTGTCCAGCACATGGTGGTGTACCCCACCTCTCCGTCTTTCTGGAGCCCCTCCTGTCTCCTCTGTGAACACTTCTTTGAATCTCTTGTTGAGTTCCTCACATACTTCACTGTCATTTCTTGTTGTCTCTCCTCCTTCCTTCCTTAGCCTGATTACCTGGTCCTTGACGGTTGTTTTCTTCCTGATGTGGCTGTATTACAGCTTCGGGTCAGATTTGGCTTTTGCTGCTATGTCGTTTTCATATTGACGTTGGGCCTCCCTTCTTATCTGTGCTTATTCGTTTCTGGCTCTACGACTGCTCTCCTTATTCTCCTGGGTCCTTTGCCTTCTATATTTCTTCCATTCCCTAGCACACTTGGTTTTTGCCTCCTTGCATCTTTGAGTGAACCATGGGCTCATCCTGGCTTTTTCATTATTCCTGTTACCCTTGGGTACAAACCTCTCCTCAGCCTCCTTGCACATTGTGACTACATATTCCATCATCTCATTAACTGGTTTCCCTGCCAGTTCTCTGTCCCACTGAACCTCATTCAGGAAGTTCCTCATTCCTGTGTAGTCCCCTTTCCTGTAGTTTGGTTTCATTCGTCCTGGCCTTCCTGCTTCCCCTTCCACTTGTAGCTCTACTGTGTATTCGAAGCACAAAACCACATGATCGCTGGCCCCAAGGGGTCTTTCATATGGGATGTCCTCAATATCTGCACTACTCAAGGTGAATACTAAGTCCAGTCTTGCTGGTTCATCCTCTCCTCTCTCTCTTGTAGTGTCCCTTACGTGTTGGTACATGAAGTTTTCCAGTACCACCTCCATCATCTTAGCCCTCCATGTATCTTGGCCCCCATGTGGGTCCAAGTTCTCCCATTCGATCTCCTTGTGGTTAAAGTCGCCCATGATCAGGAGCTTTGCCCTGCATGTATGAGCTCTTCTGGCCACTGCAGCCATTGTGTCAACCATCACTCTATTGCTCTCGTCATACTCTTGCCTTGGCCTCCTGCTGTTCTGTGGTGGGTTATACATCACTGCAATTATCACCTTGGGACCTCCAGAGTGAAGCGTTCCCGCTATGCAATCACTTTCTTCTCCGCTGTCTCCTCTCTCCAGCTCATCAAAATTCCATCGGTGTTTGATCAGCAATGCCACTCCTCCCCCCCCCCCTGTTCCTTCTGTCTTTCCTCAGGATCTGGTATCCCGTTGGGAAGATGGCATCTGTTATCATACCTGTAAGCTTGGTTTCTGTGATTGCTATGATGTCCGGTGATGCCTCTTTGACTCTTTCGTGCCACTCCTCCCACTTGTTTGTTATTCCATCAGTGTTTGTGTACCGTACCTTCAGTTTCCTTTCCAACACTGTGGTTTGGGGGGCCTGTGGGGGTGGGAGACCTGGTAGCATACTGTGGGATTCTATGGTTGGGGGTTGGGTGGAAGCTGTGGGTATGGATTGTATTGTGTGTTGGGATGGTGTGATAGGTTGTGGGGTTCTGAGGATAGTTGTGTGTGTGCTTGCTCTTGCTGCTCTGTTCTGCTCTGACTGACCTCTGCTGGTTCCATCCTTGTCTCCTTTCCTATCTCCTTTTGCTTTTTTGTCCTCTCCCTCAGCTGCTGTCTCTCTTTTTGTGTTTTGTCTCTGTCTAGGAACACCTTCTTGTACTCTTCCGAGCTTCTCAACCGTGGTTTTTCTTGGAGGATCCTGTTCCGCACTGTTTCTGTCCTGAGAATCAGCTTGATCGGTCGGTTTCTCCCCTTCAAGTACCCCCCTATTCTCTGAAAATTTACAATCTCATCCATGTCTTCTCCCCCTATTTCCGTGATGATTTTCTCAATCTCCTTTCTTTCTTCCTGCCGTCTTTCAGTGTGTGTCCTTTCCTCTCTCTCCCAGAGCCCATGGATAAACACTGATTTTGCCCTTTCCTCCTCCCATTGCCTCTCCCTCTGTGACTCTGGTTCCTGTCTGTATGTGGTCATTTTCTCCCTTGATTTTTCCAGTGGCTCTTGGTAGCATGGTTGTGCCTCAGCATTCGACCTATCTCCCACTCCATCTGCACCCATCTGCTCTTCCCTTCCACTCCCTGGCCCTTCTTTGCAGGCTGATAGGACCTTAGCATATTTCATATCTCCTTCCTTCCTGTTCAGCCTCTCAGTTTCGTATGGTGTGTCTTCTCTGGTCACTACCCCTGAGACTTGCTTCAGCCTGTTTACCTCAAATTCTAGGACCTTTACCCTGGCTACTGCAGTTTCGACTTGTGCCTCCCAATTCTTCGTCTCCTTCTCCAACCTCTTTTTCCATTTCACAGAGAGCTCTTTCTCCATTTTTTCAGAAAGCTCTCCTAATTTTCTCTCCCATTCTTGCTCTATCCTTTTCCACTGCTCCTCCATCCATTCCTCCCTACCAGTACCATTGTCATCTGATCCCTGATTCCTGCGAGTCCCAACCATTTTTTTTTTCTTTTTTTTTTTTTTTTTTTTTTTTTTTTAGTAAAAGAGAAAGTGAAAAAGAAAAAGGGGGAGAGAGTGAGAGAGAGGGAGAAAGAGAGAGAAGGGGAGGGTAGAAGGAGGGGAAAGGGGGGAGAAAGTGAGAGAGAGAGGGAAAAGGTAAGAGAGAGGGGGGAGTGACAAAGGAAGAGAGGGAGAGAGAGAGAAGAGGAAGAGAGAGAGAAAGAGAGGAAGAGAGAGAGAAAGAGAGGAAGAGAGAGAGGGGGAGAGAGAGAGGGAGAGGGAGGGAGAGGGAGAGAGAGGAAGAGAGAGGAAGAGAGAAAGAGTGAGAGGAAGAGAGAGAGGAAGAGAGAGAGGAAAAGGGAGAGGAAGAGAGGATGAGAGAAAGGGGAGAGAGAGAGAGAGAGAGAGAGAGAGAGAGAGAGAGAGAGAGAGAGAGAGAGAGAGAGAGAGAGAGAGAGAGAGAGAGAGAGAGAGAGGAAGAGAGAGGAGAGGAGAGGGAGAGAGGTGGGGGGGGGAAGGAAGGGTTAGAGGGTCACTTCACAGGAAGGTGTGAAATCCTGTATATGGGTGTGTGTGTGTGTACTCACCTAGTTGTACTCACCTAGTTGAGGTTGCAGGGGTCGAGTCCAAGCTCCTGGCCCCCGCCTCTTCACTGGTCGCTACTAGGTCACTCTCCATGAACCATGAGCTTTATCGTACCTCTGCTTAAAGCTATGTATGGATCCTGACTCCACTACATCGCTTCCCAAGCTATTCCACTTCCTGACTACTCTGTGGCTGAAGAAATACTTCCTAACATCCCTTTGATTCATCTGTGTCTTCAACTTCCAACTGTGTCCCCTTGTTACTGTGTCCAGTCTCTGGAACATCCTGTCTTTGTCCACCTTGTCAATTCCTCTCAGTATTTTGTAAGTCGTTATCATGTCCTCCCTATCTCTCCTGTCCTCCAGTGTCGTCAGGTTGATTTCCCTTAACCTCTCCTCATAGGACATACCTCTTAGCTCTGGGACTAGTCTTGTTGCAAACCTTTGCACTTTCTCTAGTTTCTTTACATGCTTGGCTACGTGTGGGTTCCAAACTGGTGCCGCATACTCCAATATGGGCCTAACGTACACGGTGTACAGGGTCCTGAACGATTCCTTATTAAGATGTCGGAATGCTGTTCTGAGGTTTGCCAGGCGGCCATATGCTGCAGCAGTTATTTGGTTGATGGGCGCTTCAGGAGATGTGCCTGGTGTTATACTCACCCCAAGATCTTTTTCCTTGAGTGATGTTTGTAGTATCTGACCCCCTAGACTGTACTCCATCTGCGGTCTTCTTTGCCCTTCCCCAATCCTCATGACTTTGCACTTGGTGGGATTGAACTCCAGGAGCCAGTTGCTGGACCAGGTGTGTTTGTGTGTGTGTGTGTGTGTGTGTGTGTGTGTGTGTGTGTGTGTGTGTGTGTGCGCACGTGTGTGTGTGTGCCCCCACTTCTAAGTATTCATACTGCTAATAAATATCAGTAGTAATACCCATATTTCTAAAACTACCAACAGTGATTCTAGCACTTATCACTTCTACTTATAAAACACAGAAAGTAATTAGGTTGTAAAATTTAGCTTGTCTCAGCTTCTAGGACTGTCTGACGTCATGTGCACTAGGTTTCCCCTCGCTAGGCTGCTCCTCGCTAGTCAACACTATCTTCACCTAATCTATGCTATTTCTGCTCTAATTCTGGTAATAACTTGCAGGAGTGAGTGACCAGTATCTAACAGTGATGCAAGACCAGGATTCAGAACCCCCAAAACAACCCCAACAGGTGAGTGATACTTAAGCTGGCAGTGATGCGATGACAAGTTGCCAGATGCTGATGACGTAGTCATCATACACACGCCTTCTATCACTATTTTGAAAATTCTTCACCCGTGATCTTTATAACCGTATATGCTCATGCATCCCGCGTCCCTCAATGTCACTTATGATAGAATACACTTCACTTATATTGGAATACACTTCACATTCGGTGTTACACTTTATATGTATAATGTCACACAACTGTCGTGACGTCACTGTTTCAGCAGGCCTACTGCCACCTTCCCTTGTTATATATTATATTTTTCCTTTCTACTTTTGCTTATTAACTTTTTCACTCTCACTGTATGGTGCCCCACATTTCACTTGTTATCCAATCTCTCGAAATTCTTGAACACCCGCTTCCACACTCACTTGAATCTTTGTATATTTGAATCTGTGTAGCAACAGAAGCCTACTAGCCACTAACAGTTTGACACTTTGAAATATTAAAGATTTCAGGCTTCCTCTCGACTTTTTTTAACTAATAACTCTGGTTATCACTCGTAGGATTGTTCACTGACGTTGTCACTACCACTGATTACTGCTAGCAGTTGTTGCACGACTTAAAAACTACTAAAGTTCTCGGAACCTTGTGACCCACGTCTGCTGACTGACTGTGTGTGTGTGTGTGTGTGTGTGTGTGTGTGTGTGTGTGTGTGTGTGTGTGTGTGTGTGTGTGTGTGTGTGTGTGTGTGTGTGTGTGTGTGTTTACGTATGTGTGTATGTATGTGTGTTATGGGGCTATAGGACCCAACATGTATTTATAAGTAACAGTTACTATAATAATACCTAATTATATTGAATTGATGGGGACTTTGCTCTAAATGTCAGAAGGACTGATCAACCTTATGACTGAGAGGCAGCTGGGTCAAACCTATTTTTCTCAATATAATAGGTTATACTATAGACACATAAACACACAATTTAAATAAGTAGTTTATAAAGTTGTATTTCTTTTTGTAAAAGTAAAATTAAGAGGTGGTAGAATTGTGGTAACTGGAGAATTGTGCTTGGCAACAGTCTTTTGTTTTGGTGGGAGGAGCTTAGGTAGGCTTCTCTCTCTCTCCCTCTCACTGACTCTCTCTCTCTGTGGCTGACCTTCAACCTGGCAGGATCTCTGGGTCCTTCTCCTATCTTTTGGGGCATCATGTGTGCTCCAGGGGTGAGTTTTTATAATTTAAGTTTTGGCCACCATACCCAGGGTGACTAAAGTGTGTCAAAACACTGGTTAGCCCAGAGTTATGTCAGGAAGAGTGAAGGACAAGAGTTGTTGCAACACACCATGTGGAGCACAGGCATGGAGTGTGTAGATTTTGTTTTGAAAATGGAGGCTGTGATTGTATATTCTGTACATATCTATTGAGAATACAGTTATATTTTTATAGTAGTAGTTTACATAACCTGTGAAGAGGGCTGGTGAAAGGGTATCAGAGACACTCAAGATGATCAGCCATGATGTAAGTATTACCCCTAGACAAATAAGGCCATTAAGTAAAAGCTACCCCACACTAGAACATGTAGTGAGAACCTTACCATCCAAGAAATAAGGGAAACCAACGTAACATGGGAGCTTGACCGGGAGAGTTATTTGACTGCTAAAATAACTCAAAACATTCTTTGAACTATATGTGCTGGTATGGGGTAATAACAGTTGCATGTTTCTGGTAGAAGATTTACCAAGGTGGTGTCAGTGGAAGTGTTGTTTTCATATATTAGTTTACAGGTTGTTTTTCTCCTAAGGTGGGGGAAAGGGAGTAACACATTTTTGTTGTGGTTATGGTAAGTGCTATGTGCATAGTTTACATTCAATTTGTGTTATTTTATGTGCCTGTGGGAAAACTTTGTCCACTGATACTGTAAGAGGGAAGCAAGTGTTTAAAGATAAAACTATGTCAGAAGATGAGTCTTCAGATTTTTTAGGCTTCAGGGAAGAAGGTAATAATTCATCAGTAAACATGCCTGTTAACAGTGAACATGAGGGATCACCTACTCCAGGTGATATGGAAATGGAGAGAATGAGACTGAAATTAGCTGTACTAGAGGCTGAAATGAAATTAATGAAAGCTAAGGAGGAAGAGCGTCAGAGGTTAGGAGGTTCAGAACAAGAGCCTGAGCAGTACTTTAACATAACTAAAGCTGCAAATTTTGTCCCTAAGTTTACAGAGAGTGACCCAGATAGATATTTTTCTTTTTTTGAGAAGACTGCTTTGGAGCAAGGATGGCCCAAACAGAAGTGGGCTACCCTAGTTCGCACACAACTTGTGGGTAAAGGATTCCAGAGAGTAGAGACTCTGGAGGGGCAAGATTTTTCTGATTATGATAAGATTAAAGAGGAAGTATTGCTTGCCTACCAAATGATACCTGAGAAATATAGACAAAAGTTCAGAAATAAAAAATTTCGGGATGGGCAGACCTTAACTGAGTTTGGGAATGAGAAACTGTTCCTTTTTAAGAAATGGGTTTGTTCTAAAGGAGTTAATAAAGACTATAACAAATTAGTAGATCTGATGGTTCATGAGGAATTGTACAATACAATCCCTGTTGACCTCAGAGAATATTTGGAGGACAAAAACCCAGATAATCTATCAGAAGCACTGGATCTAGGTGACCAATTCTTGGCTCGCAGGGAATTGGTAAGTAAAAACAGTCATGCTGCTTTTAAAAATTTCCCCACTCATTCTAAACCTTATTCCAAGTCCTATGGTCATAAAGGTAAGTGGGACAAGAATTTTCAGGGACAAATGAAGGCTGAGGTGCCCTCTAAAATAGAAGGAAAAGGTAAGTCAGCTGGAGTTCAAAGTTTACTTAGACAATCAGATAATGTTTCAGATCCTCGAGTAAACAGTACCAGTCCTACACCAAATGGTAAAAATACCTTTAAGAGTTTTATCTGTTATTACTGTAACAAAACTGGACACACACAAAAGTTTTGCTGGTCAAGGCGGCGAGATCAGGAAAGGGAGGAACCACCCCAGAGGACTCTAACTGCAGAGATACATCCAGTTGCCTGCATTAGGTCTTCAAGGCAAGGTGAGGAGGAACCTTTGGATCTAGACCCCAGGATGTGTATATTTTCTAGTAGGTCCACAGTTGGTTTGCAAAAGAATGTAGGCAGAGTTGAGAACATATTGTCCTTGAGAGATGGATGTAGCACCTACTCTTTGCTACGTGCTGGAGTGCTACCAGTGTCTAAGGATACCTATACTGGGGTAGATATATTGTTGAAGGGTATTACGGGTTCAACCATAAGGACACCTGTACACAAATTATGGGTAGAATCTGCATACCAAGTTGGCTATCTCCCTGTAGGTATCTCAGATGAAATTCCCTTCAAAGGGGTCGACCTCTTATTAGGGAATAATGTTATGGGTCTGTTAGACAGTGAGGAACAACTAGTTTGGGGGAAACCAAATCCCAAATGTTGGGAGGAAATGGCTAGGAAAACCCTGCCAGACCTTCTCCCTGATGGTTCCACCATGAGAAGTATGGCTCATGATCATGCTACCAACAGTCTTCATGATATTTCTCATGAGGATGGTGAGGGCTTAAGTTTGGTAACTCTGCTTTCTGATGTTGAACTGCAGTCAACTGAAGAAAAGGATGTTCCAGCCAGAGCTGAGCATGATTGGAGAATGGATCAGTTAAATAGTGTGAGAGAGGCTGCACCTGCTAGGGTGCAATTAATTTCTGTGCAGGAAAATGTCGCTGTTGCTGAGGAAGAGATTTTACAGTTAAATAAGTGTTTTCATTTCAGGGAGGAAACTCTTACAAAGAATTCACCTCTGTTTGCAGTATCGATGGAAGGAGAACAAGGGCTTTGTCCCCAGGTGGTGATGTCCATGGTTTCCAGGCATTTCTTCTGGTCTCAGCTGTGGGAGACTGTCAGAGAGCATATTGAGACCTATCATGCCTTTCAAATTATAGGGAAACCTAGTCGAAGTATTAAACCTGTTCCCCTTCAGCCGATTTCAGCACCAGGTGAACCCTTCAGCAAGCTGGTAGTGGATGTCGTTGGCCCACTCCCAAGGACCAGAATGGGAAATAATTATTTACTAACAATAATTTGCTCCACTACCAGGTACCTGGAAGCAGTCCCTCTGCATAAGATAACTGCTCATGTAGTCTTAAGGGTTTTGATGAAGTTCTTTTGTCATGTTGGTTTTCTTCAAGCAGCACAAACAGATCAAGGATCTAACTTTACCTCAAAGTCTTTTAGAAATGTTTTGAAGGGACTAAAAGTAGAGCCTCAGTGTTCAACTGTGTATCACTCTCCATCTCAAGGGGAAATAGAGAAATTACATCAAACCCTCAAGACAATGATGCAAGCCTATGGTATAGACAATACTAACAACTGGGATGAGAGGATCCCTTTCTTTGTATTTGCTGAGTGGGGAAGCACTCTGGAATCTCTGAGCTATTGGCTTGGGGAGGATGGTGATGCTCCCCCCTCGGAGCTTTTTCTCAGTTTCAGATACTGTTTGGCTCGTATGAGGTGGATGGTACCAGTGAACGTGCTCATCAACCAGACCAGGATGATGATG
The DNA here is from genome assembly GCF_038502225.1 of Cherax quadricarinatus. Classification (NCBI taxonomy): domain Eukaryota; kingdom Metazoa; phylum Arthropoda; class Malacostraca; order Decapoda; family Parastacidae; genus Cherax; species Cherax quadricarinatus. Next base: position 52,651,400 of record NC_091297.1, read on the forward strand.
TGGGACCATAATGTGGACCATGATACTCTGGAGGCTGGAGAGGAAGTGCTGATACAGGAGCCAATTCATGTGAAAATCTCTATGGCAAGTTGCTGTGAGCTGAACATGTTGTGGGGGAAGTTCCCAGGGGTTAGATATAAAACCCACACCCCTGAGCAGAAAAAGAATGAGTATAATGTACACAGTAACCGGTCAAAAGGTTTGAAGTTATGTCAAAAATTCAGAGAGACCAATGTTTTAATGGAATGTAAAGGGCTGCAAAACAATAATCTGTATGAAATACCAAAAGTGTATTTAAGAAATAACATGTGTGTAAAAGATTTTGGGAAATGCATGCTTGGTTTTAATGAGAAAAATGTTGGAGAGTTGGCTCAGCCACCTTGGAACTTTATAAAAGTTTGGGATGTCAGTAATGGGGAAAAGTTGAAACTCCATGAGGAAATTGTTAAGGAAGCTGAGCCAATTCAACAATTTTTGTGTGGGAAAAATCTGTATGAAAAATTGGAGATGGAGGAAGAAGTGAAATTCTTCCAACACCAGTTTGTAGTGCTTAGTGAGAGTCAGTGGGCATTCCCATGCTTCATGGTTCCCAAATTAGATGGCACCCTGGGCATAAACACTGACTACCACAGAGTACGTTTAACAACTAAGGTTTACAGAATTAGAAAGATTGATACTTATGCACTAAAAGATGCAAACATTTTAAATAAGCTAAAACATGGAAGATGTGATTTCCATGGTCTGTGTTCAAGCACCATTTTAATGTGTGTAATGCAAATTGTGTTCATTGTGTGTTTAAAATTTGTGTGTGAGATGGAACGTGATGGTGTTTGTGTAAACTTGATGTATCCAACCTGGGTGCAAAGAGATGTCTTTGGTGTTTGCTGTTGCACTGCGAGAGGTTGCAGAACTGTTACTGTCTATGAACAACCTTCTAAGTTTAAATGTCAACATTTTACCACAGGAAAGAAAATTTTCATTTTGGGGCTGGCTATTCAGCATTTGTACATGTCTCAGGATCTCTTCATCCTGTTCCTGTGTATGGTGACTAAAATCAGACTCTTAGAATGGGCTTGGTTCCTACAGCCTTTTAATTTGGAAGTCAAATATATAAAAGGCTCAGAGAATGTGGTTGCTGATGCTCTCTCTAGATGTTTCATGTAGATGCATGGTGCGTACTTTGTACATAGTGTTTGTCTTGTGCTGACCTTGTTGTTTTTGCAGTGGTGAACTCTCAGCGAGCCTGAGTACTCTCTACCAGCCATCTGACTGTGAAGGAGTCGAGTCAGAGCCAAAAGTGTGACGAGGGTCAGGGTGTACTTAAATGTGAGTTGAGGCAGTGGTTGACAACCTTCGGTAACATGAGACGTTCAGGAAGGTATGTGATGTGTCTTGGTGTGCTCTATATACAAAACGGCCCGACGGTTTGCCTTTGTGGTCCCCTGGACCCCTCCATATTCTATGTCAGCCTCCTCTTCATAAGTTTGGAGGATCTGTGTGGAGTGGGACCTCGGAAGATGGGCTTGAGTGCCTGACCATGTTAAGGATCGTGAGTGTTGACTGGAAGTCTCACTGTTTGGTTCGGCCACCAAGTGAGAGACACCTTGACATGTTTTGTGAAGTTTCCTGCCTGGTGTACACCTGACTGCTCTGGGTTTGGCTCTACTCTCGTCTCCTGATCAGGAAGATGCCACCCTGGAGTACCAGTTGCTTGCTGGATTACCGTAGCAGAGGCACAGGCCTGTTGGTGCGGGCTTTCACAGTGGGCATTGTGTGCAAAAATTTTGCATTGTAATGTGTATTGTTTAAAAGCCACTAAAATTGTAAATAGTTACACCCTTGAGTATATGGGTATGGTTAAAATGCTTTTCTAAAAAATTCTGCAATCTGTTGTAAATAACAGTAAAGTGAAGAGTAGTTATGGTGCTAGGAAATATGTAGCATTTCTAGTAGTCTTGTTTACCGCCTTCAGACTTAAGCAATATACTTTTTACTAGCCGTATCCTGAGGGACACGGCTAGCTTTTGTGAGACTTCGTCTGGAGGTGGGGGTGTTATGGGGCTATAGGACCCAACATGTATTTATAAGTAACAGTTACTATAATAATACCTAATTATATTGAATTGATGGGGACTTTGCTCTAAATGTCAGAAGGACTGATCAACCTTATGACTGAGAGGCAGCTGGGTCAAACCTACTTTTCTCAATATAATAGGTTATACTATAGACACATAAACACACAAATTAAATAAGTAGTTTATAAAGTTGTATTTCTTTTTGTAAAAGTAAAATTAAGAGGTGGTAGAATTGTGGTAACTGGAGAATTGTGCTTGGCAACAGTCTTTTGTTTTGGTGGGAGGAGCTTAGGTAGGCTTCTCTCTCTCTCCCTCTCACTGACTCTCTCTCTCTGTGGCTGACCTTCAACCTGGCAGGATCTCTGGGTCCTTCTCCTATCTTTTGGGGCATCATGTGTGCTCCAGGGGTGAGTTTTTATAATTTAAGTTTTGGCCACCATACCCAGGGTGACTAAAGTGTGTCAAAACACTGGTTAGCCCAGAGTTATGTCAGGAAGAGTGAAGGACAAGAGTTGTTGCAATACACCATGTGGAGCACAGGCATGGAGTGTGTAGATTTTGTTTTGAAAATGGAGGCTGTGATTGTATATTCTGTACATATCTATTGAGAATACAGTTATATTTTTATAGTAGTAGTTTACATAACCTGTGAAGAGGGCTGGTGAAAGGGTATCAGAGACACTCAAGATGATCAGCCATGATGTAAGTATTACCCCTAGACAAATAAGGCCATTAAGTAAAAGCTACCCCACACTAGAACATGTAGTGAGAACCTTACCATCCAAGAAATAAGGGAAACCAACGTAACAGTGTGTGTTTGTGAGTGTGTATGTATGTGTGCGTGTGTGTGTGTGAGTGTGTGTGTGTGTGTGTGTGTGTGTGTGTGTGTGTGTGTGTGTGTGTGTGTGTGTGTGTGTGTGTGTGTGTGTGTGTGTACTCACCTAATTGTACTCACCTAATTGTGGTTGCAGGGGTCGATACTCGGCTCCTGGCCCCGCCTCTTCACTGATCGCTACTAGGTCCTCTCCCTCTCTGCTTCCTGAGCTTTGTCATACCTCTTCTTAAATCTATGTATGGTTCCTGCCTCCACTACTTCACTTGCTAGGCTATTCCACTTCCTGACAACTCTATGACTGAAGAAATACTTCCTAACGTCCCTGTGACTCGTCTGAGTGTTCAGCTTCCAGTTGTGACCCCTTGTTTCTGTGTCCCCTCTCTGGAACATCCTATCTCTATCCACCTTGCCTATTCCCCACAGTATCTTGTATGTCGTTATCATGTCTCCCCTGACCCTTCTGTCATCCAGTGTCGTCAGTCCGATTTCCCTCAACCTTTCCTCGTACGACATTCTCCTGAGCTCTGGGACTAGCCTTGTTGCAAACCTTTGTACTTTCTCTAACTTCTTGACGTGCTTGACCAGGTGTGGGTTCCAGACTGGTGCTGCATACTCCAGTATGGGCCTAACATACACAGTGTACAGTGTCTTGAACAATTCCTCATTAAGGTATCGGAACGCTATTCTCAGGTTTGCCAGGCGCCCGTATACTGCAGCGGTTATTTGGTTGATGTGTCCCTCCGGTGACGTGCTCGGTGTTATGGTCACCCCAAGGTCTTTCTCCCTGAGTGAGGTCTGTAATCTTTATCCACCTAGCCTATACTCTGTCTGCGGTCTTCTTTGCTCCTCCCCAATCTTCATGACTTTGCATTTGGCAGGGTTGAATTCGAGAAGCCAGTTACCGGACCACATGTCCAGCCTGTCCAGGTGTCTTTGCAGTCCTGCCTCATTCTCATCCGATTTAATTCTTCTCATCAGCTTCACATCATCTGCGAATAGGGACACTTCAGAGATGTCGTTCGCATATATCAAAAATAGCACTGGTCCTAGAACTGACCCCTGTGGGACCTCGCTCGTTACAGGCGCCCACTGTGATACCTCTTCATGTACCATGACTTGTTGTTGCCTCCCTGTCAGGTATTCCCTTATCCATTGCAGTGCCCTCCCTGTTATATGCGCCTGATCCTCTAGCTTCTGCACTAATCTCGTGTGGGGAACTGTGTCAAAGGCCTTCCTGCAGTCTAGGAAAATGCAATCAACCCAACCCTCTCTCTCGTGTCTTACTTCTGTTACCTTGTCATAAAACTCCAGAAGGTTAGTAACACAGGATTTGCCTTCCATGAACCCATGCTGGTTTTCATTTATAATCTTGTTCCGTTCCAGGTGTTCCACCACTCTCCTGATAATCTTCTCCATGACTTTGCACACAATACATGTCAGAGACACAGGTCTGTAGTTTAGTACCTCATTTCTGTTTTCTTTCTTAAACATGGGGACTACATTTGCTGTCTTCCATTTCTCAGGTAGTTGCCCAGTTTCAAGGAATGTGTTGAAGATTGTGGTTAGGGGCACGCACAGCATCTCTGCTCCTTCTCTAAGGACCCATGGGGAGATGTCCGGTCCCATCGCCTTTGAGGTATCAAGGTCACTTAGCAGCTTCTGCACCTCCTCCTCGGTTGTTCGTATGTCACCCAACACTTGTTGGTATATTCCCTCTTCATGTTCTCTTCTGTGCTGTCTTCCCACAGCCCTTCCTGTCTCTACTGTAAAAACTTTCTTAAATCTCCTGTTTAGCTCCTCACATACCTCCTGATCATTTCTTGTGAGTTCTCCACCTTCTGTCCTCAGTCTGATCACCTGGTCTTTGACTGTTGTCTTCCTCCTGATGTGGCTATACAACAGTTTCGGGTCAGTCTTGATTT